>NC_087261.1:16472416-16804166 GCF_037042905.1 Lytechinus pictus | reverse complement strand
TTGCGATGCACAGGTATGCGGTTACGAAATTATGCAACATTATGTAAGTGCATGTCACACCCAAAACTGCTCAAAAATGTTAATTCATGTACAAATCCAATGAAAATTTTGTATTTAGCCAAAATTCATAATTTTCATATATTTCATTATTATGACTTGTACTGATAAAACTTCGTTAATTTTGTCTTGTTTATGATCAGAATTGAGTCTGCAACAATTTCCATCAAAAAAACATTTAAAAAAATGAAAGTTGAAAAACTATGAAATACATAATTTAAAAAACAATAAAATACATGAGAAAAGCCATCCAATATAATTATTATCATCTATCCCACCCCTAGCAATCGAAAAGAGGGAGAAATTTGGTTAGACAAGTCATACATGTATCACTTATCACATAATGGCATCATCACTTCACAAGATCAAATTTGGTCGTTGGCATGTGACTTGCATACAGTTCATTATGACGTCACTGTCGTGCTCTTCTGCTGCTCACCGCATTGCTTTCATTGTTGTTCATGTTGTGTATTTCACGCATTCGCGCATGCACACTATACTGTTGAATATATGCTCTCATATTCAATAGCAAATTTTGTACAGGAGCCTATGGTATATTCGTCGGATTTCAATCCTTTATAGGGATATGCTCTGATACTGCACGGGCAATTGATGTAGACCAAAATACGCGTTTTTAATGCATCGCTAAAACACTTTACATAAATGATAATAAATTTAATTTCATACCTGCCAGGTGTCTGGGATGAAGTGTGGAACTCTTAGATCCTTATCAGTGCGTTCATCTCGTTTCATCCACTGACCCACAAACTGGAGTTGAAATCGTGTGCACGTCATCCCTATCGCACATTCATCTTGGCCTGGTAGTTTCTTACCACACACTGTTTTAGTCGGTTTCTGTTGTGAAATAAGGATCAATCGCTAATTCAAGCATTTCTTTATACATGCGCCACCATGCTCAATGTTGTGTGAGGCTCTTGGGTCAACTACATGTACTTTTTCAGTACAAGCATGAGCCAACAAACGTAGAGGGCAGCACCACTTTGGTTTTAGGAAGGTCCTCTCGACACACTCATTTAAAATTTTCTGACTTCGGTGTACACTGGACATTAAGATATGGGTTTAAACCTCAAACATTTATCATGGTCCAACTGCCCTGAAGCATTTTCACAGATACATGTAATATGGCCAGTTATTCTATGTCGTTCAGGCCCACATGTGGTATAGGGCTACATGCAAGTCACGCCGAGTCAAGATATATTAATCCACACATTTGTGCAGTATTCAAACCGACGTGAACGAGAAAGTTTTGGCAGAGCAATGCAAGATCACAATCTAGGCTCTGTTGTTGGGTTACATGTATGTAGATTTGCTTGGGGCAGCGACATTTAGCAGAACAATATCCCAATCTCATCAATCCATATTAATTTTCAATATGCATACTCATGAAATTTATGATAATCATTGACTTGAAATTTCCTAACAAGTGGAATGCCTCTGGCAGTCTCACCTGCATTACGCAGAACTGACTTTGAAAACAGCTACATGTATTGAATAATTATTCACAAAAGAAAACACTCATTTGATAATAAAATACTATGTCCATTGACCCGACATGACCCTTTGACCATGATCATGTGACCTAAGATGTGTGCAAAACATACTTGATTAATACTTATGTCTAGATGTATCATGAACTACATGTGGAGATCCATAAACTTTATGATGCCAATTCCACAAATACCCCCAACATTATCAAAGTTCAATGACCCTATATAGAAAGACCTTTGACCTTGGTAATGTGACCTGAAACTTGCACAGGATGTTCAGGGATACTTAATTGCTCTTACATGTATGTCTAAGTTTCATGAACTAGATCCATAAAATTTAAAAGTTATGACAATTCCACAAATATCCCAACATGATAAAAGTTTGTTGACCCTAAGTGACCTTTGACCTTGGTCACATGACCAGAAACGCAGGCAGGATCTTATGTCTAAGTTTCATGAACTAGGTCCATATACTTTCTAAGTTATGACGACATTTCAAAAACTTAACCTTGGTTAAGATTTCGGTTACACTTCGTAATTCCGAAGGTTCTTTATTCCGAAGGTTCGTAATTCCGAAACACGCAAATTGCCTATACCTCGATGTTCGTTAATCCGAAAACGTAAAAGGGTTCGTTAATCCGAACATTTGTGGCGTTATTCCGAAGGTTCGATAATCCGAAAACGAAATAAGATTCGATGTTCCGAAGGAATTACGAACCTCATTTCGTTTTCGGACTAACGAACCTTTGGAATTACGAACCTTCGGAAATACGAACCTTCGGAATATCCGAACCTTCAGAATAACGAAGCTTCGGAAATACGAATGTATGCAAAGATATCAATATTGATTCCCCCAACATGGTCTAAGTTCATTGACCCTAAATGACCTTTAACCTTCATCATGTGACCTGAAACCACGGCGAGATGTTCAGTAATACTTGATTACCCTTAAACCCAAGTTTCATGAAGTAGGTCCATATACTTTCTAAGTTATGATGACATTTCAAAAACTTAACCTTGGTTAAGATTTCAATGTTGACGACGCTGCCATCGGAAAAGCGGCGCCTATAGTCTCGCTCTACTATGCAGGCGAGACAGAAATAAAGAAATACAGTGTACTTTGAAATAATTAATAAACATATTTTCATTGAAGTAATATCATTGATGAAAAATTATGAAATTGAACAAAAAAATAAAATATCAGCTCTGCAATCTACCAAAAAAGTAATCTGAGAGAGAAGGTGGTCACAAAATCTGAGTAAAGTGGACCTTCCTAAAAAGTGCTGCTGCCCTCTACGTTCGTTGGCATGGGCCGTGAGAGAGAAGCAAAGAATTAAAGAAATATTTAACAGAACAAGCAATCCCACAGACAGGGAAGGAGAATGTGGATTAACCAGTCATACATGTACATGTAATTGAGATTCCAAGAGTAATGTGGTATTTAAATGAGGTTCGTAACCACGTTGAAAGAGAAACACAACTCAAAAACAACAGAATCACTGCAATCTGGCAGCCTTTAACCCTATCTAGGCTGGGGTATTTTGGGAGTTCATATGGCCGGGGGGGGGGGGGGGGCCTCACAGGCCCCCCCTTGAGATCTCGGCCGTCGACTGCGCCAAAAATTGGCATGCGGGTTGTCTGGGACATAATCTACAAAATTGTATAGTAATATATTTCATGCGAATTGCTATTAAGTGATTATGCTAATTTATGCGTAATTAGTATGCGAAATCATACTTTTTCCTCTAATTCCCTAAATAAAGCTCCAAATTTTCTAATTTTTGGTATAGAAACTCTTTGTGGTGTTCTTAGCAAGTGTACATAAACAAAATTGCGATATCAAATAATTTTCTTATGTATTATATTGTTTTTGCAATTCCTTTTTTTTTTTACCTTTTGTTTTTCATTGTTTTTTCAATGAAATTTATTGGGGACTCTTCTGAGATCATAAAAAGCATGAAATAAATTAATTTAGACCAGCAAAACTAAAAATAATCATACATTTATGATTTTTGGTTGAAAATTTGCATTGACTTTGTACACAAAATCACGTTTTTGAGCAATTTTTGGTCTGACATGCACTTACATAATGTTGCTTAATTTCGGAACCACGTACCCCGGTGACGCAAAATTGGTCTCAAAAGTTGCCCAAGACTTGCAAGTAAAAAGTAAGCGAGCGGCACGGTCAAAAAAATTCGCACGGCGAAAATATTGCGCGGATCGTTGAGGGGGGCCTCCGAGGCCCCCCCCCCCCCCCCCCCCGGCCTAGATAGGGTTAAGTTGTATTTTGCTATCATCATTCATTTTGCCTCATACTATAGACCTATAGATATCAATATTCCTTGTATTTTACATAACAAGTGGAATGCCTTTGGCGGTCTCACCTGCATCACGCAATAACAAGTGGAATGCCTCTGGTGGTCTCACCTGCATCACGCAATTCAATATAGCACCAGTGCTGACTTTGAAAACTACTTTCAAATAATAACATGTATTCACAAAAAAGACCATTCATATACATGTAATGATACAATACTAGTTTCACTGATGACATTTGACCTTGATCATGTGACCTAAAACTTGTCAGTGAAACTTGATTACCCCTAAATCCACATTTTGTACACTATATCTATAAACTTTGAAAGTTATGACAGCAAACTAATAATTACCTCTAAAATGGCCAAAGTTCAATGACCTTTGACTTTGGTCATGTGACCTGAAACTCGGACGAAATGTTCAAAGATACTTGATTACTCTTATGTCCAAGTTTCATGAATCAGATCCATAATCTTTCAAAGTTATGATGGTAATTCAACAAATACCCCCCCACATGGCCAAAGTTCATTGACCTTTGACCTTGATCATGTGACCTGAAACTTACACAGGATGTTCAGTGATACTTGATTACTCATATGTCCAAGTTTCATGAATCAGATCCATAAACTTTCAATGTTGTATAATGGTAATTCAACAGATAACCCCAATTTTTTTTTTTCATTGACCCTAAATGACCTTTGACCTTGGTCATGTGACATAAAACTCAAGCAGGATGTTCAGTAATACTTGATTAACCTTATGTCCAAGTTTCATAACCTAGGTCCACATATTTTTTAAGTTATGATGACATTTCAAAAACTTAACCTTAGGTTAAGATTTTGATGTTGATTCCACCAACAAGGTCTAAGTTCATTGACCCTAAATGACCTTTGACCTTGGTTGTGTGACCTGAAACTCAGGCAGGATGTTTAGTAATACTTGATTAACCTTATGGCCAAGTTTCATGAACTAGGTCCATATACTTTTTAAGTTATGCTGTCATTTCAAAAACTTAACCTTAGGTTAAGATTTGGTGTTGACGCCGCCGCCGCCGTCGTCGGAAAAGCGGCGCCTATAGTCTCACTCTGCTATGCAGGTGAGACAAAAATGAATTGGAAAATGAAAACTAAGAATCTTTGGTTATTTCACGAGTAAATAGTAATGTTCATGAGATATGTGGTCAAAGCCTACATGCTTTGCTCTTGTCAGATCTACGGGACAGACACCAGACTGGCTGATGATATGTTATTGGTAATAACATATTGCTTTAGTCTCTTATTTGGTTTATCTGGTGGTACATGTAATGTACATGTAGTAGGGATCCCTTTGTAGGAGCTATACGCTTTCTGTCATTCCCCAATGCCCTTGAAAAAAATAATCCCTTTTGCAGCTCATACTGGAAGCTTGATGAGAATGAATATAGATTGTTGCCATTTGGAGGAGTAAATGCAGATTTTTTTTTCACCTTATGAAAACTGTGTACTGTACCTGTATGAGTTATTAAGATGTAGTCAAGTAGTGTCTTAGGAATACCAAAGAAACCGTCCTTACCTTGTAAGCAGCAGCTTTGCTTTCTGCTGTCCCCTGTAAGCCCTCAATGTACTCAGCAAAGGGTGTGAACCCGAGGCCTCTCATGTACGCTCCTATCAGATGGAAATGTTTCTTGCTCAACTTTTCCTTTAGCTTCAAGATTTCCTGACAGCAGATGAAGAGCATTATGGGATAGTACATGGGATCTTTCTCCGACACTTCACTGAACGTAGAGGATTGGATGTCCGTGGTGTTCCTTGCAGTTTTCACTGTTGAAACAACAGAAATTAATTGAATATCAAAGCCATGATATAAAAACTATCTTTGGTTGTGAGCACTTTTCATACAATATATAAGCAGTGAGAATGGGTCCATGAAAATTCAATATGAGGCAGTACACATGGAACAGGATGTACTTGGCCCACTTTAAATCAGTGTAAATTGGCCTGATTAAAGGCAAAAACATACATGCAATTTGCATAATCAATTATTTCAAGATATACTCAAATTTTTTTTTTTTCAAATATTCCTATGCAGTCTTGTAGTTCAAATCCAAGCTCTACGTGCGCGCAATTTTTTGCGGCTACTGCACGATCAGCGGCCGAGATCTGAAGGGGTTAAAAAAAGACCGGGGCTCCGTAACACAAAGATTAGCGATCAATCGCTAAATGGACTGGCCAGCAAAGATCAATGTTACACACGCATTTGGTTTAAAATAATGACCAGGAATCAATCAGTGTGGTGCTTTCATATTTGCAATTCATCGCAAACCTTTATGTTACGTAGCCCTGGTCTGAACAACATGTATACATGTATGTAGCCTAGTTAATTATCAGGGTTCAAGCGATACAGAACTGACCCAAAGCGCATGTGGCCTCTTACATGTATCAACTGAGAGTTATGAAAACTAATCTTATGAATAAACATTATATTGCTACAGAAAATATAGTGCACCACTACCAGTTTACATGTATATAAATGAGCCTATGCATATAATTGTATTCACATAGGAAAACTCATATGTTTTGAGGAGAAAGGTACTTGTTTTGCCACTTGGTAACATAACCACTGCAATATGAATTTACTGAGAAGAAAATGAGTGTATTATTATTCAATTGGGCCTAAGTGTTTATTATAAGACTGCACTGCAAAGAATGTTGCATTATGGGATAGGAATCAGGCCAGAGTGAGATGTTGTAGACTTGAGGTGGTAGGTACATGTACATTAATAAAATGCTACACTAAAGGCTGTATGTTTAAGCAAACTTGTAAGCTTTGATTAAATGCAACTGTGGTTTTGCAGAAACAACTTTCAAAAGATCATTCAGATCATTCTAGGGTAAACAAGAGTGTTGCTAGGGCAAGCACATAATACACCGCATGTAACACAGAAAATTGAGTTATTGGTCAAGCAAAAATAAGTGAAAGGTGGCGATTTGAACTTTTGACCTCAAAATCAATAGGCTTTCTAGGATTCATGCTAGTATAATACACACCAAATTATATGAGCCTAAGTGAAGTTAAACTGAAGTTATCGGGTTTAAAAGGACTGCAGAAGGGTACGATGAAAACATGTCACTGTGACCTTGACCTTTGGACCTCAAAATCAATAGGCTTCCTGGGATTCATGCTAGTATCTACATACCAAATTATTTGAGCCTACATGTGTCAAACTGAAGTTATCGCGTTTAAAAGGAAAGTTAACGGACGGACGGACACCAAGCATGATAAAGAAGTAAATAAATGCACCCCAAAACAGAAAACTTACCAGCTTTTAATGCAATCCAATAGCAGTCCATCTTTGCCAACAGAGCCTCTATGGTCCACTTGTCTGATGCACAGTGACTCACAAAGTCATGTATTATTTTCAGAACAGATGTAAACTTCTCCTTCAATATTTCTGACTTGATGTTTGTTAGGATATTTGACCACCTTTCAGCAGCTTCAGATTCTGATTTCTCTGCATGGATTAAATATTGGATTCAAAATCAGAAGGGTCCCCGTTGGTTGATGTAAATAAAGATGTGGGTGTTGACTCCATCTTTATGGTAGTTGTGACATTGAAGCATGTCAATCAATATTCAGTCTGTTCAGAGCTTGGAAAGATGTTTGTATCACAAAGATATTTTTTTTAATCAAGCACATTTTGATCAGGTAACTTTTCATTGAGTAACTTTCTGATTGGGCAGCTTTTGATCAGTTACACCTTTAGATTGGGTAGCCCGTGATCGGGTACCTTTTGATCAGACACTGTTTGATTGGGTACATGTACCTTTTAATTAGGAACGTTTTCATCAGGTACCTTTTGATTGTGTGGCTTTTGATTGGGTACCTTTTGATCAGACACCTTTCGATCAGGTACCTATTGATCAGGTACCTTTTGATTGGGTACTACTAGATTGGGTATCATTTGATCAGGTACCTTTTGATCTGGTATCTTTAAATCGAGCACCTTTTGATCAGTACCTTTAGATCATTTACCTTTTGATTAGGTATTTTTTACTTGGGTACCGCTTGATCGGGTAGCTTTTGAGTACCGCTTGATTGGGTATCTTTTGATCGGGTAGCTGTTAATTTGGTACCTTTTGGTACCTTTCGATCGGGTACCTTTTGATCAGGTACCTTTTGACTGTGTACATTTTGATCAGGCACTTACGACCTTGCACTTTTCGATTGCACACCTCTGATGGGATATCTTTTGATCAGGTACCCGCTCGAAAAAGATTTTCAAATACAATCACAACATTTCTGAAAAGCTCCCCTGATGACATGTTTCTCTCACCTCGATCCTTTTGATCTTTTTCTTGAAGTATCTTCTCTTTCTTTGTCACATTCTGAAAATGGAAAAAAAAATGCACGTAATAAACTGTCTCTAATAATGTTTCATAGGTGTAATTGTTCCTCACCAACAAGTTTCGGATCAGGCTAATAGTAAATTTTGTTGGTGTAAAATATTCCATTGCTGTTTGCAGTTACTTGGCAGATTTCAGTATGCTTATTAAAAGTAACATTAATGTTGACAGAAATCACAAAATTTCTGAGGAAAGCTCATCACAGCAGCATTGGTATTAAAATTCTTCTTTTGCTGTTTGCCGCCCGGGTTCATGCTGTGGTTTGGTGCCCCTGTCTGCAGGGAATCCACTTATTCATCCCTTTTTTAAAAAGGGAACCTACTCAAAAGTCTGTGCCATGTCTTTAGTTGGAATCATAGGCGGCGGAAGCAGGGGGGGGGGGACAGAGGGGACACGTCCCCCCTAAATTTCAGGAGGGGGCGGTCCCCCCTAAAAAAAGAAAGAGAGAAACAAAAAGGGAAGGAAGAAAAGAAGTAGTAAGAAAGGAATAAAAAAGAAAGAAAAAAAAAAAAAAAAAAGATGAAAGGAAAAGGAAAAAGATAACAAGTAAACTTAACAACTGAAACAAAGAAATATTAAAACCTATATAGAATAGTGAAAAATGGCCGATATTACTATGGAAAATACAAAAATTTTAAACTCGGTCCTGTATCTTTAAAGAAACAATGTTCTAATGGGATTAACTTGGCAATTTTAGGATGTTGATTTCATATAAATATATATTTTTTTTACAAAATGCCCTCTGGAGATATCACAATTCTGAAGCTGCCAGGGGCTTTGCTTCCTGGACCCCACCCACTACACGAAGACTATGTAAAAAAAAAAAGAGCAAGATAAGAACAAAAAGAAATGTGAATAAAATAAGGGGAGGGGATAATTGGAAAATATCGGGTCATTACATAAAAATGAAATTTTTGCTCACACTTCGCACTCGCATTCCCTGTTAAGTGAGATAATCTGCTCACTAGGATACCATCGAGCTTCGAATATCCAATTTTAATATCCAATTTTAAAGTCAATATGCACAAATTACTTTTGTGATTCGAGTTTCCATTGCATTTTGTTCATGCTTACAAAAAGTACTGAACATCAAAAAATTCAGCTAGCGCTACGTGCTAGCATTATTTGACAGGCAAATTTAGTGGGATACGTATTCTCTCCATGTATTACAGAAAACAGTAATTCAAGTGTTACCGTCTCAAGTCATTATATCACTTATTTTCATCTCACTCGTTGCATCCATTGTCTAGTAACATGACCATCCTGTTCATCGTTTCAAAAAGTGCTTAGAATCCAAAGTTTAGGGTCAGAATATCATTTTTTTTTAGCTCGCGCTTCGCGCTCGCATCAATTGTTCAGATACTGTAGATACCCATCCTGTTTATGGTCACAATAAGTGTATTAGAATTGTAAGGTTTGGGTAGTGATTAGAATGTCAAAATTTTAGGTCAGGTTATCAAAAATTTTCAGATCGCGCTTTCCGCTCGCATAAAAGGTTTATTTATTGGTATTGGTGGTGATTTTTTACCTGATTGCTAAGAAAGCATGAATGCTTGTAAGCAAGCAACCAGAGGACCGACGGCTTAAGGTCCTCTCCGAAGGACCTGGTACTGAGGATTAATGCCTTACCAAAGGGCACTAGCGCACTAAGTGAGAATCGAACCCGGGTCACCGGAATACGAGTCCCCCGCTCTACCGACTGAGCTATCGCGCCTCCAAATTTAGACCAAATTTAGACTAAATCCAAATTTAGACCAGGGCTTCTCAACCTTTTTTTACTAGAGGACCACTTTGACTCTCAAATTTTTTTCGAGGCCCACCTACCAAAATTTTAAGAAAGCAATATGACTACTTGTCTCGACTCGATGATAGACAATGATTATAATGGGCATATTAGTGCGTATAACTTTCAGTAGCCCGGCCTTTGAGCCCCTCCTCCAAACGTATACAACCATGACAACATAACAACTTAATAACAAGAATGCTGAATATATACCTTCAACATTCGACACACATTGCTTATGATTTTGCATCACTGCCAGTCATGATGAATCCAAATTAAATGTATTCAGGGTCATATTTTCTTACAGTTACATTCAGAGACTTTACAATTTGTTTCCTCCATCGCCCTTTTTAAATCGCTTAAAAAAAGGGTCCATTTTGATGAAAGTATGTTTTCAGGAAATTTGAACACAAAGCCCTGAAGCACGTTCGAAACAAACAGTTCAAGAACTAACTGCATTCGCAAAGGTCCGGTAAATGGGCGACAATTAACTAAATTCTACACAACGTGCATACATGATGAGGTTCACATCAAAGTTAGATCGAAACCATCATAATCTGTATGCATATTGCAACATGCATAAAGCATGCTTTACCTTTGTTTGACCCACGTAGACCGATCAAACAACATATTTGGGCTGTCGGACAGGTCCTGGTGGGTGTTTCACAAAGATTTAAGTATGACCTAGAGTCGCACTTAAATACCAAGTTGCGTACGGTATGAAAGGCTTGACCGCATTGGTCAGATCATGTCATGAGGACGCGCACTAATGCTTATTTCTCAATAGGATCGCGCGTTGCATATCATGTACATGTACATTGTACGCTCGGCATTTAAGTGCGACTTAAGTCATACTTAAATCTTTGTGAAACACCCCCCAGGTCTGTGAAATATACTATAGTTTTCCCCCATTTTTTTTTCTTCCTCTGAAGCTTCTCGCGGCCCACCGTTTGAGATGCGCCGATTTAGACAATATCCTGTTCATCATTCATGTTCATGGGGGCACCGTTTTCGAAAAAGTACACAATGGTACCAAAATCAGGTAGGGCACACGGGGTGCAAAATCCTGTAAATGCGCCTGCCTTGTTAGATATCTCATTCTGTTTGTAAGAAAAACTAAGATGTACTTAATACTACAGACTTTAGTGTAGACTACCCTTAAAAAAACAGCTTTTATTATTTTTACTTTCATTGACGACGGTCATTTAGTTAGATGCTTTTCATGGCTGGAATGTCACACACAAATTTTAATGAAAAACAATAAAAAAATAAACAAGTGGAACGCCTCTGGCAGTCTCGCCTGCATTACGCCATTCAATATACATGTAGAAGCATTGCTGACTTTGAAAAACAACTATTGAATAGTTATTTACAAAAAATAACCCACAATTCATATGATAATAAAATGCTATGTTCATTTACCCTAAATGACCTTTGAACTTGGTCATGTTCAATGATACTTGATTACTCTAATGTCTAAGTTTCATGAACTAGATGTACATGTAGGTCTTCAACTTTCGAAGTTACATGTACATGTATGATGGCAATTCAGCAAATACCTCCAACATGGCCAAAGTTCGCTGACCCCAAATGACCTTTGACCTCGGTCATGTGACCTTGAACTTGCACAGGATGTTTGCTGATACATGATTGCTCTTATATCCAAGTTTCATTAACTACATGTAGATCTATAAACTCTCAAAGTTATGATGGCAATTCAACTAATTCCCCCAACATAATCTACATGTAAGTTCATGGACCCTATTACAACCTTTGACCTTGGTCATGTGACCTAAAATTCAAAAAGGATGTTCAGTGATACTTGATTACTCTTCTGTCCAAGTTTCATGAACCAGATCCATAAACTTTAAAAGTTATGATGGAAATCAAACAAATACCCCCAACATGACCAAAGTTCATTGACCCTAAATGACCTTTGACCTTGGTCATGTGACCTGAAACTCAGGCATGGAGTTCAATAATATTTGATTACCCTTATGGCCCATATGCTTTCTAAGTTATGATGACGTTTCAAAAACTTAACCTTCGGATAAGATTTGATGTTGACGACGACGCCGTCGGAAAAGTATCGCCTATAGTCTCACTCTGCTATGCAAGCAAGACAAAAACAAACAAATAAATTAAAATTTAAAAAATATATATACTGTACATAAAAAATTGGTTTTGGTTCCAAAATTCATTTTCAAGGACAATAATAATAATAATAATAACGCAGTTCTTGTATAGCGCATATCACATTATGTCATAACGTCCCTATGCGCTTCCAATGGACTTGGATATTATTACCCTGGCACCACAGCCTTTTACAGCGCGGTGGCATTTCAAGGAATAAATTCATGCCAGGTACCCATTCACCTCACCTGGGTTGAGTGCAGCACAATGTGGATGAATTTCTTGCTGAAGGAAATTACGCCATGGCTGGGATTCAAACCCACGACCCTCTGCTTCAAAGTCAGAAGACTAATCCACTGGGCCACAACGCTCCACATAATTTTTAGGAATGCTAAAAAAATCGTAAGGAATGCTACAAAAAATATTTTCACCCAAAATAAGCTTTCTACGAGTATTAATTAGGTGAATTAGAGCAAAATTTATGATTTCATGCAAAAGTTACCACCCCAAACCATCAATAAGTCACCAGGGAAGGTTCTCTTAGACTGATGATAGCAAAAATAGTAAATTGGTCTTCAAAAAGCCAAAATTAAAAACTAAGCTTGTCTGAAGGAGTATTTCTTCATCTTTATACTGTAAGAAAGTTGTAAAGTTGAATAAACTAGCACATCAATGATGTGGAGCTCATCTGGCATCTCGCAACGAAATTTAACACAATTTTTAATTTCAGCCCAGTTGACACTGTAGTGAATTATATTGGTGACATAAATTAAGGATATAGAATTGAAATTGATGAAGAAATGACATAAAAGCATTTTTTTTTTCTATTAATTAATATATTTCATATAAATTAAGCATAAATCATTTTCTAGTCAAACTTTCTAAACTCTGTGTAGAACCTTGGTGAACCTCATGTACTGTAGCTCTCAGATGGAACAAAAATAATCAAAATCAATCAACAAATAAATAAGTATTTTTGTGAGTTTTGAAAATATATGAATAAATTAGCATATTTAATGAGTTTCAAAATTCTGTGTTGAAATTTTGTATCACCACCTAGAGCTATCATATAAAGCAAACAAAATTGAAATTGATCGACAAATGAAGGAGAAAAAACATTTTTTGTGATTTATGAATAAATTTTGCATAAATTAGCATAAATAATTTTCTAGACAAAATTTCAAATTGTGTGTACAAGTTTGGTGAACCTCATGCAGCTCTACCAGATGGAAGAAAAAATGAATAAAAATCGGTCAACAAATAATGAAGAAAAGGCATTTTCTGTGATTTATGAACAAATTTTGCATAAATTAGCATAAATAATTTTCTACTCCAAATTTCAAAATTCTGTGTAGAAGTTTGGTGAAACTCACGAAGTTCTACCAGATGGAAGAAAAAAAATCAAAATCGGTCAACTAATAAAGAAGAAGCATTTTATGTGAATTTTTAAAAATATGCATGAATTAATTTTGCATAAATTAGCATAAAAATTGTTCTAGTCAAAATTTCAAAATTCTGTGTAGAAGTTTGGTGGACCTCATGAAGCTCTACCAGATGTTAGCAAAAAAATCCAAATCGGTCAACAAATAAAGAAGCATTTTTTGTGAATTTTGAAAAATGTGCATAAATTAGCATATTTAATGAGTTTCAATATTCTGTGTAGAAGTTTTTAATCCCCCACCTAGTGCTATCATATAAAGCAAACAGAATTGAAATCGGACTTGAAATGGCGAAGAAGAAGCATTTTGAAATTGTGGACGGACGACATACGACGGACGCTACGCCACAGCATAAGCTCATCTGGCCCTTCAAGCCGGATGAGCTAAAAACAAGATACAAAATTATCTTTGACACAAGTTTTTTCAAACTTTTTGGAAGTTGCATTGAAATTGCAAAGTGTGCACATCTCATGCTTGAGTGAACACAAAATTAAAATGTTGTATTCTCCTTATTTTCTGAAGCTCTCACTTTGTTTCTTCTTCATTTAATCAAGTACACTTGAGTGAGTCATTATCGATCCAAGTTTGACAAATGACATCAGCTTAAGATGTGCTTGTTCAAACTCAATAAAAATCTCAAAATTCATTTGGGGAGACTCATTGTTGGTTTTGTAGGTCACATATACAAATTTCAATAGTGCAATTTAGCTATACAGAGCTTACATGTATGTCAATGTCTAACTTCATGGAAATTTTTGTTGCAATCATGCAACAAAAAATGAGAGGGAGGTGAAGAGCCCCCTCCCCCAATGCCCCGCCTTCAAGCTCGCAAATAAGTACAGGTAAGTTGGGTTAAAGTTAGGGTTTAATTAATCAACTTTCCATGCACTGAATTTTCCCAATGTGTGAAAAGGCTATTAGAGACTTCTGATACATAAACATGATATGATTAGTATAATTTATTATGAAAAGCTTAGGTATACCTGTTTGTTCTTCTGTCCCTGGTGGGCACCTCCACCACCTTTACTCCCGGAGACGTTACCCTTGTCAACGATGATCATCTTCTGGCTTAGACCAACCTTGCCTTCAACAGACTCTCCATAGTTCTGCATGTAGCGGGCAAATTTTTGTCTGTCCTGTTCTCGTCGTTTCTTTTCGTAGTCTGTAAGCTGGGCTGGTTTCAAGATTAAGCATAATAATGATAATAATAATAATAATAGCGGTATATTTACCCAGGGTAGCCGCTTCAGTTCCGAAAACTGTTCTCCCAGCGGGCCCTGCTATTATTACCCCGGCTTTAGCTGGGCTGCCTAGGCGCTCAAGCATTCAAGCCTATAATTGTTCCCAGGGTTTCATTGTCCCTCAATATTATGATTTTTAAGTCACTTCATCAAAATTCAGATTTATTCGGTGCTTCAAAATGGACAAATGACAAAAAGACAATCACAATTCAATTTCATCTTAGTAAATGTTCCTCTTATTACTTGTTCCTCTCAGCAGAGTAATTAAATGATGATTTTTCAGTCACAGTTATTTTGAATTTCTCGACATCAATTTCATATATCTTTCAAGATGTTTCTTTTTATCCATATGAACAATATGAAATACAACATACATCAAATTCAGGATTTCTTGTAACAAGATCTCTTTAATATCAGCTACGTAATGCATGTCTTCAAGGTCAATGTTATTTTACATACTTGGTCTACTCCACTTTGCCAGTAGGATATTCTTAGCCTCTATGTACTGGCATTCCTCCAATGCCTCCAAAAGGGCGTCCACTGAAGCATTGTAACCTTCCTTCCTCCGCCAAGCTCTCAAGACATTTTGATTCTTATCATCATCACTCCAAGCATCGCGCGCAGTTCTGAAGGCGTTGTTGATTTCCACAGTTGTAAGACCAAGCATGGCGAATACTTCACGTAGGTCACTTGCAGAAAGAGCCTTAACAGCATCCGATATCTGCTCATTTGAAATGGATGAAAGACCTGTGAAAAGAAGAAGAGATTTACTCAAAGAATATTTTCTATTGGCATCCTGATCTAGCTCTGCACCACATCCCTGCACACACAAATATCATGGAAAGTCATAAATATATTTAGTTAGTTCTGGGGCCCGTTGCAGAAAGAGTTGCAATCAAACGCAACTCTAAAAATCATGCGCAACCTCATTTTCAACCAATCAACAGCGCGTATTTTGGACTTGCGATTGATTTTTTTACTTGCGTTTAAACGCAACTCTTTCTGCAACGGGCCCCTGATCAGTTCAGTTCAATCAGTGATGTGTTGGTTTGAGAGCAGTGGCGTAATCAATCAAATAATTCCCGCAGAAAATCGTGTTGTACATGTATGCCATTCTCTAAAGTGCAACCGAAATGCTTGATTAATATCAATTCTAAAATCTAACTCTGTGATAGATTCTGAAATAATATTCAGACACCGTTTTTTAATTTCTTTTTCTCCTTTTTTTTTGGTAGTAACACTTAGAGGTCCATAGCCCAACACCGAATGATTCAGAACAATACCAATTATGTTTAATACTGATAGCTCATCATGTCACAGATCTTCCAATATTTTGACAATGAACGTGAAATTTAACAGGTTATTGCAGTAAAATCTTGTTGTATTGAATGCAAAATGTAAAAACACTTCAAGGAAACAAGAGAGTTAATTCAATTAAAATGCATGAAGGTGTCATGATTTCCAACAATCTTTAGTGCGAAGGCTTATTTTGCGATGATGTTTCAACCATTTTGAGCCTGAGATTTCCAACACCTACATTTACATGTATATTAGCACCAAACAAAACAACTGGGGCTCATAAAGAAAACATGCTTACAAGGGCAATTCCATAAAATGATCAAACTTTTTGTACGTCCGACCCCCATTTTTCTCAATTCTTACTTCACTTCATAAGCTGACCAAGTCATGGTTCTTTGAGAACATTATAGACTGCCAAAAAGAACAAGAAATCAGAGACAGAAAATTTAATGAAGGTACATGTATAGGGGGTCAGGTATACATATTTTATGGTATTGCCAACAAGTAAAATTATGAGATATTCTAATATGTATAACACAAGCTAAGCTATGGTATTTTGCACTTTCTTTAATCTTTAGTTGATTTCGAGAATTGTTTATGCTCACTGTGAAAAATAAAACCCTAAGATAAGGTTGCAGAGTGTCTTTATTAAGGTGCCAATTGTACTAGCACAAATGTATCAAATCTCATGGCGCAGCACAATGTATCCAGAATATGTACATACATTACATACCCCTTTCCCTGGTTTAAAAGACAGTGTTACAATGAATTATCAGAAATTATTAGGAAAGCAATTATAAGCACAAGAACAGTCAATGTAAAATTTACTTTGTTTGTTAATAGTCAACATAGACAATAATACGGTATTACACTTCATAATTTATAATTTGACAACATGACAAAATCGTTTCATTATGAAGTCAGATTCATTGACCTGATTACCCATTACTTTATGGTACTCTGAATTTGCTTAATGTACTCATTTATTCACATATTTATTTATTGGAAAACACAGCTCTGTCAGTTGCTGCAGTCAAATGTAATTATTTTGAATAGTATAAGACATAAGGAAATTTAACGTTAAAGTGTAACAGCACTGACACTATCTCGTAACACTAACTGTTAAGCAAGCTACATGTACATGAACACAAAATATCAAACATACATGTATATACATTAGGCGGGTTCCGCAAGGAGAGAGGAAGAGAGAGAGACTGAGCGTGTGTGTGTGTGTGTGTGAAGAGAGAAATTGAGATGAGTCATAAAAGGAAATTGATCGTACTAATATAGCCAGTGTTCAAGATTATTACAGAAAGGGAAACAAACGGCATTAATTTGCCTTATATAGAAACAGTAATAGTAGGCATTGAATGTAATACCTAACTTCATCAAGTAAATACTGTCCAACTCACATTATCCACATGTACATTTTATTTACATACAGTGTAGAACTTTAAGCAATCGGGGGGCCTAGATATCTGGCCACTCTTAGTAGTGTAAGGCTCGGTATGGATGTGTGTTCGATTTGGGTGTAAAGCTTCACTTGGTATTTGAAGTGGTTTTTAGACAGAAGGGACATCCGGGATCAGCCGTGTTAGTCGCTCCATGCTTTCGCGCTCTTTTGAGATTCTAATTTCTCTTTTGTTCCTCCGAAACTCGCCACGTGGTGAGTTCATGAGGTAGCTCCTAGGTGATTCATGAGCATTGATAACTCGACCCTGGATCCACTCGCTTGGGCATGCCTTGAACCGCACTGGCTGGTCTGGCTCGAGATGTAGGAGGTCTTTCAATAGTTTCTAAAACTGGTATCATGATACATCGCTTGTTTACGCTGTCTTTCGGACAACAGCTGTCCTGCCAGAGGGACAGTGTGTGGCTCTAGCAGCTCGATGGGACATTGGAGCTTGCTCTGCGATAGCCGACTGTTTAACAGCTGTGCAGGAGCATGACCATTAGTCCCATCGATGGGCATGTTCCTATACTCAAGTATGGAGTAGAACGGGTATTGTTTGCCTAGCTTTGCCTTTTTTATGAGGTTCTTGATCGTCTGAACGGTTCTATCCGCTTGGCCGTTGCTTTGCAGGTACATAGGACTGGATGTTATATGGGTAAATTCCCACTGGCATTCAAACTCTCTGAATTCAGAGCATTTGAATTGCCGCGCATTTTCGGTCATCAAGATGTTGGGAATACCGTTTCTGGAGAATATTGCCTTCATTTCCTGTATAACTGTATGCACTGTTAGATCCTGAATTGGTTGCACTTCCGAAAACTTTTGGTAATAGTCAACCACCAGTAAAAAAATTTCCCGTCCTTAAAAATACATGTACGAGAAAGTTATGTAATCTAACTACCATTTAGTACGTACGAGATGACAAAAAAGTCAAGGGTTTGCAATGCGTAGTAGCACCTCGATCGAACTTGTTTTGAAATGCGCATTCCCTGCTCTGCAATTTCCTTTCATACAAAAAGCTGGAGCCTATAACACAAAGCTTAGCAATGATCATAGAACAAATTTTCATGATTGATTGCATTGACTACAGTAGTAAGGAAAAACTTTGTTTATCTGGTGAATACTGAAGAAAAGACGAACAAATTAACCTTTAAACAATTCCTGTCATATATTAGGTTATTGAAAAAAAAAATTGATTTATTAAATTTTTTTTTTTTTTTTTTAAACCCTTCCACAGGGGTCCTTTATTGAAATCACTATAATACATATTTTTTGACAATACATGATTAAATAATTAACACAGTATATGACACACAAGTTGAATATGTACAATACAATATTCCATGAAATTGTCGTAACATTTGTATACAAAAAGCAAAATCAAAGTGCAAAGGAAAGAAAAAATCCATACAAAATATATATATATATATATATATATATATATATATGTGTGTATTTTAGAATGATATCTGATATACTTAATGTAATAAAGTAAAAGATGACCACCTTTTTATGAATTTCTTCTCTTTCAGATTTGTTTTATATATATACTTTTCCATACCATAATAAGATTTTATTTCAGACAAAATATGGTCGAAAACTGGAAGACAGTGTTTGCATTTTGCTGCAAAAATTTCTTTTCTAACGATTATAAAAATATAATTAAGAGCACCATTGTTGTTTCCGTAAAAACCGAATAGTTTATTCTGGTTTGAAATTTTGATATTCAAATTGTTACGAGAAAACCAAATTTCGAGTTGAGACCATATTTCGTTTGTGTGGGCACAAGAACAAAAAATATGCATAATAGTTTCTTCATAATTATAACAAAAGGTACATAAGTTATCTGTAACAAATTTAAATCGTAACAAAGCATCTTTCATATAAATAATTCTATTCACTATTTTGAACTGAAACCATCTCATGTTGACATCTGCAGTTGAATAAAAAGGTATTTGATAGTAGAACCTCCATATCGTGTTGTCAAAGTCAAACGTCTGTTTCCATTTGATGAGACTTTTACAATCTTTCAACTTATACTTCAAAAAAATATTGTAAATGTGAGCACAACCTTTTTTTACTTTAATTATCAAAAATAATGCTTCTGGAATAATAGGTTCCATAGCTTTTGGTATTACATGTTTATTGAAACCATATCGAATGGCGCTGCACAGGCCATGATATTGAAGAAAATTGACATGTACATTGTATTTGCGTTGAAAATCAAAATATGAGAGAAATTTTCCATCTGTTCCCAAAATATCATTAACAAAACGCACCCCATTAGCACACCAAGACCTGAAAAATATTACATTATTATTCATTTTAATTTTTGGATTATTCCAAAGGGCTTGACATGCAACGTTATCAACAATAAGGCGGGAAAGATCTGAAAAGGCCAACAATACCTGTGCCCAAAATGGGTTATTCATTGATATAGCAAGTGATTTATAATGCTCAGCCCCCATGAATAATTGAAAAGATGTATATGCTGCAGGCAAAAATGATTGAAACATGTGAAAAGTAAAATTTTCAGAACAAGAAAGGAACCTTCTTATCCATGAAATTTTTAATGATTTGGAATGGATAAAAATATCAGTCATCCTAACACTTTTAACATTTATTAAATGTTAAGATCCATGTTTGCTTGATTTAAGTTTCTTACTTTACGTATTGTACTTTATACAACTCATACAAAGATTCTTGTAATTTGATTGGTTTAAAGCCATTCAATGTTTGATCCATTTTGTGCTGCATGCAAATTTTATTTTCCATTGCACGGCGACCGTGCATTTTTTATTTTTCCATTGCACGGTTGAGCTCTCTCCTTCAGTGTGTACCACTAAGCATGTGTGTGTACATACATTTTGAATGTGTGTGTGTTTGTGCGCATTGAAGTAAGCGCATCAACAAGGTTGACTGTGCGCACTCAGATTTATGAATCAAAGTGCGTCACAATAGAACAAAAACAATTAATTGCTTCCATACATGAGGAAAATAATATTTTCAGAGAAAATGAATTGTCGGACAAAGGCAAAATATGTCTTAATTCCATCTGCTTTTGTTTTTTTTTTCTTCTCTATTGTCAAATAACAAATTCTAGAAAATTAGTTGTGTAAACCAAATGATGCATGTCTTCATTCATCCATTATGTGACCAATCCACTCTCGTTGAGGCTGCGTTCACCCCATAGCACTCAGCCTATTAACGGCTTCGTGCAATGGATTGAACAGAGCCTCACCCGCGTGAGGATAGATAACCTCATGAACTCATGTGCATGCATCATTTGTATAATATACAATATTTTACAAAATACCAATTAACAACAGTTTCATTTATATATTTATTTAGTATATGCCTTGTGTTTGACCCCGACCCAATCTCTCATACATATAGCAGTGTGTCCAGTACTGTAGCTGTCAACAAAGTAGAATACATGTATTTAAAACAAATTATCTTTTGTTCACAATGTGTAGCAGTAGGAAAAAAGCGCATACATTCGTAATTCCGAAGCTTCGTTATTCCGAAGGTTCGGTTATTCCAAAGGTTCGTTATTCCGAAGGTTCGTATTTCCGAAGGTTCGTAATTCCGAAGGTTCATTAGTCCGAAAACGAAATGAGGTTCGTAATTCCGAAGGTTCGTTAGTCCGAAAAAGGAGTGAGGTTCGTAATTCCGAAGGTTCGTAAGTCCGAAAACGAAATGATTAACGAACCTTATTTCGTTTTCGGACTAACGAACCTTTGGAACAACGAACCTTATTTCGTTTTTGGATTAACGAGCCTTCGGAACATCGAACCTTATTTCGTTTTCGCATTATCGAACCTTCGGAATAACGCAACAAATGTTCGGATTAACGAACCTTTTTACATTTTCGGATTAAGGAACATCGAGGTATAGGCAATTTACGTGTTTCGGAATTACGAACCTTCGGAATAAAGAACCTTCGGAATTACGAACCTTCGGAATTACGAAGTGTAACCGGGAAAAAGTTTGTTAATCTACTGAAGAAAAGCCGACCAGATGAACCTTTAAATAATTCCCGTCATTTATTGGGTTATTGATAAAAAATATATATGGATTTATTAAATGTTTATATTTATCTCGGTCTGATTTAAGTGTCCTATTGTATTTATTGTACTATACTATGCAATATTTTACACAATACCAAAACAGTTTCATTTATTTATTTACTATATCCTTGGTGTATGACCCCGCTCCAATCTCTCAAAGTGGTGTGTCCAGTCCATGTCAACAAGGTAGAGAGACTTCTCAGAAGGAATATTAAAAGGACATTCAAGCAAAGAATCAGTGTTCTGTGTTAATATATAAAGTATCCCCTACCATTAACGAGCCACATTAGATCTACAATTAATATGAAACTACAATCCATTCCATTTTAAACATAATTGACTCAAATTAAAATGAGCAAGATATAAACAGTGTATATGTTCAGATATTACATATTTTTTAGTGTATTGCTGAAAATATCCAAATTAACAAATAAAGTGTGTTATTGGTCATCAAAAGGTCAAACTTCCATATTCTGGAAAATAATAATGAATAATGAAATTGGTTCCTCATTATGAGCTGGAAAAAATGTAATGGGAAACTCCTCACCTTTCATTGGCCTTTAGAGTGTGACTTACAGTTGCACTTCAATTTTTTGATGCATGCAGTATATAATGCATCAACGCATTGGTCAGATCATGCGTACAGGACGCGCACTACCACGTATACATCAATCAAACTACGTGTTAAATAAACATGTGAGGGTTGGCATTTAAGCATGACCCTAGTCACACCTGTACCTCATTGTGAACCCCCCCCCCCCCAGTTAGCCATCATTCTAGAAACCTGGTAACCTACCAAATTTCTCTTCCCGTGTGGTCTCGAAGTGATCTTTGATAGGTCTTCCAGTATGCCAGTGGTAGTTCTCCACAAATGCCCTGGGTCTTGCAGTAACTGATTGCAGGTTGACTTCACTGTCAAAAACAAATTAAAGATTCATAAATGACTTATTGTCAGTAAACACACACAGAAATTTGGCCTCCATTGGTTAAATAACACAAGCATTACAGATAATATAACATATACTAAATAAAAGGTACATAAATGTATAATGGTGTCAATGTATATGTACATGTAAGACTGCAGCAAAAGGTATATTTTTATTTACGTGTAGAAATCAGCGTCACCTTCCTATGACGTTTTATTTACGCACTGTGCATGTGTCAGTACAGACGAAGAGTTGCCAACATTTGAAATGCAGAAAACTGAACAAATTTTTGCAAGGGAGCGGAGCAACCGAGGAGGGGGATGTGGGTGTGGAAGGGGGGTGTCCCCCCTCCCACGGTAGGGAAATTTTGCATTTTTGGACTTATAATTGTGCAATCTAGTGCACACCTTGACAGAAAATTCAGCCTCAAGAATTACAGTACCTACATGTAGGTATGTTACAATAATGATAGTCCAGTCCAAATGCACCTAAATCCAGCCTGTTTTGTATTCACTCAGTCATACACAAACACAGTTCCAACAGGGCAATTGTTCCTCATATTCCTGTCTGAATGAAATACTGTGTTTGTCTAGCTGACACTTTTTCACTCATGGTTCATTATTTTTTCACATATTTCTTCAGGCAAACAATTCAGAAGTCACGAACCAACTCCGTGAAATATTCGGTGACCAATGTGCAACTTGATGCATTCGCCTATGCAGCACAGCTACATAGTACATGTACATATATGCTACACATGTGCGCACGCAGTGTTAACGGAGAACACAATATTCCACTCACTACACGTATCGCTATACGCAGGAATCCACAAACAACGAAGGTACAAAAGTTATCTGAGTTCGGACTGAAATTGTTATTACAATAATAATAGCACTCATCCAGGAGTATGAAAATGAATATCAATATCTGAATAACAGAGAAACCTCCACCGCTAATTCATCAAAACTTTTGAAAAGATTTTACGGAGTTCTTACCAACAGTAATAAGTGTAGGACTATGGATAAATGGCGTTCAAGCGAAAGCTGGTTCGCGCAGGAAACGGGTCCTGAAATGCCAATATGGCACCGTCCATGAAGCCGACGTTAACGTACGGCGGGATACGCATAGTGCAATGCAACATGCATGGTCATTATCGTACGCTGCACACATATCCAAGACCGGCACACACCAGTTATGGCTCAACGGCTGTTACAAGCACCTTGCACAAAATAATCAATTCAGCGCGACTCACACAAATGCGAGTATGAAAAGCCAAATGTCCCAAAATCCCCATATCGGAACGTTCCGTCTTTTAGGGAAATAAAACTTAACATGAGTGACGCTAAGGCGAGCACATAAAACGCCCGCCTGTAATGCGGTAAATGGAGTTATTGGTCAAGCAAGAAAAGTGGGAAGGTGGCGACTTCACCTTTGACCTTTTGACCTCAAAATCAATAGAATTCCCGAGATCTTTGCTAGTATCATACACACCAAATATTATGAGCCCAGGTTAAGCTAAACTAAAGTTATTGTATAACAAGTACTGCAGAAGGGTAAAATGATAACATGTCACTGTGACCTTGAGCTTTAACCTTTTGACCTCAAAATCAATAAACTTTCTGGGATTTATGCTAGTATTATACAGACCAAATTATATGAGCCCAGGTTCAGTTAAACTGGATTTATCGCGTTTACAAAGACTTCAGAAGGGTAAGATGAAAACATGTCAGTGTGACCTTGCCCTTTGACCTTTTGACCTCAAAATCAATAGGCTTCCTGGGATCTATGCTACTTGTAGTATCATACACATGAAATCATATGAGCTTAGGTTTAGTTAAACTTAAGTTATCACATTTACAAGGAAAGGTTAACAGACAAGACGGTCGGACAGACAGACGGAAGGACGCACACCGAGCATGATACCATAATACGTCCCGTAGGACGTATTATTCAGTTAAAAACTGAATGGTTGGCAATCCTGCAGACACCTTACTTTTTTCACCAAAATTCACCCGCACCTACATGTATCATTGTAGCGTACAAGCCAAAGAGTGCCCAATATCATCATGCTGGCAAAACATAACATGGGAAGCTAACATGTTGATATACATGTACACATGCCATCAGCATCACCATCATCTCATTCACCATATCAAAAGGTCCCTCACATCAATTGCCACTGCTCTGGCAATATTCATAAAATACCCTTTCAGAGTAATATCTACATCTACCTCAAATTTAACGTTTAAGTTATCACAGGCCTAAAACATTTCAAATAGACTGGTGTGTTGAAATGGCACTTTTAACAAATGTACCCGGTATCTAAAATAAGGATGAAATTCGGGGGTCGAACGTTTACGACCAGTGGATAGGATAAATATCTGACAATCCATATCTGACCAGAAAAGGGTCCCTTGACAGGCTCATTTTAAAAATAAATCGGCATTTAAAAAGGAATCTCCTGAGGGATCAAATTCATCACCTGAAACAGTAAAATACATGTAGCCTTTATCCTTCCGCCAGTCAAAATATGGTTCCAAAGTTGGTGATATTTCTTCCCAATTTGGGAAAAGGAAGTTCAGTAATTTAACCCTAAACAGGCCGGGGGGGTTGAATCAACCCCCCCTCAACATTTTCTGCAATCATTCCGCCACACGAAATTTTTTGACCGCGCCACTAGCACACGTTATACTTTTAAGTCTCGCGCATCTTTTGAGACCAAATTTACGACGCCCGGGTACGCAGTTCCGAAATAACGCAACATTTTGTAAGTGCATGTCAGACCAAAAATTGTTCCAAAACGTGATTTTGAGTACAAAGTCAATGCAAATTGAGTTTTCTCATCTTACATGTATTCATAAGGATATGATTATTTTTACTTTAAACAGCTGAAATCAATTGATTTTAGCATAATTATGCTTCAAAAAGGTTGTGCAATAAATCTGGTGAAAAAAACAAAGAAAAACAAAAGGTTGAAAAACAAAGAAATACATAAGAATTTCAGAAAACAATAAAATACAGAAGGAATTGATTTCCAAACCGAAGTTTTTTTCAATTGTCATTGTTAAGAATGCTACAAAGAATATTTTTACAAAAAATTAGCATTCTAGGAGCTTTATTTTGTGAATTACAGCAAAAAGTATGATTTATGCATAAATTAGCATAATTAATTCATATAAAATAAATCTCATTATTTTGGAAAATTTTACCATACAGCGTTGTAGATTACATCGCACACTACCAGCGTGCAAATTTTTGCAGCGCTCGCGTGATCGACGGCCGAGATCTCAGGGGGGATTGAATCAACCGCCCCCCCCCGGCCACAGAACAGCCAAAAAAGCCTAGCCTTGTTAGGGTTAATACCACAAAGTCATGAAGAATCAGTGTGAGATGGACAATCATATTCATATATTTTGTCAATCAGCCATATCAAAATAAAAACAAGGCAAAAGCTCGCCCACTTATGAAAATAACCAGAAATATCGTTATTTGCGAGGGCACGCAACAGAATTGTATGGAAACCTTATTGTGAAATGACTGGGATGGAATAACACTTGTCATAAGAGCCTTGCACGTAAACTTTAATGATGACCTGAAAATGACCTTTGACCTAACCATGTGACCTCCGACTGCAGCATCACATGCAGGTCCCCCAAGTCCATCTACCATCCATGTTTGGTTGAAAAGTGACTTACGGTTGCGGAGTTAGGTGTCATATGAGTCTTGCATGTAAACTTTAACCCTAACTAGGCCGGGCTTTTTTGGCTGTTCTGTGGCTGGGGGGGGGTTGATTCAACCCCCCCCCTGAGATCTCGGCCGCCGATCGCGCAAGCGCCGCAAAAATTTGCACGCTGGTAGTGTGCGATGTAATCTACAAGGCTGTATGGTAAAATTTTCCAAAATAATGAGATTTTATTTTATATGAATTAATTATGCTAATTTATGCATAAATCATACATTGTGCTCTAATTCACTAAATAAAGCTCCTAGAATGCTAATTTTTGGTAAAAATATTCTTTGTAGCATTCTTAACAATGGAAAATGAAAAAAACTTCGGTTTGGAAATCAATTTCTTATGTATTTTATTGTTTTATGAATTTCTTATGTATTTCTTTGTTTTTCAACCTTTTGTTTTTCTTTGTTTTTTTCACCAGATTTATTGCACAACCTTTTTGAAGCATAATTATGCTAAAATCAATTGCTTTCAGCTGTTTAAAGTAAAAATAATCATATCTTTATGAATAAGATGAGAAAACTCAATTTGCATTGACTTTGTACACAAAATCACGTTTTGGAACAATTTTTGGTCTGACATGCACTTACAAAATGTTGCGTAATTTTGGAACCGCGTACCCGGGCATCGTAAATTTGATCTCAAAAGATGCGCGAGACTTAAAAGTATAAACTCTGCGAGTGGCACGGTCAAAAAATTTCGCGCGGCGGAATGATCGCAGAAAATGTTGAGGGGGGGGTTGATTCAACCCCCCCCCCGGCCATTTTAGGGTTAATGTTGACCTAAAAATGACCTTTGACCTTATCATGTGACCTCCCACTGCAGCATAACATGCAGGTCCCCCAAGTCCATCTTCCATCCAAGTTTGGTTGAAAAGTGACTTACGGTTGCGGAGTTAGGTGTCATAAGAGAGTCTTGCATGTAAACTTTAACGTTGACCTGAAAATGACCTTTGACCTTACCATATGACCTCCGACTGCAGTATAACAACTTTAAGTTGACCTGCATGTAAACTTTAACGTTGACCTGAAAATGACCTTTGACCTTACCATGTGACCTCCGACTGCAGCATAACATGCAGGTCCCCCAAGTCCATCTACCATCCAAGTTTGGTTGAAAAGCGACTTACGGTTGTGGAGTTATGTCATTAGGTTTGTGACGGACGGACGACATTTGGATCCCTAAGTCTCGCCTTCACCTCTGGTGGGCGAGACAAAAATGAGAATGGGTTGGGTCAAATAAATATCTGTTGCCTTCCCGTTTTTAATAGGCCCATGCAACTTGAAGAGCATATTCTTGCTTACTTTTTACATTGCAGTTCTTTGAGGAGATCTCCTGCATAATCTGTGATTATCTGGGATGAGACTGCAACGAGACCCTTCTTGTTGTTGGTCGAGTTATCATCACTCTCTGCAATCAAAAATAATTATGAGCTTGTAAAGTAGTGACAAAACACTTCTTAGCATGTATGAAGTAAGGCAGGGATGAAATTATATTCATTTGTTAATGTCAGGGCACTGGGAGATCAATCATTTGCATTGGACCAAGGACCCGTTTCATAAAAACTTTTTATAATAACAAGTTACTGAAATCATTCAAACTGATTGACAAACTTGTTTTAGAAATTTAGAATTTGTCATTCAGACAAGTCTACTTGAAACTGGATTGAGTTTCTCATGATTTTCTTTGTAAATATCATAAAAATGAATTTGGCACATGTAGCTGACAACGATTTATTTCCAACTGAACCAGAGCAGGTGAACTCTGTGATTTATAATGGTGGCATAGATAACGTGGAAAGGGTTTCAGGGTTCCCTAAGTGGTTTTACTCCAGGTGGGTGTTTCATAAAGCTGTTCGTAAAGTTACACACGACTGGAACATGTTTTTATTAAAGTCATAAATCAATTACATAGGGATATCACAAAAGCACAAGAAAGGATCACCAGTCATGCGTAAAGTCATTCGTATCTTACG
This sequence comes from Lytechinus pictus, assembly GCF_037042905.1. Taxonomy (NCBI): domain Eukaryota; kingdom Metazoa; phylum Echinodermata; class Echinoidea; order Temnopleuroida; family Toxopneustidae; genus Lytechinus; species Lytechinus pictus. The sequence continues at coordinate 16,775,851 of NC_087261.1, read as the reverse complement.
AACAGCTTTATGAAACATCCACCTGATAAGGACTACTGGATGGTGGACTCACCAAGATTAAAATAAAAGGCAAGAAAAAGAAAGATGAGAGTGAGAATTCAAAGTATCTTTTATGATATACATGTACATGTATGTGACATCCTTAAAAAGACAAAACTTTTTTTCAGCTTAACCCTATCTTAACTGGGCTATTTCGGACCAGTATATACTGGGGGGTCACGACCCCCCCTCAGATGTCAGCCGCTGATTGCGCGATCGCCGCGAAAATTTGCACACGCGTAGAGCCGGATGTAAACTACAAGACGGTATAGAAAAAATTTCAAAATATCAATTGTTTATATTTCTTTATTAATTAATTATGCAAATAAGCGTATGAAATTTGCCCTAAATTTGCATTTTTGTGTATGTTTTTGCCTTTAACTCAACTTATATAGCTAGAAGAATGCTAATTTATTACATTTCAAACAAATATCTACCAAAAAATTGCAAAAATATGATTAATTTCTCATGTATTTTATTGTTTTTTAAATTCTTATGTATTTCTTTGTTTTTTCAAACCTTTGTTTTTTAATATTTTTTCCGATGAACTTTGTCAGGGACCCTTTTGCGATCATAAATAGCATAAAATAAATCATTAAAACTAACAAAAGTGAAAATAATTTTTGGTTGAAAAACACAATTTGCATTGACTTTGTACACGGAATTACGTTTTTGAGCAATTTCGGGTCTGACATGCACTTACAAAATGTTGCGTAATTTCAGAACCATGTACCCGGGCGTCGCAAATTTGGTCTCAAAAGATGCGCAAGACTTGAAAGTAAAAAGTCAGCAAGCGGTGCGGTAAAAAAATTTGGCGCGACAGCGTAGTGACGAAATTTTTCAAGGGGGGTCAAATTGACCCCCCAGTTTAATAAGGGTTAGACAACATTACCAAGTTCCTTTGATGTGCTTTGAAAGATATTAACCGGTGAAGTCAGGAGAATACAGTCTTCCGAGCATAATCCTCCAGCAAGACTTGCGCCATCTGTTTCAGTTGACCCTGCTAGGGAGCAGGTTAACGTCCATAAATACTTGAACTTTGCAAGAACATCAGGCGGAAAAGTAACTGAAAGTAATAATTCAGAAAGACAGGATCTAAATTGATTTGAATTTTGAAAGAACATCAGGCGCGGAAAAGTAACTAAAAGTATAATAATATGAAAGATAGGATCTACGTTGATTTGTTAATGCGATAAAGAATGTATGATACAGTACATTGTTTTATTCTTAATTGATCACACTGCAGACCAAAAGGGGTGTTGCATGTAACTTGCAATTGATCGTAAGTCAAGTTTAGGTCCTAAAATCAAATGAATATCATGCATTTCATTGCAAATTTGTATCAACAAGTATTAAATGATTTGCTTTTAATTCTTGATCTACCACTTGTAAATTTGCATCTCAAATTTGCCATTGATTGCTAATATTTTCTTCCAAAGGCCACTAAGTCTATGAAATTCTACCTTTGATGGCGTTTTCAGAGTACTTCTGAAGCTGGTACAGGATAACATAGAGAAGTCTGCCATCTATCAGGTCTGCTAGACTCTCGGTTTCCTTGATCCCCTTCAGTTCGGCAAGTTCTTCTCGTAGCTTGCCATATGAAGCCACCAATCGGGCCATGGCATAATGCATCTACATGAAAAACATTTATACACGGAAGGTCTAAAAAATTTTCCCCTTAAATAAATAATAAAGAAACAATCAAACGCTGAATTTGTCATCAAATTCGGATGAAAATTTTGGTTTTAATTATTAAAGGTGTTGCTTCTTTTCACAAAACATTGATATGGAACACATGGGGGCTTTGCAAATCAGGGAAACAATGACATCACGCAATCACTAATTTTTTGGCACTATACATTTGATGAGACTGAGTCATTTCCCGAGAGTTTGTTTAAATCTATTTCACATCTTTAAATCTACAGAATTACAAGTACATCAAATTGGCACAACGCAATACAACATCAATAAACGTATGAACACTAGACTATAGACAATGTACTCTCTTGACTGTCAGGGTCAAATAAAGTTAACTCAATAACTGTAGTCAATAAAGACCATTTAACCCAATCCAGTGCATGTTCACGTAAAAAGATAAAACTTGTTATCCCTCTTTGGTCATACATATTATGATACACATATACATATGCAATATTTTATTACATGCTTTATTTATACTATATCTTTTCATATCAAATAAAAATCAAATTCTTTATGTTTTAAGAAGCTATGTTTTGGCTACCCATTAACAATAATTTGGACAAACCTTCTGAAGGAAATCTTTCATGAGTCCTGTCATGCTTGGTGAAATCAGATTGTCATCTGGTGCATTTTGAGCTCTGGCCTCAAGAGGGAGGTATTGCAATAAGACCACATGTAAAAGAAAAGCTTGAGCAACACCTTCCAAAAAGGTTTTCTACATGTGAGAAATAAAAGCAGTTGTACCCAGTGAGACAAAAAAAAACCCTTACATTTCAAAATTCAGGAACACATTGGGGGATTTCAAGTTCGGTGTTGGTGTTGAGAGCGTAAAAAGGCAGCTGAACCAAGCTCCAACATCGAGCTGGGTTCAGAGGAACGATACCGATTGCATTATCAATAGCACATGACATCACGCCTCTGCGTTGCGCTGCTGAATCATCTCAACTTCACGCTAGAAGTCTGGACGACGAAAATGAAATCGGAAAGAAATGCATTAAATTCTCATCGTACAGATTACCAATGCTTTAATCAATTCAAGAATTCAAAAGAGTGAACATTATTCTTCATCAAAAAAAATATATAAAGTTCACATAATTTGTACTTATCTTAACTGATATATTTCATCGTGTTTGCCGCCTGTTCACGAGCTTGAGATTGCCAACACCAACACCGAACTTGAAATCATGATTTTCCCAATCCCTGGGGGATGGTGTTGGTGAATGGGGAAATTGCACGTAGATCGTCAACACCAGCCGCAGTGCTGGGTTCAGCAGACAACATTCAACACCAGCTTTCAACACAAACAGCCGTAAATACGTCATATTTTCCGAGGTCAATTCCAACACCAGCCTGATTTCAAGTACGGTGTTGTGGCTGGTATTGGTGTTGTCACAACACCAACACCAGATTTCAACACCGTACTAGAAATCACCTATTGAACTAGAGATGCTCGGCGGGTCGCGCGGCCGAGCACATATATCCCCCGAACCCACCGCGTCATCCATCATTGCGGTATATAGAGCTCACACAGAAATTTGACAAATAAATACAATTATCATGGCGACAATGACCCTGCCCACATTTTGCCTGTGGGTACCAAATTTGATGACGATAATATGACGTAGCAGCGTGACTCTGTATAACCTCAAGTATTGTCCAGTATCACCTGTTGGGGAATACAATTATAGAGTAATCTGGATATATGTTGTAAACCTAACCCTAAGACCTCCCACCAAAATGATAGGCATCTTCGCTTCACCTTCTAATATTGCTTCTCTGTGCCACCAAAATGATAGGCATCTTCGCTTCACCTTCTAATATTGCCTCTGTGTGTTATGACAAACTGGAAAAATAGCAGAAGTTACAGGTTTTACCAAATTTTCCAAAATATGGTTACCATGGCAACGATGTCTCCGCCAACACCAAAATCAATAAGCGGCTTTGCTTTACCATAATGAACCTTCATGCCACATTTGAAGATGATCGGAGAAGTAATGTAGCTGGTAGAGCGCTCACAAGGACATCTCTGCTATTTCCTCAAAAACTCTTGGTACCATGGCAACAATGTCTCCCCCACACCAAAATCAATAGGTGGCTTTGCTTTACCATAATGGACCTTCATGCCACATTTGAAGATGATCGGAGAAGAAATGCAGCTAGTAGAGCGCTCACAAGGACATCTCTGCTATTCCACAAAAACTCTTGTTACCGTGGCAACGATGTCTCCGCATACACCAAAATCAATAGTCGGCTTTGATTTACCATAAAGGCCACCGCACACCTTACGACCCAACTGGTCTGCGACTGGCTTGCGACTGAGTGAGTAGAGATGAATCGCAAGGTAGTCATAAGTCTCGACACCGCACACCTTGCTATCCGACTACCATGCTGTCTGCGACTCACGCATGCGCTTTTTGCTTTTTGCCATAGCAACTGAGAAAATGCACTTACTACTGCATATGCGTGTTGTTTATCATTATACGCGTCGTGCAACTTGCTGTCTGATAGGCTGGAAGTTGGATTGAGCTTGCGATTCAGTCATTGGATTCGACATGTCAAATCCTTACGATTTTCCTTGCGACTGTCTCTGACCGGTCTGCGACTCTCAAGCTAACAAGAGCTGTGACATCACATCTCCCCTCACCCAGTCGTAAGGTGTGCCGTGGCCTTAATGGACCTTCATGCTACATTCAAAGATGATCGGAGAAGAAATGCAGCTGGTAGAGCGCTCACAAGGAAATCTCTGTGGTGGACTGGTGTGACTAGGCCAAATCCATAGTATCCTCCGAACTCTGTTCGGGGATACAATTACTTATATATTTAACTATACATGCATATGTCCTGAAACGGTATCGTCTCCCAACTAATTTAGATTCCATAAGGTGTTTACGCTTGGATAACCATGATGTATCATTTACTGCAATAAAAAAAGTTTTTTTGTGCTAAAGTAAGGCATGGGTGCAATGGGCATGTATAATCGAGAGGTCCATGGGTTCAAAATCCTACACGAGTTGAAGTGAACTTCATTGCAAAATACATTTCCAATTACACTCTTTTGTATACAATACTACAGTATAAAACTCAGCGAATACAAAGATCAATAGCAACACTTGTGCGGTTTGATAGCAAAAGAATAAGAGCAATCTCATTGCTGAGATTGTTGAAAAATTCTTCACATGAGGATAACTGAACAAAATGCAAAATCAAATTTTGATCAAAACCAGCCAAACATTTCAAGCCAGGGGTCCAATTGACTACTCCCTGATTCAGGCCGCCACTACATTTTCCGAAATTGATAATCATCATTGAATTTTAAATAAACTTTTCCTGTTGAAATTTGCACAAACAGACTTCTGAATCAAATCAATAAAAATCATCTATTTTACAAATATAACAGTTATAATCTTGGTGCATCCATCAAGGTAGAATATTAACCAAATGAAAACAAAAACAAAGTAATACAAAATAGAATCTCACGTCAGTGCTTTCATGTTCTTTGTCTGATGTTCCCTTGATGATCTCCGCACAAGCCATGACCACAATGAGGTCACGACTAGTAGACATCAAGTTTGGATCTCCTTTGTTGTTCTCAACACTAGAAAGCAGCTGCTTGCATAGCTGTAAAAAGGACAAGTTTCACAAAGATTTAAGTGTGACAAGAAAATCAAACTTTGATTCCAAGTTTCATGCAATACATGTTTATAATGTATCTTCCCATCTGTCAGATCGATTCCATGCCATTTGCTCCAGCGACAATATGAAAAAATCTGCACGTTATTAACCTAAAGCCCAACCTCCAAAACTAAATAATCCCTAATCCTAATCTTTACATTATTATGAACCAAAGACTCTATTACAATCCTAATTCTAACCTTAGTGTAGTAGGTTTCACGGTACACCATGTACAGTGTATCTTTCTTGGGCAAGTGTTGGTCCTGAAAAGGACCACCCAATCTCGACGTTTCGACAAGTGTGTTCTTGTCGTCCTCAGGAGAATGAGCAAAGTTTGTAAAAGCAGGCCTTATATACTCTGTCGAAGTGCCGTATGCACGGCACCTCGCAGGGTACATGTCTCTGATTGGCTAGATAAGTCACATGACATCCACATATGCGGACGTGGGTGACAACACACAAAATTGGGCACGCAAAACCAGCGACGACCGGAAATGCAGTCAGTTATCAATCCCGCTAGGATTAGCATCAATGACAAAAGCCACCACTTCCGCCCGTACACGGCAGTGCTCACACGTGTGTGGAACGTTCCGGTAGGCTAATTAGGCAAATTAGTCTCTTTGTCTAGAACGGTAAGCCAGAGATTGCTTGAGGAACAGTGTTATGTTCCTCAATCTCCAACGCTTCTCTGACTCTCCGCCGATGCCAGTAGGGGACACGGGTGACCAGTCTACTTTCATCCCAGAGGATCCGGTGATCATGCGTATAAGCTTCAATAAGCAAATAAGCTTCAATCTGCCCTCACTACCCATAAGGACAAGCGCAACTCCAAGGACCTCCCTGGAGTTTACTGAATGCGGTAAGGTTTACATCGGAGAGAGGGGTCGTTCCTTTAACACTCGGATTAAGGAACACAAGGCCCATGGTACCAGGTAGGAGAGACGAGAGGGACAAGTCTGCAATCATCGATCATGCTCATACGCATGATCACCGGATCCTCTGGGATGAAAGTAGACTGGTCACCCGTGTCCCCTACTGGCACCAGCGGACAGTCAGAGAAGCGTTGGAGATTTGAACGTTCCACACACGTGTGAGCACTGCAGTGTACGGGCGGAAGTGGTGGCTTTTGTCATTCATGCTAATCCTAGCGGGAATGATAACTGACGGCATTTCCAGTCGTCGCTGGTTTTGCACGCCCAATTTTGTGTGTTGTCACCCACGTCCGCATATGTGGATGTCATGTGACTTATCTAGCCAATCAGAGACATGTACCCTGCGAGGTGCTGTGCATATGGCACTTCGACAGAGTATATAAGGCCTGCTTTTACAAACTTTACTCATTCTCCTGAGGACGACAAGAACACACTTGTCGAAACGTCGAGATTGGGTGGTCCTTTTCAGGACCAACACTTGACCAAGAAAGATACATGGTGTACCGTGAAACCTACTACACTATTCTTCTTCGCCATGGAAACCTTCAGAAGTTACATAATTCTAACCTTATGCCCTATTTACCAGAGCAAATGTCACCGGAGCATATGTCATGTCATCGTCAGACCATGTTTGGAGGGCGAGCACTCCAGACTGCTTTGTCATAAATGAGGTAATGCATTACAAACCATGTTCGTGTTGTGATTCACATTCTCAATAAGTATCGCAAATATGGTCTTGAGAGTTGTGCGAGAATTGAAAGAAAAATAAACGAAATGTTGCAAATCGTTTGGGGCGGCTTGGATCTATTCCGAGCCCTCACACCCGGCCGCCCGCTCCCCCCCCCCCCCAGCCTAGTTCAGTTTGAATAATATTGTAAACTTGCAATGCAACTCACCATGGACAATTCTGTGTCAATGTAGCCCTGGGCATTTTTCCTCTTCAAACGCTGAGTTGCTCGTCTATAGGCAATGGCAATATCATCATTCTGAAAAAATGTAAAGGTAAAGATGGGCGTGGTGTATTGCAAAACAAAATAAAGTGAATCCAAAACCATATTGGTATTCATTGTGAAAGACTTTGACTTCTGGAAAAAGCAGCAAATTGAAGCTCGCTGCTTTTTGAAAATGCAATATCGGTACCTACAATTTTCAACAAACCACACAGAGAAATATACTCTAAATATTCATGTACTTATCCTAAAGATATTTAGATCTTTATCCTAAATAGTTATCCACTGAGCCAAAACACCTCATTATAAATGTTCTTGGAGAATTATTGTGTAAAAATTGATATTTTTCTTGGAATTCCTACAGCATGATTTCTAAATGAAGTTAAGCAGCAGGAAAACATAAAAGGGGGCAGACTATTTTGCCCTAATATGATCAACAATATTGACCCTTAAGAATTTGTGATTTTGAATGCTTTGGGGTGACAATCTTTTATAAAGTAGCCCAAATATCTGCTACAAACAATATTTAATTAGTAGGCCATATTTTACATACAGAATGAGATATTCTTTTTTTCCAATAAAATAGCTCATCTATCAAAAGGGTAGCCCTCATAATGAAAGGAAACGCCCCAAAAATTCAGCAATTGCCCCAGTGTGGCAAAAAATAGCCCCATAAAAAAAAAAAATATTCTTCCTAACCTGGACTAAAATTTTCTTCTTACCTTGCAGATAACTAGACTCTTGAAACCAGGGTGCACTTTCCTTGCCTCAACGTAGAATGTATCAATGCTTCTCAGTGACCGGCTCAGATTAGAGGACAAAGCACAATCCACGCCGTTCCTGACTGCTGACAGCATTAGAGAACGTATCAAGAGCTGGCGCATCCTGTGGGTTGCGACCGACTCACCGTCACTAAGCATGACAAACGCTGGATGATGACGGCTGATGTATTCACTCCACTCTTTGCTGTAAGGGTTGGGTATTTGGGTTATCACAGTGCACCTTGTATTATATTTAAGGTGTTGTATGATGCTACGTCGAGTAAGTAGTTCAAGTGGATGACTGTGCCACAGAGTCTCGGCTTCTGAGAAGAAAATGACATGGAATTGACCCTCACGCTCCTGGAAATCCTGTAGAATCAAAGAAAAGTTCAAAAATTAGCTTATGCCATTGGGCTTTCCGAAAGGACTAAAATGAAAGCATGGCACAGCTTTATTTCAGAGTGAAAAATATCGCTACATGTATAATCACTGATTTGGGGTCATTTTGAATCATACAAAGTTTAATTTGGATCTTCATCTGACACATGAATGATTTATAGACATATCTTTAAAATATTTCTTACTTCCATTTCAGGTTTATATTATATTTTATTGAAATAAATCAATATAATTACATATTCATAAAATTGGAACGATTCAAAATAATAGGTACAAAATGCAAAAATAAGGCAAGGCATATAATATATAAATAATCAACAACTCGAAAATTGAGGCAGGATGAATATCTGACATACATGTATACCACATATCTACAAAAAAGAGAGGGAGGGGATACCCCAACTAGATAGATCGTAAATTCAACTTTATTGCTCCTTTAAATGGGTACCTCAGTCTGAAAATAATGATTAATATATATAGAAAACAAAAACAAAAAACATAGCATTAAAATTTAATCAAAATCAAAAAAGGATTAACAAAGTTATGATTTTTTTAATATTTGCATTATTACAGTGAAACAGTGATATGCAAGTGTTTATAAATATTCGATATAAAGCAAACTGATGATGTCATATCCCCACTTCTTTCTTATTATTATTATATGAAAATATGTTTATTCAAATTTTATCCTTCAAGAATTCAAAATATAGGATATACAACTGTTTTAATGCATCAGATATTCATTGCTTCAACTTATTTTATCATAAATGGGACATATAATACACAAATGTTTCAAAATATGAAAAAAAATACATGTACATGTATGACTCCATGTACATAATAAAAATTTAAAAAAGGAAAGTGGGGACATGACATCATCAGCCCATCTGATATTCATGATGATGTGCTTATAGCTGTTTTCACAAATCATTATTAGAATTCAAGTGGAAGTTTACCCAATTCGTTTAGATATAATCATTTTCAGCCTGGAGTACCCCTTTTATGTAACTAACCTGCAGGAAGAATTCCACAAGATAGACCAAGTGAAGCAGTTGTCCACCATGTGAGAAGTCTAACCCAGGTTGAGCAAAGATGTCGGCTAGAATAGAATCACCGTCTATTACAAACAAATCTGACTCGGTAAAGTCATGCATAAGGTTCAGATTTCTGTATAGAAAATATATTGAGAACAACAATTTAGCGAAGAGTCATACAGTGTCAAAATAATGTTTCGGAGGGGCAGTGCAGGGGTGGGAAATAGGGGGCAAGTCCTTGCTCATGCAGGGGACTTGAGATTTTGTTGAAAAACTGACATTGGGAGGAAGTGGGAGGGGGGCAAAGATGGGCACATGTTCTATAATCCAATTACAAAACTGCTTTACAAATACCTGGGACCGTACCTGCTCCCAAAATTACAGAGATGCTACGATATTTAAAGGGGAATGAAACATTTGGAACAAGTAGGCTTGTGTCGAAACAGAAAAATCATAGAATAAAAACAAAGAAAGTTTGAGAAAAATCGGTCAAATAATGAGAAAGTTATGAGCATTTGAATATTGCTTTATTGCAATCACTAATGCTATGGAGATCCTCCCATTGGCATTGCGACAAGGATGTGTGATGTCACATGTGAACAACTTTCCCTTTGATGGACTATAAAATATCCTCAAATATCTCTTTTTGCTTTTTCTTATGGTGATACAAACTCTTTATCCATGATGTATTCTTTAAAAATCTGTATTACATGCCCTCCTAAAGAAAGAACACATGATCTACTGATAGATGTGATAAAATAGGCAATTCAAGTGAAATATATACTAAAGTAATGGGAAGAGTTGTTCACAAGTGACATCACACATCTTTGTTGCATTGCCAATTTGAGGATCTCCATAGCATTAGTGATCGCAATATTCAAATGCTCATAACTTTCTCATTATTTGTCCGATTTTTCTCAAACTTTCGTTGATCTGTTTCTTTTATTTTTCTGTTTTCACACAAGCTACACTGTATCTCGTTCCAAAGGTTTCTCCTTTAAATGACAGAAAAAATAATTATCACGCCTTTGCCTTAGAGTTTCATGGAAGCAGATAAAATGAAGTCATACATGTAACACAAACAAATCTCCTTTCAGAATTGCTGAATCTTGAACGTACATATACATGTAACACAGAAAGACCTATTTTGTCCTTTTCTTTGTAATTGACAAGTTAGGAATTGACCTTTGTTCAATTAACTTTTTTCCGTACATATGAAGAGGACAGCCTCTCAATATTTTGTTCTCCTTTTTTATCCCTTATTCCTTTTCTTCTCTTCATTTTGTGTTAGTTGTTATTGTTTTGCATAAAATTAAGTGATACAAATGGCATGTCAGTCAAGCTTTAAGCACATGCAGGTGTATGTAGCAGAACCTTAACATGTTCATTAAAGTACTTTGACTTTGAACTATATACAGTTGCAGCCAGAAGTTTACATACACACAGGAAATTAAAAGAAAAGTTTACACTTGCCAAAACATCATAAAATTTAATGTATCTTATACAATATTTGTGCTATCATGACAAATTTGATATCAAACAAATGAGTATGTCATACCCCTTCATCACATTGCTTTGTTATCAGGAGCTGAAAAATATTTAGGTGTAATATTTCCCCAAAAATCTTTATATTTTAGACAAATGAGAAATAAAAACTTGACAAAAATAATTCATATTTGTGCTAGTTACTTCTTAAGACATTTCTGATTATACTTTTTTGTTCAGTGGTGAAATATTATGATAGAAACTGTGATATAAATCATAGATTTTGCATTCATACAGTATATTTCTATGAAACGATGTTTGAAAATATAATAACAAACAATAGAATACATTTGGCACAAATATTTCTTTGTTTTCTTCAAAGAAAATTTCCACCTGAAATACACTTTAATCCAAACGGCATCCCAATCATGAGAAAGAGCTTAATACGTTCTTTCATCTGATACCAAAGTCGTCATGGTAGTATCCATATTTCTGAAGATACAATAAATTTTACAATGTTTGGCAAGCGAACAAATTTCACTGAATTCCATGGGTGTATGTAAACTTTTGGCCTCAACTGTACATTCACTTACATGTATTCTGTGTATCTCTAATCTACTACATAGTATTTTTTCAAGGTACTCACATTCTGGGTGCATAGATGTACAGTCTTTTGCATAACTTGTAGACAGAGTGGAGTAATTTCAAATCCTGGACATAAGAAAAAGAAAAAAAAACTGCATTATACAGTTATAATGATAATAGTAATAGTAATAATAATAATTATACTTGCTTGTATAAAGCGTAGCACTTTTTTTCAAAAGTATCATGTCGCTATGGCTTTAGAAGAGCAGCTGTTACATGTACACGGACTGTGTTTCAAGGAATAAATTCCTACCAGGTACTCATCCACCTAGTCACCTGGGTTGAGTGCAGCGCAATGTGGATCAATATCTGTTGTGGCTAGGAATCGAACCCAGTAACCTGTTTCAAAGTCTGGAAAGCAATCCACAAGGCCACGACACCCCATCAGATCTTTATACTTGTAGTTTTTATACTGATCATATTTTTGTGTCAGATCATGAATAATTCCTGATAGTCTTCAGGCCATGTGGAAATATGTCCTGTATATTTGAATGTGACAGAGTTGTCTAATTCGCTATCTACAAAGCAGTGCTTGGCGCTCACACAAGCATACCAACACATCGTACTAGTGCACCACAGGCCATCCACAGATACTATGTATTTAATAGGACTGTTTAGTTTGGACTTTATGCTGCTAGGATCTATCCGATGCTTGAATTCAAATTGCTTCCAATGTTCTGGGTACTTATTTTTTAAAGAAAATTAAGAATGTTAATACAAAGCCAAGGTAATAACTTTCTTTTAACACGTTCAATAGAAAATATTTTTTTCATTTCTGCATTAAGCTTCAGGGAGGTTTCCCAAACTTAGCAAATGTTTTTTTTTTCCTTCTTTAATGCGCAACAATTATAGAATTATCTTACCCTTTTCTTCTTTTCATCACCTTCCTTTTCAGCATCTCCTTGATCTGGGGATTCATCATCATTCTCCTCATCATTGTCACTTCCCTCATCATCACTCGACTCAAGGTCGCTCAAATCTACATGGATTATACAATATCAACAATCATTTCTGCCAATTACTATACTTGAAAGGGGCGAGGGGAGTAGTTCAGTATACATTATGTGCATGTCACTTGACCTGTTTATTATCATATTGATACTCTATATATCCCTTACTGAAAATTTATTGCCATTTGATTGGTCGAGAGCCTTTCACATGACTAATCATAATTTCACCAGAAAAATTCATCGGAGATGAAAATAGTTTGTGAGGTCAGAGTAGAATAGTTTTTTTTTACTATTTTGCGTCCGACTGAAAACCATGTCATCACTGGGACATAGCGCACCGGGTTTTTCTTTCAAAAGTAGAGTAAAAGTATTCATCTTTCGTTGGTCCGGCAAGGTTACTATTTTCCATCGGGGCAAAGTAATTGCCGAATCAACCTCGGATAAGATATCTTGACTAAACTTTCTTAACCCGGTATATTGGTATAAAATATCCCTTGTTTGGAGCCCAACAGTAATAATAATAATCATCATCATACTTAAAGCATCACCTACAGAGCTATAATCTATTCTGGGTTGCAATATTGTTGTCACCTGGCTCTAGCTCGAGCAGCCTCTTCAAGAGTTCAGTGCATTCAACTAGATTAATCCGGCATAAAACCCATTTATCTCACCTGGGTCAAGCGCGGCACATTGCTGCAGCTGAAGTTGTCGCAATCCAGCACCCATGCGATAACTAAGCCTTACAATGACCTCTCTTTAATTGTCATCTACTGCCTCATGACATGGACCATAAGCAAATACTTTGATCATGTATCCTCTAAATTTTCAAATTGGCAGCTCGATCTTCCTCATAGCAGTATACGCAATCAATCACCCCTCCCACTTCAAAACTGAATGACCCTCCCCCTACAGGATTTCACACACAAAGACTTCAAGTACCTTTTATCACCAAAAACATCCAGAATGGTTACACACCGTGATGTAATTTCCAGTGGAATCACCTAACGTAGGCCTGCTGGTGATAATTCTTATTCTACTCTTGGTGATTCATATCCAAATGCATTCCCAATAAAAATGCACAATAATCTCCCTGAAATAAGCAATGAATGAATGTAGCTGCCACCATTTTATACCTATTTCTTCATCCGACCCATCCGATGAGTCCTGTGCCATTGGGGCATCTCCTTCTTCCTCCTCATCACCAAACTCATCATCGGTATCACCATCATCCTTGGCAACACCAGTCAGATGTTGGGTCTGTCCGCCCTCAGCCATTCCCTACAAAAAAACAAGATACAAAACTCAAGAGGGGTATGCAATACAAATATGTAACTTGTCATATAGCCTGTGCTGCAATAGCAGGAATCTGGAGCTCTGCAGGTGCTATATGCATATTTGTCTTCAACTCTTCATGTATGATGAAAATTGAGGATTGGTGTATACTCCTGCAGGATTCTAGCCATCGGCTGCTAGGGGGTCATATCAGCCACTACTTGACGAGGAACAAAAGTGGCGAGGCATTGTCAAAAGGCTAGCAGGATTCATGCCAGATTTCTACGGGCAATGCGCGGTTCTGACATACATGACAAGGTGAACCCTTGTCAATGTCAGTGCCACAATGCATCTTTTCATGGCGGCTTTAGCACTACCCATTGCTCTGTCTACAATAAAAAGGTTCCCTCTTTGGACAAGGTGCCTTTTGTGACTGAATGTGGGGCTGATATTATGATCGATTGAATGCATTTAATAAATTTTTTAAAATATTACTCACAACCCATTATAAACTTTGAGTTATAGAATACAGGCCCAGGGTTATAAAGTCTGAGATGTACCTTGAAAATGATCATGTGTGAAATGGGGGACGACTGAATGTTTGTTAAATGTCAAGTCCACCCAGAAAAATGTTGATCTGGGGCCCGTAACACAAAACTTAGCAATGATCGTAGAACATTTTTCTATGATAATAATAATAATAATAATATATGTGATTTGTAATGCGCCAAATGATTGATTCCATTGACTCCGGGCATTGACTACAATGTACAATCCATCGTGAAAATAAAACTTACGATCAATCACCAACCTTTGTGTTATGGGATCCTAAATATAGAAAAATCAAACTAGCATATCACTGAAAATTTCATCACAATGGGATGTAAAAAAAACAAGGCAAAAGCGATTTTGTGTCTCGCCCACTTATGAAAATAACCAGAAATATCGTGATTTGCGAGGGCACGTAACATAATTGTATGGAAACTTCATTGTGAAATGACTGGGTTGGTATAACACTTGTTATAAGAGCCTTGCACGTAAACTTTATTGTTGACCTTTGACCTTACCATGTGACCTCCGACTGCAGCATAACATGCAGGTCCCCAAAGTCCATCTACCATCCAAGTTTTGTTGAAAAGTGACTTACGGTTGCGGAGTTAGTTGTCATATTAAGAGAGTCTTGCATGTAAACTTTAACATTGACCTGAAAATGACCTTTGACCTAATCATGTGACCTCTGACTGCAGCATCACATGCAGGTCCCCCAAGTCCATCTACCTTCCAAGTTTGGTTGAAAAGTGACTTCGGTTAAGGAGTTAGGTGTCATAAGAGAGTCTTGCATGTAAACTTTAACGTTGACCTAAAAATGACCTATGACCTTATCATGTGACCTCCGAATGCAGCATAACATGCAGGTCCCCCAAGTCCGTCTACCATCCAAGTTTGGTTGGAAAGCGACTTACGGTTGCGAAGATAAGTGTCATAAGAGTCTTGCATGTAAACTTAACGTTGACCTGAAAATGACCATTGCAGGTCGCCTAAGTACATCTACCATCCAAGTTTTGTTGAAAAGTTACTTACGGTTGCAGAGTTAGGTGTCATAAGAGAGTCTTGCATGTAAACTTTAACGTTGACCTAAAAATGACCTATGACCTTATCATGTGACCTCCGACTGCAGCATCACATGCAGGTCCCCCAAGTCCATCTACCATCCAAGTTTGGTTGAAAAGTGACTTACGGTTAAGGAGTTAGGTGTCATATGAGAGTCTTGCATGTAAACTTTAACGTTGACCTAAAAATGACCTATGACCTTATCATGTGACCTCCGAATGCAGCATAACATGCAGGTCCCCCAAGTCCGTCTACCATCCAAGTTTGGTTGGAAAGCGACTTACGGTTGCAGAGTTAAGTATCATAAGAGAGTCTTGCATGTAAACTTTAATGTTGACCTGAAAATGACCTTTGACCTTACCATGTGACCTCCGATGGCAGCATAACATGCAGGTCCCCCAAGTCCATCTACCATCCAAGTTTGGTTGAAAAGTGACTTACGGTTGCGAAGATATGTGTCATAAGAGTCTTGCATGTTAACTTTAACGTTGACCTGAAAATGACCTTTGACCTTTAATACCATGTGACCTTCGACTACAGCCTAACATGAAGGTCCCCCAAGTTGATTCAATAAAAATGGTTTAAAAGCGACTTACGGTTGCAGAGTTAGGTGTCATAAGAGTCTTGCATGTAAACTTTAACGTTGACCTGAAAATGAATTTTGACCTTACCATGTAACCCCCGACTGCAGCATAACATGCAGGTCCCCCAAGTCCATCTACCATCCAAGTTTGGTTGAAAACTGACTTATGGTTGCGAAGATAAGTGTCATAAGAGTCTTGCATGTAAACTTAACGTTGACCTGAAAATGACCATTGCAGGTCGCCTAAGTACATCTACCATCCAAGTTTTGTTGAAAAGTTACTTACGGTTGCAGAGTTAGGTGTCATAAGAGAGTCTTGCATGTAAACTTTAACGTTGACCTAAAAATGACCTTTGACCTAACCGTATGACCTCCGACTGCAGCATCACATGCAGGTCCCCCAAGTCCATCTACCATCCAAGTTTGGTTGAAAAGCGACTTACGGTTGCAGAGTTAGGTGTCATAAGAGTCTTGCATGTAAACTTTAACGTTGACCTGAAAATGACTTTTGACCTTACCATGTAACCCCCGACTGCAGCATAACATGCAGGTCCCCCAAGTCCATCTACCATCCAAGTTTGGTTGAAAACTGACTTATGGTTGCGAAGATAAGTGTCATAAGAGTCTTGCATGTAAACTTAACGTTGACCTGAAAATGACCATTGCAGGTCGCCTAAGTACATCTACCATCCAAGTTTTGTTGAAAAGTTACTTACGGTTGCAGAGTTAGGTGTCATAAGAGAGTCTTGCATGTAAACTTTAACGTTGACCTAAAAATGACCTTTGACCTAACCATATGACCTCCGACTGCAGCATCACATGCAGGTCCCCCAAGTCCATCTACCATCCATGTTTGGTTGAAAAGTGACTTCAGTTGCGGAGTTAGGTGTCATAAGAGAGTCTTGCATGTAAACTTTAACGTTGACCTAAAAATGACCTATGACCTTATCATGTGACCTCCGACTGCAGCCTAACATGCAGGTCCCCCAAGTCCATCTACCATCAAAGTTTGTTTGAAAAGTGACTTACGGTTGCGAAGATAGGCGTCATAAGAGTCTTGCATGTAAACTTTAACGTTGACCTGAAAATGACCTTTGACCTTACCATGTGGCCTCCGACTGCAGCCTAAAATGAAGGTCCCCTAAGTCCATCTACCATCCACGTTTGGTTGAAAAGTGACTTAGGGTTGCGAAGATATGTGTCATAAGAGTCTTGCATGTTAACTTTAACGTTGACCTGAAAATGACCTTTGACCTTTAATACCATGTGACCTTCGACTACAGCCTAACATGAAGGTCCCCCAAGTTGATTCAATAAAAATGGTTTAAAAGCGACTTACGGTTGCAGAGTTAGGTGTCATAAGAGTCTTGCATGTAAACTTTAACGTTGACCTGAAAATGAATTTTGACCTTACCATGTAACCCCCGACTGCAGCATAACATGCAGGTCCCCCAAGTCCATCTACCATCCAAGTTTGGTTGAAAACTGACTTATGGTTGCGAAGATAAGTGTCATAAGAGTCTTGCATGTAAACTTAACGTTGACCTGAAAATGACCATTGCAGGTCGCCTAAGTACATCTACCATCCAAGTTTTGTTTCTTACGGTTGCAGAGTTAGGTGTCATAAGAGAGTCTTGCATGTAAACTTTAACGTTGACCTAAAAATGACCTTTGACCTAACCATATGACCTCCGACTGCAGCATCACATGCAGGTCCCCCAAGTCCATCTACCATCCAAGTTTGGTTGAAAAGTGACTTCAGTTGCGGAGTTAGGTGTCATAAGAGAGTCTTGCATGTAAACTTTAACGTTGACCTAAAAATGACCTATGACCTTATCATGTGACCTCCGACTGCAGCCTAACATGCAGGTCCCCCAAGTCCATCTACCATCCACGTTTGGTTGAAAAGTGACTTAGGGTTGCGAAGATAGGTGTCATAAGAGTCTTGCATGTAAACTTTAACGTTGACCTGAAAATGACCTTTGACCTTACCATGTGACCTCCGACTGCACCATAACATGCAGGTCGCCTAAGTACATCTACCATCCAAGTTTTGTTGAAAAGTGACTTACGGTTGTGGAGTTAGTTGTCATATTAAAAGAGAGTCTTGCATGTAAACTTTAACTTTGACCTGAAAATGACCTTTGACCTTACCATGTGACCTCCGACTGCAGCATATCATGCAGGTCCCCCAAGTCCATCTACCATCCAAGTTTGGTTGAAAAGTGACTTATGGTTGCGGAGTTAGGTGTCATAAGAGAGTCTTGCATGTAAACTTTAACGTTGACCTGCGTGTAAACTTTAACGTTGACCTGAAAATGAACTTTGACCTTACCATGTGACCTCCGACTGCAGCGTAACATGCAGGTCTCCCAAGTCCATTTACCATCCAAGTTTGGTTGAAAAGTGACTTACGGTTGTGGAGTTATGTGTCATTAGGTTTGTGACGGACGGACGATGGACGACATTTGGATCCCTACATGTAAGTCTCGCCTTCACCTCTGGTGGGCGAGACAAAAAGTATATATGTCATTTTAAAGTTTCGCTTATTTTTAACAAAACAGTGGTATGCACGACTCAATGACATGCAAATTAGACAGTTGATGATGTCCCTCACTCACCTTTTTTTTTATTGTTTAAATTATAAAAAATACAATATTTCATTTTTTACAGATTTGACAATAAAGACCAACTTGACTGAACCATATAGTATAAAACAGTGCTAATTCCACATGAACAGAGAGGAATTAATCATTGTTTCACTTGGCAATGAGGAGAAAATTTGAATATTTCATATTTCATAATAAAATAAAAAAGAAATAGTGAGTGGATGACATCACCAGTCTCCTCATTTGCATACCGACCAGGATGTGCATACATATAACAATTTTTCAAATTAAGCGAAACTTTAAGATGTCATATAACTTTCTTATTTTACATCAGATTTAAGTTCTCAGTTGTACCTCAAATCAATCAATCATCAAACCAAATTGGAAATAAGTGAAACTATATGAGACGCAAAATGAACTGACAGAAACCGAAGAAGTCTTCTAGTGCACTGATTTAATATCTGGGCTTTGCCTCAGCTAAACTTGGGATCACATAATAATTTACATATATTCAAATCAAGTACAGTCAACCTATCAAAATAAAATGAATCATGGAAGGATCAAACTAAAATGTAAGAACCCAATTCATAAGATAAACCAGTAAGGAATGAGATGAAGATGATAAAGATGTCTGGGTGATTATGTAATAATGGAAGTAGAAACTAAGGAGTCAGGTGAGGGATGGAATGGGTGGAACACCTGTATAGAGAAGGAATGAAGATGACAAAAGAGAATCAGAAGAAAAGAATTGGAGATGGATGATTATGAATGACAACTGAATATCATTAAACTCATATAACCCATGGACCTATGAAGAGATGGACATTCATCGCTTTAAATAGATAATGAATTCACTTACAGGTGACTGTAATTGTCATCTGAATAACATTCTCTTCATACTAGTCTTCTGTGGTCCAATGACGTCACCGTGAGAAGCCCGGGGGGGGGGGGCACTCGACCAAAAAAGTGGTAGGGGTGTGCCGCGGGCGAGACAAAAAACGGGGGCCTTGGAGCGGGCTAATTGTTAAAAGGAGGGTCTTCGGAATGGGCTTCGGAACTACAAATGTTTGTGAAAACGGGGGTCCTTGGAACGGATCGCCAGCGTGTGATGAGTGCGTATCATAGAGATGTATATCTCTATGGTGCGTATGCATCCCAATGGAACGGGCATGCGTGCATGATGAAGCTAGCGCGGCCTCCGCCGGGTGCGCTCGCCCAGAGGCGATGGTCGGACAGCGCTCTGCGGCCGCTTTTCACCAAAATTGCAGCTCCTTGTAGCAGATCAATGCGACCGGAACGGCGTAACAAAAAATATGCGAAGCTTTGGAGCGGATTTTTTTCTCGATAAGAAGAAAATGCTATGCTTTGGAGCGGCTTTCTTTGTTCTTTTTTATTTATTTATTTATTTAAAACGGTTTAATTCAACAAGGGTGTCTATAGCGGCTGAAAAGCCGAATTGCATTACCCTTTACATCATTTACATAAAAAATACAATCAATATCAAACAAAGAACAACTGAATTTACACAAATTCTACATCTTAAATACACTTATATCACGATATAAATTAAATTAAATAATAAATTGATACTGATAGTACATGCATTTGTTGTAAAATGTTGTAAAAAAAAATAGTAAAAAAAAAAATAAAAAATAAAAATCTTACAGATTAATTAAAAATTCACATCTGAATGGCAAGACTCGTTTTTTTCTTTCCCGTAATAACCTGATTAAAAATGTTATAATGAAATAATATGGTTCATCATCTTAAGTTGTTTACTCAAAGCAAAGGACAGAGAGAATTACAATAGGAATTAGAAAGAGAGGGAAATTCTCAATAAGACAAAAATGCTATGCCTTGGAACGGAAATATGAGTGTAAAAATGGGGGTCCCCTCCGCGGCACATACCCACTATGCATTATATACTGACAGCCAAAACTCATTCTCGCTACTCACCGGGGCTCTTTCCGGTGAGACGCCATACAATGGTATTTTTTTTTCATTAAAAAATAAAAATCATCCAAAAAAGAGCAAATTTGATAACCTTGGCCCGAAAAGTGACTTCGCATGTCTCTTCTACGGAAATAAAAGGAAGCCTGATGGTGGCGCTAATAAATTTCACAGCCTTGATTCAGATCCTCTGTAATTTCATAAGTGTGTCTTAATTCTTTGAAAGCGCAATTCTTATGATTACAACTGTACTTGATTAAATATGGGCACCAATAAATGAAATACCTTAAAAAACATAATTTAAGATTATTATTGGCGATGATCACACTTTTTAAAAAATCATTTAAAACGATGACTAATTTAAAAATAAATAGGAAAAAAATGTACGGTACCTTGAATGAAACCAGCAGTACAAGCTTTGTTCGTTTGTCAATAATACGGTCTACCAAAGTCTATACAATGAAGTTTGGACACCTCACGGACTTTGCGTAATGCTTTGCATCGATTTGCGTGTAAAATAGTAAAGGTGCCTAGTTTTTCCCTTGTCATGTCTTTGATATGAATGTAAATTGCGTGCCCTCTTTAGGCCAACAATGGAGGTAAGAGTCCCATATGCACCCCCCACTAAAATTTAAAATAAAAACATGGAGAAGATTCAGAATATATCTAGCCCTAATATAGAACATATATGATGGGGGAGTGGAAATACATACCAAAATATGGCTTTATTCCGTCAAATTTCGAGCAGGACCTAGTGCGTGTAATTGTCCAAAGACATTGGTTTATTTAGTCAGTAAAGGGTCTGTGATTCAAGACTAGTCGAACTATCGGCTGATAATCGTTAAAATACCCCTTCCAGTATTGGCGCTTCTCGCTAGCATAGCGGGAAAGGTCTTGACTGCAGATAAAACGAGGTGAGTTCGAGTCCCAACTAAGGTTAGCAACAGTAAAAACAAAATAGAAAAATCTGAAGTGAACGAACCGGAAGTCTCAACAATCTTTTGTTATTTTTGGTGGGGGGTGCATATGGAACTCTTTCCAAAATTGATGTTCTCGATCGCGCACCCTCTTTAGGCCAAAAATTGATGTTCTCGCCATGGTACAGGTAGCGACGTCAAGAGCAAGAAAATATGAGGAACAGGGCCTCGGGGGGGGGGGGGGGGGGTGCACAGTCAAATGTATTTCTGTACACACGCGTGGCCAAATAATATTTCCAAACACCCCCTAAACGAGTTTTTCTCTGTGTGCAAAATAACCCCCTAAACAAATTTTTCGCGAGCTTCATTAACACATTTTGGCCCCTAAACAACTTTGTTGCCAGAATATGACCCCTAAACAAGTTTTGCTTCTTGCTAACAATATATACAAAACTATATTCATGGGTATATTGCATATCCCCCCCCCCCAGTGCACGTGCAGTTATATAGGGTTAAAATACCACAATCAGGAAGAACCTGAACACTTTTCAGAAACGAGGAGGAAAAAGCCCCGGGAAAAAAAACATACGTACATGTACCTTAAACACGTTTGGCTAGTCTTAGAAATAAAAAAGCTTCTGAAAATAAACATACCCTAAATATGTTTGACCCCGTGATTGACCATTGACCATGCAGTCTTTCAAAACCACCCTTAAAATCAGTGTTTTTGATACCCTTAACGAGTGCACGCGCGGCCCGCATCCAAAACTGTCAAAAACACCCCTTTAAACATATTTGTTTGGTCACGCGTGTGTACAGCAATATATTTGACTGCCCCCCCCCCCCCTCCCCCCAGGGAACAGGGTGCTAAAAGAAGTCATCAAAGCCTCAAAGGGATTTTTATCGATCGGTTAGTGAAATGGAACAATTTGTTTAGATTTAACCAGATTTCGTAATTTCGTGCAATCGCATATTAGAAGTGTTTTATCTGGACTCTATATAGGAATCTCCAAAGAGGTGGATCCGCTCATATGCGTCGTGCCTTGATTTTTCCCGTGCACAGCGGCATGTAATGAACCCTTGACTGATGCCTCATGATAAACCCTACATGTATATAGGCCCTAGCTAATCAAATAATGCGATAATACATAGAGATTTCCTGTACCTTGTCCCAAAAATTAAACATTCTGCGCAATAATGATTGTCTTCTTCTTCTGGAAACGATAAAGGCCACAGTCTGGTGTATTGTCGTACTGGATTGTGATCATGAACAAGATGTGAATGTAAAGTGTAACTAAATGTGGACCCTAAGGCTAAGCCCGAGCTCAATTTTTTATTTTTAATATACTGGCATGATCGAAAAGGGATCTTTTTGTTTGTACTTCAGTTGAAGATGATACATATTATTAATATTAATTTCAAACAATCAAATAATGCGAGCGCTGACTTTGGTCTTTGCAGGAAAGTACTATTTGATATTCTAATCTGAAAAGGGACAATTTAAGGACTAGAAATGTATGAAAAGAATATCATTAATCAAACACATTTCAAACAGAGTGGTCAGCAGTCCATTTTGTCAGCACTGGTGTTGTGACTTTTCTCTCCCATTGACTTTCTTTGTCAATATTTTGTACATGTACACAACGAGTGCACACACACCAACACAAACGAGAAGAGTTCAAAATCCGTATGCTAGAAGTAACACAAATATATCATCAGAACTTCAGAAGACATTCTGGTAATCCTGGGTTTTAGGGGCGTAAAATATCTGTATACATTACCGGCCTCTAACTTCAGCAAATCATCCCAGCATAGTATGGACGGCTAAAAGGGCAAATATTCAAATATGATTGAGCTGTTTTCATCATTGTTGTCTCGCATGTTATAGCTGGATCTTTTCTTGAAACTTTGGCATTAGGGCAATCAAGTTTAACTGACCGAGTTGAAGGTCACATGATCAAGGTCAAAGGTCATTTAGGGTGAAAATTTTAACAAAATAATTGTATTTTCCCCAAGAAATTTGAATGTAAGTTAAGGGTAGGCCTAATTGAGTTTTACTTTTAATATCAACTTATTGCTGGTCACCTGAACAAGGTCAAAGGTCATCTTAATTCGAGGGGATTTGGCTTGAAAGGGGGAGGGGGGTTCTTCCAAGTACCCTACATTTTAGTGAAAAAGGGGATCAAATTGGCCTTTATATATATTGCACCTACTGGGTTTGAGGGGTATAAATTATGTTTTGGCTTAAGGAGGGGGGGGGTACTTCAAAGAACTCTACATTTCAGTGGAGAGGGATCAAATTGGCCTATATAATATTCCCTTATTGTACCTACTGGGTTTTAGGGGTATAAACTATTTTTTGGCTTGAGGGGGGGGGGGGAGGGGGGGTACTTCCAGGAACCCTACATTTAATTGAAGAGGGTATGAAATTGGCCTATATATATTCCCGTAATGTACCTACTGGGTTTTAGGGGTATAAACAATTTTTTGGCTTGAGGGGGGGGGGGGGGGGGGAGGTACTTCCAAGAACCCTACATTTGAGTGGAGAGGGGATCAAATTGGGCTATTTATATATTGCACCTACTGGGTTTTAGGGGTATAAACTATTTTTTTGGCTTGAGGGGGGGGGGTACTTCCAAGAACCCTACATTTAATTGGAAAGGGGATGAAATTGGCCTATATATATTACCATATTGTACCTACTGGGTTTTAGGGGCATAAACTATTTTTTGGCTTGAGGGGGGGGGGTACTTCCAAGAACCCTACATTTAATTGGAGAGGGGATGAAATTGGCCTATATATATTACCGTATTGTACCTACTGGGTTTTAGGGGCATACACTATTTTAGGGACTTGAAGGGGGGGGTACTTCCAATAACCCTACATTTAATTGGAGAGGGGATGAAATTGGCCTATATATATTACCGTATTGTACCTACTGGGTTTTAGGGGCATAAACTATTTTTTGGCTTGAGGGGGGGGGTACTTCAAAGAACTCTACATTTCAGTGGAGAGGGATCAAATTGGCCTATATAATATTCCCTTATTGTACCTACTGGGTTTTAGGTGTATAAACTATTTTTTGGCTTGAGGGGGGGGGAGGGGGGGGGTACTTCCAGGAACCCTACATTTAATTGAAGAGGGTATGAAATTGGCCTATATATATTACCGTATTGTACCTACTGGGTTTTAGGGGCATAAACTATCTTTTGGCTTGAGGGGGGGGGGGGGTACTTCCAAGAATCCTACATTTAATTGGAGAGGGGATCAAATTGGGCTATATATATTGCACCTACTGGGTTTTAGGGGTAGAAACTATTTTATTGGCTTTCAATCACATGATGACGCATTGGTACAGGGGCAGATTCAACTTTTGCCAGTATGTGGGGGGGGGGCACAAATTTGTTCAACCATATTTTCCTCGATCGGTAAAGGGGTAGTTGTAATTGACACTTCTTGTATTCGCTTTATTCTTGTAACCTTATAATCTCATACGCCCCATTCAAACAGTGTGAGCGCAAAATATTTTAATGTACGTTCTGGCCTGATCGAAAGGGACCTGTTTGCAGATAGCCAATAAGACGATCCATATTTCAACGATGGAAAACGCGAACGAGCAGCGCAAGCCGATACGTTTTGACAATCTGACGTGAATAGGGATCTTAAGTTTTGATAATTTTATGGAGTACAGAAAAATAATAGGTACCTGAATAATCAAATTTTGCGAGCGCGTCGCAAGCTAAAAATATTAATATTCAGACCATAAAACAATAATTTTTTACAGAGCACATTTTAAAAAAAAAATTGTAAATCAAACAAAATAATGAAAGTTAAATTTCCGAGTTGAAATATGTTTTGTATATTGACTTCCAAATTTTATACTTAAGCTCTGTATAAAGCAAGATATATAGAAATCACCTAAAAGTCAATGAGAGCGCGAAGCGCGAGCGAAAATTTTATACTGTATGGTGACATGAAATACTTTTAAATTATTTTCCAGCTCTTCCCCTCATCTTTTTTTATTCACTCGTCTTCCTCCTCTTATGTTTCTCCTTTTTTTTGTCCTCTCTTTTTCTTTTTTTTCTTTCTTTCCCCTTTTTTTCTTTTTTTTTGCTCTGCCAATAGGGGGGGGCGGGCCCCTCAGCCCCCCCACTGGATCCGCCTATGCTATGCGTAACCATGTAAAAATGATGACTGTCTTCATATTCCTCTTTCTCAGTGCAAAATGAAACTTGTCGATTTCCAATTCTTAAAAAGGGGCACATTCGATTATTCGGATTTCATCAAAATGTTATTATGTATTCATTAATCTAATAAGCCTAATATGAGCAAGAAGTTTGTTGATATTAAGGCCTTTTGATTTTTGTACTTTTGTATTTATCAAATGCATGCGTTAATATAGTTTTAACAATTAATGCGAGTGCAAATCGCGAGCCGGATTTTTTACTGTCATGCGCGGGGGGGGGGGGGGTAGGGGCACAGTGTCCACCATCTTTTGAAGCATTGAAAAGGTGCCCTTTTTTACGCAATAAAAATGTCCCATCATGAACGTGTACTATGCCCCTTTCACCTTAGGAGGAGCCTGAAAACCCCTTTCTCGTGTAAGTGCTATTTTTAAAGTGCCATTTAAGTGCCAATTTCTACCCAAAATCCCTCTTTAAAAAGGAATTTATCCAAGACAATATAAGTGATTTTGATTTCGAATATAGATCGATCATACCAAGACCACCTTCAACTATCGGTCTGACACAAACATTACGTTTAACTTTCTCACGCTTTGAATTCCATATCTTATGTAAACCCTTGCATACATAGTCTGGCATTGGAATAAACGTACCAACATAAACGATTTGAGGCACAATTAAACATTTCATATTTATAATTATACCGTTACATTTAAGCTGACTCATTTTCCATGCTTTTAGTATGTTATTGACCTTTTCAATTTTCCCTTCACAAATGAGCTTTCGTATATACTCTTCATCCCCCCACACACAAACATTCCTAAATACTTGACAGGATCATCGGTAAAATCAAACTCGCTTCTTATCTTTCTAAGTTAAATATCCCTATTTTTAACATGTTTGTCTTATTCCAATTTACTTTGGAATTTTTGGAACCGGAATTATTCATCTCTTTCATAATATTATGAAGGGATTTAATCGAATTAATGAATATCGTCGTATCGTCTGCGAACAGTGTTATTTTCATCTTTCTGTGTGGTAAGCATAAACAATACCCTGAAACATCTATACCTCTGATTTTATCATTTTCTTTTAATAATACGAATTGCTAAAATCTCTGAAAACAAATAAACCACTATGCTGACAATGGACACCCTTGTCTTACACCTTTATTCTGATAACCAATCACATGCATTGTAGTACTCTACCTTGAGCATGTTTATGTAACATCTTAGTCCAACTTATAAACGATTCCTTAAACTTTAATGTTTTGAACAGAAATGAGTGGTTCACATTGTCGAATGCTTTTAGAAAATCTAAAAAAAATTGATAATGCCACAGGAACTTTTAAATTTACAATTTAAAGAGTCAATAATATCTTTAGCAAGCATAACATTTTCGCATGTCGATCCACATTGATCAGTTTAATGATGATAAAATTTTCTGTAAACGCATCGCTAAAACCCGAGCTGCAATTTTGTAGTCGATACTGAGTAAAGATATTGGTCGTCAATTATCAAAAGATAATTTTTATAATAGAGTAACAACTGACTCCATGCAGGGGTATGGAGTGATAATTTTTGAAGGGGTGATGTCATCGATGAAGCATCAGGAAGCCTGGGCCATCCACTTCCAAATGCCTATGCGTTGACATTTCCCTGATAAAAAACTCTCCATATCCTAATTGGAGAAAGGTACAGGTATGTACAGTTTATTTGCCAATATAGAATGATAGAATTTGCCATTAATACTATTTGGCATAAATATAAAATGATATTGAAATGTTTACATTAATTGCTTATGACAAGAATTGAAAGTGTCATGGATGGATGACCATCAGTAACATTTTTTTTAATGGAATCTAACTCAATGAAGTGATTACACTTAATCCGTCTTTTTTCATTCATTCATTTATTTATTTATTCATTTTTTCAACAAAATTTATAATGCAATAATTACAATAAATAAAACATATCAGAAAATATAAATGACATTCAGTTTTATTCATTTTTATTCCCCATTTATAATGTAGGCCCAATGGTGGGGGAGCTGTATTAGTAATTGGAGATAACATTGTATGTTTTATTTGTTCTAACTAGGTATGATATAAAAAACCACAACCAATGGCACACATTAATTTCATGTTCCTGCATAAATTGTGAGTGAAATCATAAAGCCTACACTTCTGTTCCAAATGAAACGGATCACTCTATTAAGAGCCATTGATAATAATGAATGTTTGTTTTCCCCAGAAGGTTCAGTAATGTTTCATCCTATTCGTTTCCTTTTTCCATTTATTTTTTTCATCGGACATGGATTTCTTTGGGGGTGGGGGGCTGATCTGTATAGCAGTGGATCAAGATGTGGCCTTACACAACAGACGAGGAGACCTTTGAAGCGAGTGACTATGAAGAGGAGGAACCAATCACACAGTCAGTCACGAATGAACAAGAATTTCAAATGACAATAAAGGAACACCAGTCTTGTCGAAGTTTGGAGATGAGGATCGACCTGAATTTAAAAGAGACCAACGCTTTTTCATTTCTTCAATTAACTCTGGATCCACAACGTGCCTAATGAACCCAACAGCTCTTTTCAGAGCTACCTTTATGACACTGTGTGAGAAACGTCCCCGTCGTAGTGTCGGTAATGCGTTTGCAGCTAATTCTCTCATTTTGCATGAATCAGAAACAATCATCAACATCTTTTAGAAAAATCGTGGAATCAAGTACCGGTATTCTTCTAAAAGACAAGCGTGCGATCAAAACCTCATCTTTTTATGTAATTGATTTAGTAATCAAGATTTTCATTTATTTGTATATGCACAAAGAGTCGTGTGGCTGAAAAGGTTTTTGACAGGAGATTCAGAATAGGATGGAAACGTTTTTTTTTATATATGGAACCCGTGATGTAGGAGGACTTTTGTTATTATTCACTAATACTTCACTGAATATCTGTAAACTATCATTGCCAAAATTTTATATGGATATGTTGGAAATTTGGGCCGTTACCAAAGAAGTACTTCTTAAAAAAGAAACATCTAAAAGAAATGAGATATTTTTTAACAACAAACTTATTGGACTAAATGGGCAAATGCTATTTGATGAAAAATCATTTCTTAAAAATATATACATTATAAATTGCATCATATTGTTGACAAGGAAGGTATCATCAAATCTCCTAGAAACTTTCTGAAAATGGGGTTAGATGGAAATGAAATAGATAAAGTTTACAAAGTTTTTAAAAATATTCCAGCAACATGGAAACACCTTTTGAAGAAAAACGACAACTGTGAAGACACTGGTCTAAATCTACAATTTATATTTAATTGTAAGATTAACAGTTAACCAAACGTTACATCCAAGAAAATATACAAGGCACTTTTTAAGTATTAAATTGGAAAAATCGTATGCGTTTAATAATATAGAGAAGACATATAATTTCTCCGAAAGATATCTGTGCTATATTTTCAAGACCCAGAAAATGTACTCTAAGCAGTAGGCTTAGAGAGTTTCAATTTAAAATGCTTTATTAATTAATATACACGAAGAAATATTTACATTTATTCAAAATTTTCTCAGATAGTGAATGTTCGTTTTGTGGGAATACTGAAGAAACTTACGAGCATCTATTTTTTTTCATGTGAAAAGACGAGAGATAGTCCAGTAGAATTTTTTTAAAACTGGAAAAGTTGTTAAGTACAAGGTTTTTTTGTTGATTTGTGTTCTAGATGGGTATTGAAGTAAATTCAGCTTGGTTGCCACCTTGGTAACCTTGAGCAATTTTTATTAGCCTAATTAGCATAATCATCTAATTAGCATATTACGATATGTAATATGCTACTTCTCTTAAACCAGAAAGATTTAAAAAATAAGTAATTTTACTAAGAGGTCCCGTGACGAGGAATCGATTTAAAGCAATAATTTAAATATTTAAGTTATGCAATTATCGTAATAATCCCAATTAGCATAATGAGCTAATTAGCATTGAAGTGCAATGTGTATATTTGTGGATGTCTATCCAAAAAATGCCCAATACGTAGACAATGCATCCCTTTAAGGGTTTTTCTATAGCGAGGAATTCATTTATGACCATATTTTTCAATTTTAACCAATGAAATTGCTGTAATTAACATAATTAGCATAATGCACTAATTAACATATATATATGTATATGTGTAATACATATAAAAATATATATTTCTTTGTCATTTCATATCGAGAATGTCCGAAAACATGATTAATACAGCTACATGTACCCTAAGCTAGTTTTCTATGGCGAGGAATTCATTTATGACATTATTTTCCCTTCTTACCAATGTAATTGTCGTAATTAGCATAATTACCATATATGTGCAATATATACATTCCTTTGTCTTTTTATATCGAAAATGTCCGAATACATGAATAATACAGCTATCCCATGGTTTTCTATGACGAGGAATTAATTTCTGACATTATTTTCCCCCTTTTTACCAATGTAATTGTCGTAATTAGTATAACTAGCATAATGCGCTAATTAACATATATCTGCAATATAATACATATAAATATATATTCCTTTGTCATTTTATATTTAAAAAATGCCCTAAAACATAAATAATACAGCTATTTCATAGTTTTCTATGACGAGGAATTCATTTATGATATCGTATTTCATTTAAACAATGTTAATGTTGTAAAATTAGCTTAATGATTGGCATAATGAGCTAATCAAAGTGGATCGCCTCTGGCAGTCTCGCCTGCATTACGTGATTTGATATAGCAGCAGTTTTGACTTTGAAAACAGCTATTGCATAAAATATTCACGTAAGAACAATTCATATGATGTCCATCGATCCAAAATGGCCTTTGACCATGATCAAGTGACCTAACATGTGTGCAAAACAATCCTTGATTACCCATATGTTTATGTTTCATGAACTAGATCCATAAACTTTCTAAGATATGATGCCAAGTTAAAAAATACCCCTAACATGGCCAAAGTTCATTGACCTTACATTACCTTTGATCTTGGTCATTTAATTGACCCGACATGCGCACAGGATATACAGGGATCGGCCTACATGGTTGCAATTATGTCCAAATTTTATTAACTACATGTGGATCCATAAACTTTTAAAGTTATGACAATTCCACAAATACCCCCAGCATGGTCAAAGTTCATTGACGCTAAGTGGCCTTTGACCTAGGTCATGTGACCTGAAACTATATTCAGTATGACTTGATTAACTTTATGTTTAAGTTTCGTGAACTAGGTCCATATACTTTCTAGGTTATGACGACATTTTTAAAACTTATCCTTGGTTAAGATTTTGATATGTATTCCCCCAACAAGATCTTAGTTCATTGGCCCTAAATGACCATTGATCTTAGTCATGTGACCTGAAACTAAGGCAAGATGTTCAGTAATACTTGATTACTTTTATGTCCCAGTTTCATGAACAAGGTTCATATACTTTCTAAGTTATGATGACATTGGCATTGCTTATTTTATATATCAATGATGACGACGCTGCCGTCGCCGCCGCCGTCGGAAAAGCAGCGCCTATAGTCTTGCTCTGCTATGCAGGCGACACAATAAATACAGAGACAACGAAATATATGTATTGCACCTGTATTTTAATTACCACTAGCCATAGGATAGTGATATATTTTTCATGTTTTTCAGGCACACTCGATATAAACTAACATAGAAAAAATGAAAAAAAAATGAAAATCCATAATTTATTGTTCGAAATAGACATGAAATGAAATAGTCCGAAAATTTGCTATGCCCAATTGATCGCGGGCCCGGCGGCCGCTGTGCAGCACCGGATGGACGAGGTTCTATCCCTTTAATCATTGAACGTCAAACAGGGTAGCAGCAACTCCCATCTTTAACGTCTTTTGGTCTGACGCGGGCGGGGTTTGAACCCCCGACCTCCCGGTTGTGAGACGGACGCTCTACCAACTGAGACAACACACCGGTCATAGGAATATATACTTGATATATTGCACATAGATGTTAATTAGTGCATTGAGCCAGTAATTCTAATTAAGGCATTGGCATTGGTTAAAATGGAAAATTACTATCATAAATGAATTCATCAACATAGAAAACATTAGAAGAGCTGTATTATTTATGTTTTCAGGCTGTTTAATAGGCCAATTTCATCTCCTCTCCAATTAATGTAGGGTTCTTGGAAGTACCCCCCTTCAAGTCCCTAAAATAGTTTATGCCCCTAAAACCCAGTAGGTACAATACGGTAATATATATAGGCCAATTTCATCCCCTCTCCAATTAAATGTAGGGTTCTTGGAAGTACCCCCCCCCCCTTCAAATCCCTAAAATGGTTTATGCCCCTAAAACCCAGTAGGTACAATATGGTAATATATATAGGCCAATTTCATCCCCTCTCCAATTAAATGTAGGGTTCTTGGAAGTACCCCCCCCCCTCAAGCCAAAAAATAGTTTATGCCCCTAAAACCCAGTAGGTACAAGACGGTAATATATATAGGCCAGTTTCATCCCCTCTCCAATTAAATGTAGGGTTCTTGGAAGTACCCCCCCCCCCCCTCAAGCCAAAAAATTGTTTATGCCCCTAAAACCCAGTAGGTACAATACGGTAATATATATAGGCCAATTTCATCCCCTCTCCAATTAAATGTAGGGTTCTTGGAAGTACCCCCCCCCCCTCAATCCAAAAAATAGTTTATGCCCCTAAAACCCAGTAGGTACAATACGGTAATAAATATAGGCCAATTTCATACCCTCTTCAATTAAATGTAGGGTTCCTGGAAGTACCCCCCCCCCCCCTCAAGCCAAAAAATAGTTTATACCCCTAAAACCCAGTACGGTAGGTACAATAAGGGAATATTATATAGGCCAATTTGATCCATCTCCACTGAAATGTAGAGTTCTTTGAAGTACCCCCCCCCCCTCCTTAAGCCAAAACATAATTTATACCCCTCAAACCCAGTAGGTGCAATATATCACTCCTAGTACCAATGAGGTCCAAACATTAACATGTATGGACCTCATAGGCGACATTACCCAAATTATGGGTTGGACAATGCTGTTCTGATTTCCAACCCAAGACTTTGGTAAATGTACACCTTAATACAAGTTAGAGTTATCCGATATACCTTTCATTCGGACGGCAAACCTTTATTTAGTTGTAAAAATAGTTGAAATTAAAATCGATTATTGTTAAACTTACATTTCAGGCCCTTTTTGTTGATTTTCGGTGAGCGTTCCACACAGCTGCGACGAGTGATCAACTCCGAAGTGATACGCGTACTGGTCAGCTGATCGGTCAGGTGATCTGTTGGTTATCTTTTTGTCAGACGTTCATAATTTATGTTAAGCGTATCAATCTTCAGTATCTTGATTTCAAAGCATCAGTATTGCAGAGAAAAGTCATTATTGATTGGAATCAGTGGCGGGGGGGGGGGGGGGTTGGGGTGAGCATTTCTGCCCGTTCCCCTCTTTGAGATTTATAGTAAACATTTTGGAATTAAATATTTTGTTAATACTAGTTATGTGCCCCCCCCCCTCCCTTATGAGAATCACAGCATTATTTGTAATGGGGATATTTCGTTCATATTCTTTTATCTTTTTTGCCTTTTTTTTTGCTTGTCAAATTTTACTGGGAACAAATTAACAATATGACTTTCTATACATCACTTTTAGGGACAAACTTTTTATGGGGGTGGGGGCTTGCCAAATATAACGGTGGAAAAAGTGACCTTCTTTTTTAGTGACAACTTTATAAAACAAGTGGAATGCCTCTGGCCGTCTCACCTGCATCACGCGATTCAATATAGCAGCAGTGCTGATTTTGAAAACTACTATAACTCGCACAAGATGTTCAGTGATACTTGGTTACTCGTATTTCCACGTTTTATGAATTAGACCAATACACTTATAGAGATATGATGGCAATTCAACAAATACCCCCAACGTGGCCAAAGTTCTTTGACCTTACATGACCTTTGACCTTGATCATGTGACCTGAAACTCGCACAAGATGTTCAGTGATACTTGATTACTCTTATGTCCAAGTTTTATGAACTAGACCAACACACTTTCAAATTTATGGCTGTAATTCAACAAATACCCCAATTTGGCCAAAGTTCATTGACCCTAAATGACCTTTGACCTTGATCATGTGACCTGAAACTTGCACAGGATGTTCAGTAATACTTGATTACTATTATGTCCAAGTTTCATGAATCAGATCCATAAACTTTCAAAGTTATGATGGTAATTCAACAGATACCCCCAATTCGGCCAAAGTTCATTGACCCTAAATGACCTTTGACCTTGGTCATGTGACGTGAAACTCATGCAGGATGTTCAGTGATACTTGATTAACCTTATGTATAAGTTTCATGAACTAGGTCCATATATTTTCTAATTTATGATGACATTTCAAAAACTTAACCTTAGGTTAAGATTTTGATGTTGATTCCCCCAACATGGTCTAAGTTCATTGACCCTAAATGACCTTTGACCTTGGTCATGTGACATGAAACTCAGGCAGGATGTTCAGTAATACTTGATTAACCTTATGGCCAAGTTTCATGAACTAGGTCCATATACTTTCTAAGTTAAGCTGTCATTTCAAAAACTTAACCTCAGGTTAAGATTTGGTGTTGACGCCGCCGCCGCCGCCGTCGCCGTCGGAAAAGCGGCGCCTATAGTCTCACTCTGCTATGCAGGTGAGACAAAAATTGTCAAATTTTACGCGAGACAAAATGACCTTCGATCATTGCTATAGTTAAAACTTTTTTTTTTTTTTTTTTTTTTTTTTGGGGGGGGGGGGTTGCCAAATATCACATGGACAAAATGACTTTCCCTTTTCTTATTTTTGTGGGGGGGGGGCTTGCCGAATATTACGCGGACAAAATGACTTTCATTTTGAGTGACCATTTTTTTTTTAACTTGTCAAACTTTACGCGAGACAATATAATGACCGGTTTTTTTTTTTTAGTAAGAACCTTTTTTGGGAGTTGTCAAATTTTACTTGAGAAAATTCACCCCGCCCCCCCCCCCTACTTAATTTGGAAACTCTTGGATGCGCCTCTTTATAGTTTGAATCATAATGAAGATTAAGATCATGCGTATATATAGCTTACATCCACGGCAGAGGCGTAAACCGCCGGGGGCATGCAGGCTGGCCCTTGATCCCCGGTCCAGTGGATTTCACCAAAAAAAAAAAACGGGATAAGAGAAAAGGAATGAAGGAAGGAAAAGAAAGAAAGAAAGAAAGAAAGAAAGACAGAAAGAGAAAGGGAAGAGAAATAAAAGGCCATAAAAAAGCAAAAGGAAAGAAAAATGCATGCGAGAATAATTCTGAATGTAATGTCAAAATCTATTGCAAAATTGATATTTGTAATAAAAGTGACAAAGGTTTTGCTCGCTCGCCTCTTCATCTGGTAGGCGCGTAGCTAGGGGCGGTGCCCCCCGAAAAGGTCCCTCCCCCCAAAAAAAAATAAGGAGGGAATAGAGAAAATAAAAAGCGAAATGAGAAAAGGGGGATGTATATAACTTAGTTTATAATTGTTTTTCCTTTTTTGGGGGGGAAGGGGTCAAAACATTAACGTTATGTTTTTCTATAAATAGGTCTAATTGCTATATATCCAGAGTTATCGAGACCCACCTGCTGATATTGCACTGGGGGTACACGATGGAAGGGTTAGGCCTAGGGGCCCCCAAAAGTTCTACAACCAAGATAAAAAAGAAATGAAGGGAATTAATGAAAAGAAAAGGAAAAGTGTAAGTTAAGATATCTATCTCAAATTTAGATTTGCACGAAAAGTTTTTTTCTCGCTTGCTTCACTCGCTTGGAACATATAAAGCAACTTTATTCCCACGCGCCATGTATGCCTACATTGGCCCTCTTTCTGTCTTTTATTATTATTTTTTTTTTACTCATCATGCTACCGTACTGCCACACACGGGTTTGCCCTAATGATCGTGGACAATCATAAAAAATATCATTTTCATACCATGTGACTGGGAAATTTTTGGCTCCACCCCACCCCCCCCCCCCCCCCCCTCTCGATCCCTGTATCGATTTTGACTTGATAGGGGCCTATACCTGATGGAATTAGCTTCATTCAATATAAAATCATAACGGATAGAACGCCTTGAATACAGGCCAAACAGCCTAACGACATTGCCGTGTCACGTGACAACCAGTATTAAACGAGAATGTGCACAACCCTATGGCGACAAAATTCGCCGCAAAAGTTGAGCAAGTTCTGGACAAAAAGGCTTCAATACCCCAAGAAAAGACCAGGCGAGTACTATTTATATATTTTTTCAATTTAGTAATATCTAGAGTCTAATTTAAGAACATATTTCGTCATGGAGCTCCATGGTAAGATCAAGTAATTTAAGTCCAACATTTAATTCGCGTGCACTCACTTTTTTAACACAGGAATTAATAGCCTTGGTGCTTAGAGTGCAATATATATAAAGGCCAATTTGACCCCCTTTCCACTAAAATGTAGGGTACTTGGAAGAACCCCCCTCCCGGCCCTTTCAAGCCAAATCCCCTCGAATTAAGATGACCTTTGACCTTGTTCAGGTGACCAGCAATAAGTTGATATTAAAAGTAAAACTCAAT
Organism: Lytechinus pictus; assembly: GCF_037042905.1. Lineage (NCBI taxonomy): Eukaryota > Metazoa > Echinodermata > Echinoidea > Temnopleuroida > Toxopneustidae > Lytechinus > Lytechinus pictus. The sequence continues at coordinate 16,739,539 of NC_087261.1, read as the reverse complement.
TAGGCCTACCCTTACATTCAAATTTCTTGGGGAAAATACAATTATTTTGTTAAAATTTTCACCCTAAATGACCTTTGACCTTGATCATGTGACCTTCAACTCGGTCAGTTAAACTTGATTGCCCTAATGCCAAAGTTTCAAGAAAAGATCCAGCTATAACATGCGAGACAACAATGATGAAAACAGCTCAATTATATTTGAATATTTGCCCTTTTAGCCGTCCATACTATTACTATGCTGGGATGATTTGCTGAAGTTAGAGGCCGGTAATGTATACAGATATTTTACGCCCCTAAAACCCAGGATTACCGACATTCTTTCCTGATGCTATCAGAATATGGAACTCACTCTCAGCAAAGATAGTTCACAGCACCTCCCTCACGTCTTTCAAGCATTAAGCAGGAGGTGCAGCAAATGAGGCTTCGTTATAAAATAAAGGCCTCTTCTGTTTTTATCCGCACATATAGCCATATACCGGTACCGGTATAGGCACAACGAGTACATATGCTAACGGCAGTCTTTACTTTACAGGAAGAAGAGCTAGACTAGAGCGACTTATTTCACAATATTATGATTCAACATTTATATTTCAACTTATAAACAAGATAAACTTTCGAACCAATGATCTTACTTAGTCTGCGGCCTGGAACTGACACTTGAAAGGAGCACTTCGCTGCCTTGAGCTTATTTTATAATTCAGTTGGTTGCCTTGAATTGAAGTGCCGAATAAATTTGTAGACACGCAATTCATGGTCTGGATTTTACGGTCGATGTATTAACAGCGCGGCGCGGGGAATCCCACGCAGCTCTGGACAGTGCAGTGGGGAATCCCCGCAGGTCCAGGGGAATCCTTAGCGCAGCTCACTTAATGAATTGAAATGAATGAAACCTTTGGAATAATTAGGCTTGTGTCGAAACAGAAAAATCAAACAAACAGATCAAAGAAAGTTTGAGAAAAATAATCAGATAAACGATGAGAAAGTTATGAGCATATGAATATTGCAATCACTAATTCTATGGAGATCCTATTGGCAATGTGACAAGGATGTTTGATGTCACATGTGAACAACTTTTCCTTTGATGGACTATATAAAATACCCCCAAAATGTCTCTTTTTGCTTTTTCTAATGCCTACAAACTCTTTATCCATGAGGTATTCTTTAAAAATCTGTATTACATGCCCTCCTATAGAAAGAACACATGACATACTGATAGATGTGATAATTAAAAGAGGCAATATCACAAGTGACATCATACATCTTTTTCGCATTGCCAATGTGAGGATCTCCATAGCATTAGTGATCGCAATATTCAAATGCTCATAACCTTCTCATTATTTTGTCCCATTTTTCTCAAACTTACATTGATCTGTTTCTTTGATTATTCTGTTTTCACACAAGCTATATATCTTAATAGGTTTCATTCTCCTTAATAACCCTATAAAAGGCCTTGCCCGGGGCGGATTCGCCCCCCCCCCCCTCTACATTTTTCCTAATAAATCCGCCGTGCGAATTTTTTTGACCGTGCCGCGGCTCGCTGATTTTTTTCTTTCAAATCTCCCGCAACTTTTGAGACCAAATTTGCGATGCCCGGGTATGCGATTACGAAATTACGCAACATGTCAGACCCAAAACTGCTAAAAAAACGTGAATTCATGCAGGCGCGTAGCCAGGGGGGGCGGTCGCCCCCCCCCCAAAAAAAAAAAAAAATTAAAAAAAACGTCCCCAAAAAGAAAAAAAGAGAAGGGAAAAAAGAGAGGAGAAAAGGAAAAGGGAAGGGAAAGGGAAGAAAGACAGCTTTGTGTTTTTTTTTCTTTTCATTCTTTATTTTTTTCTCAAAAGAGAAATTCCTTCACTCTTGTTCTAAATTTAAATTTATATATGAATTTTGCTTCCGCGCTGCGCGCGGTTAAATGACAATATTGAAGTTCTCCATTGTTTCCCCCACCCTTTCTCTAGCTCTGAGTCCACCTCAGCTATATGTGTTTCTTGTCAGTTAATTAAAGTTCAATTGTATGCATTTGGGCATGGAATTAGAGTAAGGTTAGGCCGAAGTATATGAAGTTATCTTTTTTTTTAATTGATCGCGCAACTTCTGGTCGGGTCGGCTCTGCGGGCGGGTAAAATCTTTATATCAATTTCTGCCGTCACCTCCATAAAGTCAACTTCTCCCGCTTTTCAGCTCATTACTAAACAACCATAAATAAACCAAACAGGTTCCTAATTTAAAAAGAGGAAGGTATAAAATTCGTGTCGTATTGAATAAAAAAGTACAATATTTTTTATCAAATTCTATTAAACTTTATGTCATTTTCCTGCACATTCATCTCCTGTCCTGTTTTGCGCCCTCAGTTTGAAATTTTGAATGACACTTAAGTTTCTTTATAATTCAAAATGAAGCGCTTCAGGATAAGTCAAAGAAATTAGGCATCCTTTTTTATATAATTTCAATAAATTACAGAAGTTTCAACTTTTTGCGCACTATTTTCCTTGTAATGAAGTTCAATAATCTTAGAAAATCAATTGAATTAGAGCCGATGGGGTATTAGAGATATCTGCATTTGATGAAACGTCCGCCCTTTGAAATGTCAGAGTTTCATTGCTCTGCGCGGGGAGGAATATCTTCCTCCCGGCATATAGACTTCTTCTCCTCTGTTTTGCGAGTTAAAGATATGCACTGTCGCTAAATTGTTTGTAATCAAATCTGATCTTTCCAAGGGAAGTATTCAATATATCTTTGAGAATACCCTTTTCTCGGTGGGACCCTTTTCATGGCAAAAAATTTGATAAAACGCTTTAGCTTCCGCGCTTCGCGTGGGGTTATTATTATTTTAATTTCCATCATTGTATTCCATTTTTGTGCGTTCACAATCACTTTTGAAAACAAGGTTCAAAATCACAATATAGTCAACTGAATTAATTGGAGCTGATATAGGTACTAGAGACAAGAGAGACGGCTCCTTTTCATTTTAATTTATGAAACACCAAAAGCTTCGCGCTTCGCGAGGGAGGGAGAAACTCCTCCTTCACTGCACCCACCCCCTAGGGAGTGCGCTTCGCGCGCTCTGTAAGTGTTGGCACGCTTCGCGTGCATTTACCGCCCCCTCCAAAATGAAATCCTGGCTACGCGGTTGAATTCATGTACAAATCCAATGCAATTATTGTGTATGTAGCTAAAATTCATAAATGTATCGTTATTTCTAATTTTACTGATTAAATTAAATTAATTTTGTCTTGTTTATGATCAAAATTAAGTCTGCAACGATTTCCATTGAAAAAACAATAAAACACAAAAAGTCAAAAACAAGGAAATAAATATTAAAAAAAAAAAAATACATAAGAAAAAACTTTCGATACCAAATTTTTTTGAGGTACATTTTGATGGGGATCCTACAAAGAGCCTATGAAAAACAAATAGCAGTTTTGAGGCAGGTTAATATATTGATTAGAGCAAAACTTTTATTTCACGAATATGCACTCATCGTGCTTTGATTGCCAAGTCACCAAGGACACATATCGCCTTCGCTCAGGAATTAGACATTTTGTGAACGTGTGAAAGGTCCGATGATTCTAAACATCGAAACAATGATGAATCAAGATTCACGTGTGAAAATGCCATTGTCTGCTGTGCATCTATCTTGTATACCAATTACAGTGTAACTTTTTCTCATATATACTCCGAAAAGGGTTTGTCATGATAGAAAAAATAATTAAACTTCAAACCTCAAATAAAGCACGAGATAATTTTTGCGCAATATGTGCTATTCTAGACAATATTCATATGGGGGTGTGGGTGGTAACCGGTAAACCAAACTAATGCAGAATAGAATATTGCGCAACATCGACATGATTGTATAAAGCTTTAATGTATCATTGCGAATATGGTAAAATCGTGCACAGCGGAAGATGCCAATAGTTAAACAAATTTATCGCAGCACAGGCGCGTATCCAGGATGTTGCACCTCTGGGTTCCCGACCTAATGGCGCCCCCGGTCTTTTCGAAAAATGGCATCCCCACCCGCCCCCGGCCCGTCAGGCAAACAAGTTAGCAATTGCTTGAACTCAATTACTAGCAAAAAATTTTGCTCGCTCATTTTCATGCATAAGGAAACAAGCAGAATTAAGGCAAGCAAAAGCCTATATAGCAAAAGCATGCTACTTTTTATGCATCTGACCCAATGTCTGGCTTATCATAATTATATTTTTTTTAAACAGATGCTATATGCCTACATTCAGTCGCTGGAATCAACACCAGAGTCGAAAACAAGGTTAAACAATCCAACCATAATGGCAAAACTAGAGAGGGGAAGCAATTCTTTAAAAACTCATGAAGAATGTTTTTACCAATTCTTCATTATGATTAATTTCACAACGTCACTATACAATGTAAACTCTTGACTAATCTCCAAATTAATGGAATGACCATCAGACATTGGATCAAAAGGGGTTCTTTTAATTTCAGTGCATGTTTAGTTATGTTTAGTTATCATAAATTTTCCAGACATTTTTGTATGTTTAGTTTTTATCATTGATAAATCATGACTTGTATTCATTTTCTTGTACTTGTTTGTCCATTATAGAAACATGTATTTACTTTGACATTTTACTTTACCATGTACACATTTACTATTACCATGTATGCACCGCTTTGTTCCAATTTATCGATAGATATTTCATGTTGTAAATTATTGATGTTTTTGAAAACGGTATATAATTTCTTCGTCTTTTTCTTACTATCATTATTATTCTTTTTCTTCTTCTTCTTTTCTTCTTCTGTTATCTTCTCTGTTGTCTTTTCTCTTTTTCGTCTCCCTCTCACTTTTCCCTTCTTCTTCTTCCTTTTTTTTTCTTCTCCTCCCCTCCTCTTCACGTTTCAATGATTGTCTTGTAATATTTCATTGATGCTCCTTTTTCATATATATTGTTCGTTATTCACTGATTTAAAAATGTTTACTTTGTCAATTGTATGTTCCAAACGGCCCCAATGGAAATCAGTCTGTGAACTGTTTGGGCTTTTTAACCGTGTATAAATAAAATAAATCTTATCTTATCTTATCTTATCACCTTGATCATTCTCCACTTTGTGCTCTTGAAATTTTCAACCTTAATCCGGGGGGGGGGGCGGCGGGTGTGATTGTGTGCAAAGCACCCCCCACACGGAAAGTTGGAGACGGCCAGGATACATAACCTACAGCCCCTGATCTGAGGAATGGGTTGGGTCGTATTATGTATGTTGCCTTCTATACTTACAATTGTGCGGTGAGTGTGTGTGTGTGTCGGGGTGGGGTGGGAGTTCATGCATGGTTATATAAAGGGCAAGTCTACCCCAGAAAATGTTGATATGAATAGATAGAGAAAAATCAAACTAGCATAACGCCGCTGACAATTTCATCAAAATCGGATGTATAAAAAAAGAAAGTTATGACACTAAAGTTTCGCTTATTTTTCACAAAACAGCGATATGCACAACTTAGTGCCATGAAAATGAGACAGTCGATGATGTCCCTCACTCACTATTTCTTTTGTTTTTATGTATACAATATTTCATTTTTACAGATTTGACAATAAGGACAAACTTGACTGAACCATATAGTATTAAACAATGCCAATTCCATGCACATGTTGATGTTGTTTCACTTGACAATGAGGAGAAAAATAGAATATTTCATAATAATAAAATGCAAAAGAAATATTGAGTTGATGACGTCATCAGTCTCTTCATTTGCATTACGATAAGGATGTACATATAACTTTAATAACTTTAAAATGTCAAAACTTTCTTATTTCACATCAGATTTTGATAAAATTTTCAGTGGTATGCTCGTTGGATTTTTCGCTTTTTATTCAAATCAACTTCTATGGGGTGGACTTGTCCTTTAATAAGCCGGTAATGACTATATTCTCGGTGACTAATGCAGAAAAGAATATTGCGCAACACTGCACTCGTGCTTTGTGTCATTTCAATAATCTATGGTCGGGCATAGGGCACCGGAATTACCAAAAAAAATGGAACGAATTTATCCCAATAATACATTGTACTCGTGCACATTGTGCCATTTCGAATGGAAGATGGCAAACATTGTTTGTTTGATTTCTGCATTCAAATAATATAATATTGATATTATATTATTTGAATGCAGAAATCAAACAAACAATGTTTGCCATCTTCCATTCGAAATGGCACAATGTGCACGAGTACAATGTATTAATTGGGATAAATTCGTTCCATTTATTGGAAATGACTATATTGTTTATTTTATGGATTATTTTGTATGTTGCATATAAAATATCACATTGATCACATTGATCAATGTGATATTTTATATGCAACATACAAAATAATCCATAAAATAAACAATATAGTCGTAATATACATAACGAATATATAAAATAATGATGTGAGCATAATCTTAACTTATTAATAATAATACTAATAATAATGCTTGATATGAACACAGGAGACCGCCATCGTGAGCGCTGAAGCTTGAAATTAATGGCGGCCTCTTAACAAGATTCGTGACCAAATTTAATACTTTACTGATCAAGTGGGTGCAATGCAGGTGCGGGTGCTGTAGATAGCAGAATAGATCCAAAAAAAGAATTAATTGACGAATGTAGATATTTATGTAGCTATGTTAATTTGGAGTATGGGCAGAATATGATTGAATGACATTTCTTTTAAGAGTGGCTTGAAAGGAGTATAAGGTGGAACAAGATTTAATTTTGTTAGCAAGATATAATTCCAAATGTCTGGACCATGATGTCGAATAGATTTAGAGGTAGTCTGGGGTTTGTGAGATGAAAGTTTCCGAATATACGGGTTGGATAGGTTTTATGGACAAAACTATTCAACTTAAACATGTCATCAGAATAAAATATTCGCCAGAGGTGGTCGTTGCTATAATTTATAGCACGCAATTTGGCCTATCCTACACATCAAATTACCCCTATCCAGCGGCGTAACCAGGATTTTCCAAAGGGTTTGGAGGATATTTCGTCCGCGAAAAAAATTGACAAGCAAAAAAAAAAAAAAGAAAGATCTTCAAGTTAAAAAAAGGGGGCACACGTCAGTTTTCATTGCATTTTTACATTACAAATTGCTTCTTAAAAGGGGGGGGGGCACGTCCCCTGGAACACTTGACTCGTCAGGGAGGGGGGGGGGGCAGGGGTACGTCCCCTGCATTTGTTGTGACTCGTCAGGGGTACGCTAGTGCCCCTATATCCCACCTCCCGTGATCAAGTTATGACTTGTGGAAGAATCGTTCTCACTAGCGTACCTACACAACTGATCCCTGACGAGCCAGTGGCCCCCTTCTTAGAAGTTGAAGACCGTTTAAGACCTTTTTTTTTTTTTTTTTGCTTGTCAAATTTAATTTTTGGGCGGACGATTTTGCCCCCCCCCCCCTGTGAAAAATCCTAGGTACGCAACTGATCGTTCTGATTGGTATATATGGCCATACAGTGCGAATTATGTTTCTGATCATTTTAAGTGGAATTCCCCAGAAGTGGGCGTGACTTATTGTTGTATTTATGCACCACGCAAATCGTTTACGTGCCTGCAGGGTTCAGATTTGAGGTTTTTCTACATTAAGCTAAGCACCAGCAAAGAAGCTGCACGGCACCTATCGCATTCTATCAAAGTTCGAAATTCCGAATTACAGCAGATATTTCTGAATCCTAGAAACCTTGATAGATTTCATTGACATTTTGAAAGTAAATTTGTTGAACAGGTAAGATTTTCTTTTTATTTTTCCTCATTATTGTGAGTGTGCGTAGTGGATTTTTTTTTATATATTTTTTTTTAATGCTGATGTTGTAGTTTTAAAGAAGGGTTATATTAAATGAGTACCGAGAGAATTTGCGCTCAAAAGTCTTCTTTATTATTATTTTTTTTTTATAATTTATTGATATATTCCATATTCCTATTCCAGAAATCCTCAAAGTATATAGATATAGCTTTTAGGATCCTGTAGGGCCTACTTAGTTTATATCATTGCCTGTATAAAGGCTTCCTTCAGAATGCTTCAATACTTCATAATAACTTACAACAGTTTGACCATTTTGTTGCCTACAATGATTTGGATTTAGAGGCGTCGATCCTGGGGGGGGGGGGCAGGGGGGGCGATCGCCCCACCAATGAAAATATTGGGGGGGCAAACATATCGTTTTGCCCCCCCCCCCCCCCCCCAATAATTCCGCATGTGCAAAAAATAAAAAATAAGAATTTGTTCTGTCTAAAATCGTACTCAAAATTTCCGCTTTTCAGATTGGAATATAAAAAATTTTCAGCTCGCGCTTCGCGCTCGCATCGTTTCTGTAGCAAAACCCATACTTTTCATGATCAAATAGGTGAATAGAATGTCCCGTTTTCAGTTTGCAATAATCTTTTGTTGGATATATATCTTGTTCTTTATCAAAAACGTCCATTAAACTCAAATTTTTTCAGATCGAAATATTAAAATTTTCAGCTCGCGATTGCATCTATTGTTTTTTTAGAAACCCATCTTAATTATTGGTACCAAAAATGCTTAGAATATCAAGCTTTCAGGTCAGAATATAAAGAAAAAGAATATAAAGACCAAGCAATAACAGCACTTATCCCTCCCTCATAGCTTGTTATTATAAGTAATCATAAAAATTGTTACAGAATTTGACTTCTCAATATAATTTCAATTTTATGTCGTGAGGCACTCACACAGCATGCGAGGTATATCTTCAGCTTTTGTATTTTCTGATTATCTGGTAATCACGAATCAAATAATTCCATATAGTGTGATATTTTGCAATTTTATGCAACAGCTGCATGAAGTTGAAGTTTCATATTTCCAAAATCACTTTGTGGTATTATCCCATTCTTTTCCTCTTCCAAGTTTTTTTATTTGCACAATTATCTCTTCTCCTAGATCTGTGACCATTTCACCTTTATGATGTCCATACGTATCGTAATTCTGAATACTATGTCAAAGACGTATAACTAGATTGGAAAAAATATCTTTTCTCAACTAGCTATGACTTTGTTCTTTAGATTTATGTGTTTTCTATTATCTTTTTTTGACCGTATTTATACAATAATTTGGCTGCAAATCTGCTGATTTATTTGCAATACAATGCTCAGGACAACATTTTCTGTGCATGAATTGTTACTATTGACTTTATCTGTATGATATTTTTATTACTTTGGATGTTTCATCCAACATAATTGCCGTTTTTGCACGGTTTTTTATTTGGTATTATTGTTCAGTCAGTGCATCTAACAATGTATTTTCTCTCTACATGTATTTTGTGTCCTACAGAAATTGCCATTCTTATTACTTCTTGGTTTGAAATCAATTCTATTTTACAGCGTTTATATGTTAATCACTTTTTATCGCATTTCGTTGTATTATTACTGCCTTACACAGTCTTTTCTTCTTGATGGTTGCTCGACAGTCTGAAAGAGTTCGTCTTTTGATTGTCAATTTCAATCCCCTCCACACATTCTTTTCTACATTTGTCAAATCATTACATGGGAATGAGTATGTTGATGTAAATGACCGTGGCGATCTCCCACGGTATTTGGTATTTAAACCTCCAAACACCTGATCTTTTATTTGACTTAGATTCCAACGATGTACCCTTGCACAAATTATCGGCCAGATACTTTTCAATTGACAACGTCATCGGTAACTCATTGAAATCAAAGGACGAACTCTTTCTCATGCACCATAATGTGAGAAGTCTCAATAAGAATGTGGATCACTTTCATGCTCTTATTCATCAACTCAATTATCGTTACTATGTTTTTGGTTCATCTGAGACCTGGTTAAATGATTTTCAATACTCTTTTGTTTCTATTGATGGGTTTACCTTTTATTATAATAACAGAGAACATAAAAGAGGGGGAGAGGTCGGGTTTTACGTATCTAATAATTTAAATATCAGAGAACTAAAAGAGCTAATTAAATAAAATGTCTGATGTTATTGAATGTATTTTTATTTAAATTGAAATGCCTGACAAGAAGCAAATGGTTGTTCGTGAAATATACAGGCCCCCAAAAGGTAACACTCAATATTTTTTTGGATTGTGTCCAAAACTTACTGTCGTCTCCTGTTCTTAAGAACGAGAATGTATTTTTTTATGGGAGACTTCAACCTGGATTTATTGCATTGTAACACTGTTTCTTCTTGCCAGAAATTTCTTAATGTCATGTTAGCTACCTCTTTTATTAGTCCAGGATAGGCCCCATAGAAAATTGACTAAACCTTGTTTTTTATTTATACAATATTTTGTTATGGTTTCTTGTCAATTCGAGGGTGCTGATTACGATTATGAATGATGCCACTCGTGTAACCTTGAGCATATTCCGCAAATTGGCAAAATCCAATATGGCCGCCAAAAATATGCAAATTACCCATGAAAATCATAAAAATGCCAGCAGATTGGCTATACAAAGTATAAGATTGTGTTGCAGGAGTGACATACTCTCAGAAAAAAACGAGTTTTGAAAAAATATTAATTTTCTTGATATTCAAATATGAATATGAATAGGGAAAACTAATTTTCACAAAAATTGGCAACCTGCAAGTATTTGTGATCTATATGGACGAAGTAATGTATGAAAATCATAAGGCTAACAAGATATATAATTTATTATGTCATATGTGGAAAAATTGTTGCATTTTGTATTCAAAATAGCCGCCACTGGCTCAAATATACTATAGCAAAGGCGGTCAAAAAATCACAAGAGTGAGCACTAAAATGCATATTATTAAGATAAACGATTGGAATACTGACTAAAAACATAATTGTTCACAAAAAACATTATTTAACATGCCATGTATGTGATAAATTATGTATTTTGATATTCAAAATGGCCGCCAAAGGCCCTAAAAGTATTATGTACAATGAGAAAGAGGACCAAAGAAATCACAAGAGTGAGCACTAAAATGCAATTATTCATGTTATTTGTGATAAACAAATGGGATACTGTCTAAAAAAAAAAGAATTCTTAACGAAATATATCATTCAGGTTTAAAGTTTGTGTTAAATACTGTATTTTGACTTTCAAAATGGCCGCCATAGACATTGACTGTATTATGTACAATGCGAACTGGGAAATCAATTTTCACAAGAGTGAGCACCATAATATTGCATGTAATTCTGATCAATGAGTAAAATATTGTCTGAAAGCATAATTTCCAACAAGATATATCAGTTCTCCTACCAGGTAGGTGATAAATACTGCATTTTGAAAGTGGCATCATTCAGATTCGTAATCAGCACCCTCGAATTGACAAGAAACCATACAAAATATTGTATATATGAAAAAATAAGGTTATGCCTTTTAGTCTATCCTGGACTATATACCCTCAATCACCAAACCAACTAGAATTACAGACTCGTCGTCAACTTTGATAGATAATATTTTCTTAAATAGTTTATCTCACGCCATCTGGCATTTTGGTGTCTGATTTGTCAGACCATTTCCCTACTTTTGTTGAGGTGTTTTTCGGCAGAGATAACAATAAATCTGCATCAATTAGTGTTCTAGACATTTCAGAAGAAAATTTGAATAGATTTAGGGAGAGATTAAATGAGATCGACTGGAATGTCATAACATTCAAGACTCGGATATTTGTTTTGACAAATTCTTGGATCTTTTTATGTCTACTTATAACGCTACACTCCCCCTTTATAAGTTTTCCCGCTCCACATTTAAAAAGACACCAAGACTCCCCTGGATCTCTAAATCTCTCCTTCAGTCTATCAACCGTAAAAACAATTTATTTTACAAATATATAAGAAACAGCCCGGTAATTATAAACTTTCAGGAAAAATATATTCAATATCGTAATGTACCGACAACTTCCCTATACGTCTTGCCAAAAAAAGTATTTTTCTGATCAATTTAACAAGTACAATAATGATATTTCGAGTACGTGAAAAGTGATAAACAATTAGGTCCTACGATCAAACACAAAGTCCGAACCAACAAAAGAAATCTCACACAACGAGAAAATTATCGAAGAAATATGAAATAGCTGAGTTTTATAACGTTTACTTTGTTCAAATTGGTACTAACCTCTTAATGATTATCCCTGAACCTAATAGAGAATTTACATCCTTTTTAAAGAATCCTAATCCGCAATCTATTTTCCTTACCCCTATACTCGAATTCGAAGTTAAAGATATTGTAAATAATTTAAAATGTAATAAGAGTCCTGGTAATGATGGAATAACAAATTTCCTTTTGAAAAAGGTAATTAATCAAATACTCTCACCTTTGACATATCTTGTTAATCTAGTAAATGGCGTTATTCCTTGTAATATGAAAATAGCAAAAGTTATACCCGTTTTTAAAAAAAAGATGATAAACGAGAGGTTTGCGACAATCGTCCAATTTCTTTTATAGTATACTAATTATAATTATCTTTTCTTGTAAATTTGAAAGGGAAGTGAACTCACGTTTAATCAATTTTTTAAGCGACTGTCAAATATTATATGATTCTCAGTTTGGTTTCAGGAAAAAAACATTCAACTGTTCATGCTTTACTTTCTTTTATTGATAAGGTGGCATGTGTCGTCGATAAGTCATTGCATACTGTTGGTATATTACTGGACCATTCCAAGGCCTTCGACACGATCAACCATGATAATTGTTGCACAAATTATCGCATTATGGTATTCGTGGGAAGGCCTTGGATTGGTTCAGGAGCTACCTCAGTTCTCGTAAACAATTTGTTGGCTTATAAATTCTAGTTTGAAATCGATATCTTGCGGAGTACCCTAAGGATCACTCCTTGGTCCCTTACTTTTTGTTCTTTACATTAATGATTTTAAAAATTCTTCCAATATTTTGTCATTTATTTTGTTTGCTGATGATTCTAATATTTTTCTGTCTCACCGTGACCCATATACACAACTTAATATTTTGAATACAGAACTTCAATCAGTTCAGACTTGGATTAGAGCTAACAAGTTGTCACTTAATGTTAAATCCAATTTCATGATTTTAGTAATTCTCTTAAAAGATTACCTGCAGTAGTCATGGATAATATAAATCTATTACAGGTTGAATCTACCAAATTTCTTGGGCTCTATATCGATCATGATTTGTATTGGAAATGTCACATTAATTACTTGTGTAAATTGACTAAAAGTATCGGTATTTTAAGCAAGCTAAAATTCCCTTTTCCTGGTTATATACTATTAAACTTATATATGACTCTCATATTTCATCACGATTAGATGATGGTATATTGGCTTGGGGCAATACAAACAAGACGTTATTAGAAATGTTATTTAAATGGCAAAAGCGGGCTATTAGGTTGATTAACCAACATGACCAATCTGACTTTTATGCACACATAGATCCATTATTTATAGAAAATAAAATCCTGAAAATTCATGATCTATATGAATTTCATTTGGGTACACTTATGTTTCAACTTTCAAAAGATGATCTACCGGAAATTTTCTGTTTCAAAGAAACAACCTCATCCATTCTTATCCTACCCGCCAAATGGACTCATTTCACCTTCCACGTACTCGTATACGTTATTTGCTCAAAGAACAATTGTATTTGAAGGACCAAGGTTTTGGAATCATCTTCCAAACGAAATAACTAGCTGTTTATCCTTAAGAATGTTTGAATGTAAACTGAAATCATTTCTTTTGTCCAGTTATGGACCCCGTTAACACGCACTGGCTGAATATGTATATTAAATATATATAATTTATTTGATTTGTACCTTTTAAAGGTATACTGCGGTATAGTTTTGATTTTTTTCATTCTTCGTTCATCCCCCCTCTATCATGTCTATTATACATTTGTCCACTTTCCCTTTCATTCTCTACTCCGCGATTATGCTGAGTTTTGGCTTTTCTTTTGTAATCTGATTTTTTCTTTTTAGTGTCCGATCTCCTTGATTACTAATTACATCATTACTTTAAGGAACCTGCAGACATTACAAGCTCTGCCTTTTATGCAGGTTCCTTCATATTTCACTTTATTTACTGCCATTATCTCTTGTATTTTGTCTGTAATCAAATGTATTTCTTTTATTATGTTATTATATGTTGCTATCTTGTGAAGTATGAAAATAAATTCAAATTCAAATTCAAATAATAAATCATTTTACAATGAAAAGATGCATCAACTGCATAGCATATGGAGAGTTGACAGGTACCAATGAAAAAAAAGTGGAGGGGCCTACTGATAAGCATAGCTTGTAAGATGTAGACCCCCTATCACACTTTTATACAGGGGTAATATGATATAAGTAGTGTAAAATACTCAGCAAAATTCTATAAATTTATATACACTGTAACACGAATGTACACTATATACAAGATTATATATTGACTTTGAAATAATCAATACAACCGTGGATAAGTATGGAGTTCACAAAATATTTTATTGAATCAGTAAGAATTCAGAAGATTTTTTTTATGAGTAATTTAAATCGGTTCAGATTTGCTGCCTCTGTTATCACTCTGTCCAGAGAATTCCCGAATTTTGGGTCCTGTGAAAAATACAGTTTTGCTAAAAAATACTGTTTTACTTTCAGGTAAGTGATAGTTATTTGACTGTCTCGTATTATATAAATGCAAATTATTGTTTCTCATAAATTTCTTTTGTAGGACATAAGGTACACTATTTCTATCTACCTGATACGTAGATTGGAAATACTTTGTAAGCGGTACAGGTCACTGACTTTAAGGATACGATTCTGACGAAACAAATTCATCTACATGAGCTCTAAAGAACATATTTCATAATTATTTTTCTCAGTACTTTTTTCTGAGGACGGGTCTCGGGATGTTTCATCTATTATTCATTGATATAAAAGTGGGTATACGAAACGTAACCGTAACAAGTATTCCCATATGATATAATTATATAGAGTGATAACGTTGCAGTCCCGGCGGAAGGCAAAAAAATTAGGGGGGAGGGGGTCCACCTGAAATTTTGGGCACAGGTAAAAAAATTGACAAGCAAAAAAAAAAGGGACCACCAACATTTTTTGACAAGCCCCCCCCCAAAAAAAAGGCCAGTTAGCAAAGTTGTAGGGGGCGGGGCACCAAAATTTTAGGGGGGTCCACCTGGATATAAGAGAGGACGCAGGAAACAAAATTGACAAGCAAAACAAAAAAAAAAGGTTGTCAACAAAAATTTTAGGGGGAACGTCCCCCCCCACCTCAAATTTAGGGACAGGTCCCCCGTCCCCCCGCTTTCGCCGCCTATGGGCCTATCACTTTTTCGAGTATTCGTAGGCCTTTTTACTTGAATTAAGTTACATGTACAGTATTTTGATCGAAAATCAGACTCTTATCATTGTAGGTTCTGCACGAAAAGTATAGGCCTACCTTTTTAAGTTCATGCATCATTTAGTGCTTTTGACATCCAACGCTATGTACGTAACTTGCGTATGATCGACCTTTTTACGCATTTTTTTATACGCATGAACTGCATGCCCCCTCCCCCCCCCAAAAAAAAACTAGTTCAGTGCCCCGGGTGCGTATGTATTGTAAAAACGTCCGGGTTATATCATTAAAATCCGTGCACATACACTGACAAAGGCCCCCCCCCCCTCCCTTTTTAAGGGATACTCCAGGCTGAAAATGTTTATATTTCAATGAATAGAGTAAAATTCACAAAACAAAATGCTGTTAATTTGATCAAAATCGGATAACAAATAACGAAGTTATAAAAAGATTTGCATTATTCCAGTGAAACAGTTCTCGGCATGTCTTCATGAATATTCATAAAGTAGGCAGAAGATATCATATATCCCCACTTGTTATTTTGTATTTTATTTTATGAAATTAGGTTTATTAAAAATTGTTCTACCAAGAACTAAAACGATAGGAGTAACGTAACAACTGATAAATTGTATTAGTTATTTGCTGCAACTTATTTCATTATAATGGAGACACATACACATCTGTGAAAACATGAAACAATCATGATTTCATCCATATCTAAAAACCTTTTTTGTGGTAATACAGTAACATTTTTAAATAAGTATGCATTCATTACTGGAGTGAAAACTTATAAATTGTTTGAAATGTAATATTGATTACAAATATGACGAGCTCAGTTGCAAAAGGGGTTAGGCCATTTTTCATCAAATTTAATTTTTTTTGTCTCCATGTATAGATTTTAGTAGCTCTATAAGATGATACCCCAAAAAATTAGTAAATTTCCATTAAAAAGTGAACAAAAATGGCAAAGAAAAATCACTTTTTTACAAAAGGGTTGGGTCCATTTCAGTTTTGTTGCAAAAGGGGTTGATACCAAAGGAAATTTGAAATTCACATTAAAAGTGAATAAAAGCGACAAAGAAAAATCACTTTTTTATTAAAAAAGAGATTGGATTCAGTTTGCTTGCAAGAGGGGTTAGCTAGTCCGTTGATAATTTATTAAAAAATATATAGAAAAAAATTGAAGACAGATAGATTGCTTTTATACCCAATTTTATGCTCACATGATAGGGTAGTACATCATGGCAATTTAGTTTCTCATAAAAATATTGCAATAAGTGAGAATAAAAAACGTGATTTTTCTCAGAATGGTCCAAAGCGGACCTAACCCCTTTTGCGACCAAACTCTTCATATATGTAATTTAAATCTTTTTGGACACAATACCGAAATTATGTTAATATACTTCATGCTGGAATCAGAAGTGAATTTTTTAAATGCTAAACTGCTTGTATAATGAAATATTTTGGGGATTACACACATCTAATTTTATTCTTGACAGCAAAACAGTATCAACAGTATAGCTTTTAGGATTTAACATGCTAATATATACCGGTACTATGTTATTAAAGCAAGACCCTATCAAAATAACCTTTTACATAGTATATGCTGCCACCACAATAGTTTAGAGAGTTATTGAGCTCTTGGCCAAACATAATTGAACACTTGACCGTAATGAAGAAACTTTTCTTCGACGAGAACTTTTAAAGAGCTAGTGAACCACCAATCAGAATAGCCATCTCAAGATCCATAATATCTGAGTTATTGCGAGCCTCTCCATTCTGCCAGAACCACGGAGGTTGAAGGAGCTCCGATAATCTGAAGAAAACCGATTTCTGTCTACTCTAGTCTCTAGCGTCCTGACCATCACAGCAGAATTTAACTTCCCGCTCTCATTATTTGATTTGGGCTTATCGTGAGATACATTTATTTTGTATAAAATTAAAAGAATACAGCTAAGAAATAACAGGACTTGAAAGAAAGCAACAGCCAACAGAAATCAGCTTTGCGAGCGACGTGAACTGAACAAAGCTTCCAAAATTCAAGAATGCTTTCTGGATGGTACCAGCTAGCTAGTCAGTGACAGTGTCATGTTTCTTGAAAATCACCTGGCGGCACAGTCTTTTTCAGGTGCGGTACATAGTTGATGCTAAGAGAACAAAGATGATGGAGGGCAAGCTGTATCTGGCGAATTAGCTTCTAATTCTAGTAGGATATGAAGGGGACATGAACGGGATATACGCAATGACCACAAACTTTAAACCTGCAATACATCATATAATCACTTAGAGTCTGCACTGAAATGGTGTAAAATTTTTAATTTCAATTTTCAGGCATTTCATGAAACGGTCTCACAAAATGTAATCAAAATCCTTGAATCATGTGTATGATGGGGGGGGGGGGGGGGGCTGGGCTAAGGCTTCCTAAAGCTACACAATCTTAAGGGTAGGGGGTCCTAAACTAAGCTACGCAGGTTCCAAAGCTAGCATTAGCAACCACTCACTGTGCATGCAATTTCAATTGCAAACTTGGCACTCTCTGTGTGGAACTATTCCTATTCACTTCTTTATATACAGAGGCCGAGGTTGCAGGAAATCTCTAAATGCAGAGTAAACCGCAATTGTTGGGAAGTTTTGAGTAAAATTCAACTTACTTTTGTATTTTGCTATAATATTGATAATAAAATATGAGCATAAATCTATTTGAGAAATGGTGGCACAGGAAATGCTCTTTCTTTACATGATATTGATTGCATAGCTTTATATCACCCCTTTTTCTACAATGAGCCTTGAAATCAAGATTTGTTCAGAAAACACAGAGGGATTTTCATTTTGGTGAACGTTGTGATATTTTATTCTTGGTTTAATAATGATCTGTAATATTTACCACAAATGAGTAACACAATATGTTAAATAAAATTGCCATAGTTTTTGTTGTTTGTATATTTGCAAACATAGAGCTAGATTTAGGTCTCCCGGCCATCATACAAATGATAAAAGCTATGACAATTGGAATATTTGGACAGATTGTCTTGTTTAAAAATTTGTTGGAAATATTTTAAAGATCATTATCGAGCAAAGAAAATATCTCAAAATGAAAATGAAAATCCTGCCGCATTTGCCAAACCAAAATTGGAAGGGGTCTAAAGCTATACGCTCTCCATTTACATGTATGTTGCAAAGAAAGTAATTTTATTTTTTCGTGCCTCAATTTCTAAAATTTGTTGATGATATTGTTGATACTAGGAAAGCAAAGTGAATACCCTGTAACTCCAAGCTAGCCTGCAAAGAATTACATATTCTTTTCTTTATTTTGTGATTTATTACAGCCTCTGTTTATATAATCTGAATTGGAATCCTTTAATGTCACACTGCAATCACAGCTAGTTCCATACGCATTGCGAATTTTGACATTGAAATCTGAGTGGTGCATACTGTACATGTAGCTTTAGTACCCCTTGTCATTTTAAAGTGAATGGGTGGACACATGGGGCACCATTTATTTATTCAGTCTGAAAATGACTGGCAAAGGTTTTTTTCCAAGAAAATGATATTCACGTGCATCTTTCAAGATGTGATGAGATTTTTGGAACACTTGACATAATGCAATCGTCTGCCTGGGGTGAACTCGAAACCCTAGCTGACCTTTGCTTCGACAGGCAGACGCTTTACCGACTTGTAGCTTGCGTGCTCCCTCAAACTGCATTTAACATGTCATCAATAACATGTAATCAATTGCTTTTCCATTAAAAGAACGATAGATAAATTATGAATTTTGACTGCACACAGAATTTGCATTAAAAAATTGCAGGAAATCAAGTTTTTGAACAAACTTGCATGGGTCCGACATGCACTTATGAAAGGTTGCCTGATTTTAGAAATGTGTACCCGAGTGTCGCAAATTTGGTCTAAAAAAGCCCCCCCCCCCCCAGCTAGAAAGGTTGAAGAATGAATCAAACAATATGATTTAATGGTATTGGCGGTACATGTAGCGGTATATGTGCAGCAATTTTATTAAGTACAGATTGTTATAATATTTGTACAACTGTGCAAATACCTTGACAACCGAATGATGAAGTAGGACGGTTCCAATATCCAGAGTCATAGGTAATGCTTCTTTGGGATCCCCAAAAGCGAAGTTATCGAAATTGCTGCATTTTATCAACAAACAAACGGTCTCGACAAACAGCATCAGCTGGATAGGCCTACAGAGTACAGAAAGATAACACTATCTTTTGCTTTGGGTTTTCCCAAAACTCATGCGTTAAATAGCATAGATGATGAAGAAGGATTGTGCTTTGTAGTATTGCTTGACATTACTTTCAACTAAATAATGACTAAATTGCATAAAATTTTGCAGAGTTGTTAAAATTGCCACCTTTACTTAAAGGACAAGTCCACCCCGACAAAAAGTTAATAAAAAGAGAAAAATTCAACAAGCACAACACTGAAAGTTTCATCAAAATCGGATGTTAAATAAGAAAGTTTTGACATCTTAAAGTTTCGCTATTTTTAAAAAATAGCTATGTTCACATCCTGGTGGGTATGCAAATGCAGAGACTGATGATGTCATCCACTCACTAATTCTTTTTTATTTTATTATATGAAATATTCGATTTTTCTCCTCCTTGCGAAGTGAAACAATTATCAATTCCTCCCTGTACATATATGGAATTAGCATTGTTTAATACTATATGGTTCAGTCAAGTTGGTCTTTATTGTCAAATCTGTGAAAAATGAAATATTGTATTTTTTATAATTCAAACAATAAAAAACAAGAATAGTGAGTGAGGGACATCATCGTCTGTCTAATTTGCATGTCACTGAGTCGTGCATACCACTGTTTTGTGAAAAATAAGCAAAACTTTAAAATGTCATATACTTTCTTATTTTACATCCCATTTTGATGAAATTTTCAGTAATTATGCTAGTTTGATTTTTCTTTTCAGGGTCCTGTAACACAAAGGTTAGCGATTGATCGTACGTTTTATTTTCATGTTGGATTTTACATTGTAGTCAATGCCCGCAGTCAATAGAGTCAATCGTAGAAAAATGTTCTATGATCATTGCTAAGTTTTGTGTTACGGGCCCCGGATCAACATTTTTCTGGGTGGACTTGACATTTAACAAACACCCAGTCTTCCCCCATGTCACAAATGATCATTTTCAAGGTACATATCAGACTTTATAAACTTGGGGGCCGGTTCATAAAGCTGTTCGGAAGTTAAGAGCGACTTTAAGAACGACTGGTTATCCTTTCTTGCATGCTAAATCATTGCCAATGGTGTGTATCATTTACAACAAGAAAGGATCACCAGTCATTCTTAAAGTCGCGCTTAACGTACTTATGAACAGCTTTATGAAACACCCGCCTGGGCCTGTATAACTCAAAGTTTATGATGGGTTGTGAGTAATATTTTTTAAATTTATTAAATGCATTCAATTAATCATAACATCATCACCACAATCAGTCACTAAAGGTACCTTGTCAATAGCGGGAACCCCGCAAGCAGCCTGTCAATGATCATGACTAATTCTTACATTTCATTGTAGACAGAGCAATGGGAAATACCGGAAAGCCGCCTTGAAAAGATGCATTGAGACAATGACATTGACAAGGGTTCACCTTGTCATGTATGTCAGAATCCTGCTAGCCTTTTGACAATGCCTCGCCACTTTTGTTCCTCGTCAAGTAGTGGCTGATATGACCCCCTAGCAGCCGATGGCTAGAATCCTGCAGGAGTATACACCAATCCTCAAATTTCATCATACATGAAGAGTTGAAGACAAATATGCATATAGCACCTGCAGAGCTCCAGAATCGTGCTATGGTAGCACAGGCTATATGACAAGTAACATATTCAAAGCTTTGTATTGCATACCCCTCTTGTGTTGTATCTTGTTTTTTGTAGGGAATGGCTGAGGGCGGACTGCCCCAAGATCTGACTGGTGTCGCCAAGGATGATGGTGATACCGATGATGAGTTTAGTGATGAGGAGGAAGAAGGAGATGCCCCAATGGCACAGGATTCATCGGATGGGTCGGATGAAGAAATAGGTATAAAATGGTGGCAGCTACATTCATTCATTGCTTCTTTCAGGGAGATTATTGTGCGTTTTTATTGGGAATTAAACACCATTTGGATATGAATCACCAAGAGTAAAACAAGAATTATCACCAGCAGGCTTACATGTATGTTAGGTAATTCCACTGGAAATTATATCACGGTGTCTAACCATTCTGGATGGCAATAAAAGGTACATGTACATGAACTCTTTGTTTATGAAGCCCTGTAGGGGGAGGGTCATTCAGTTTTGAAGTGGGAGGGGTGATTACTGCTATGAGGAAGATCGAGCTGCCAATTTGAAAATTTTGAGGATACATGATCAAAGTATTTGCTTATGGTCCAAGTCATGAGGCAAAAGATTAAAGAGGTCATTTTAAGGCTTATTATCGCCAGGGGGGGGGGGGGCACTCGACCAAAAAAGTAGTAGGTATGTGCCGCGGGTGAGACAAAAAACGGGGGCCTTGGAACGGGCTAATTGTAAAAAGGAGGGTCTTCGGAACTACAAATGTTTGTGAAAACAGGGGTCCTTGGAACGGGTCACCTGCGTGTGAGTGCGTATGCATCGATGGAACGTGCATGCAGCTAGCCCGGCGGCATGGGCGCCAAATGCGCTAGCGCAGAGGCGGTGGTCGGACAGCGGTCTGCGGCCACTTTTCACCAAAATTGCGGCTCATTGTAGATGATCAATACGGCCGGAACGGCGTAACGGAAAATATGCGAAGCTTCAGAGCGGATTTCTTTCTTCTTTTTTTTCTCGATAAGAAGAAAATGCTATGCTTTGGAGCGGCTTTCTGTGTTCTTTTTCTCAATAAGACAAAGATGCTTTGCCTTGGAACGGAAATTTGAGTGTAAAAATGGGGGTCCCCTCCTCGGCACATACCCACTATACATTATATACTGAGTGCCCCCCCCCCCCCGGGGTTATCACATGGGTGCTGGATCGCAACAACTTCAGCTGCAGCAACGTGCCGCGCTTGACCCAGATGAGATAAATGGGTATCCTGTAGGATTATAATCCCTTGAATACACTGAACTCTTGAAGAGGCTGCTCGAGCTAGAGCCAGGTGACAACAATATTGCAACCCAGAATATATAGTTTATAGCTCGGTAGGTGATGCTAAAAGTATGATGATGATTATTATCATTATTGTTGTGCTCCAAAAAAGGGATATTTCATACCAATATACCGGGTTGAGAAAGTATAGTTTGAGATTTATTATCTGAGGTTGTTCGGCAATTACTTTGCCCCGATGGACAATAGTAACCTTGCCGCGGACCAACCACGGATTAATACTTCCACTCTACTTTCGAAAGAAAAACCCGGTGCGCTGTGTCCGAGTGATTACATGGTTTTCAGTCGGACGCAAAATAGTATAAAAAAAAAACTATTCTACTCTGATCTCACGAACTATTTTCATCTCCGATTAATTTTTCTGGTGAAATTATGATTAGTCATGTGAAACGCTCTCGACCAATCAAATGGCAATAAATTTTCAGTAAGGGGTATCAATATGATAAAAAACAGGTCAAGTGACATGCACATAATGTATACTGAACTACTCCCCCGCCCCTTTCAAGTATAGTAATTGGCAGAAATGCTTGTTGATATTGTATAATCCCTGTAGATTTGAGCGACCTTGAGTCAAGTGATGATGAGGGAAGTGACAATGATGAGGAGGAAGATGAGGAGAATGATGATGAATCCCCAGATCAAGGAGATGCTGAAAAGGAAGGTGATGAAAAGAAGAAAAGGGTAAGATAATTCTATAATTCTTGCGCATTAAAGGAAGGAAAAATAATTGCTAAGTTTGGGAAACCTCCTTGAAGCTTAATACAGAAATGAAAAAATATATTCTGTTGAATGTGTTAATAAAAGAAAGTTATTACCTTGACTTTGTATTAACATTCTTAATTTTCTCATTAAAAAATACCCAGAACATTGGAAGCAATTTGAATTCAAGCATCGGATAGATCCTAGCAGCATAAAGTCCAAACTAAACAGTCTTATTAAATACATAGTATCTGTGGTGCACTAGTACTGTAGGATGTGTGGGTATGCTTGTGTGAGCGCCAAGCACTGCTTTGTAGACAGCGAATTAGACAACTCTGTCACATTCAAATATACAGGACATATTTCCACATGGCCGGAAGACTGTCGGGAATTATTCATGATCTCACACAAAAATATGAGCAGTATAAAAACTATAAAGATCTGATGGGGTGTCGTGGCCCAGTGGATTGCTTTCCAGACTTTGAAACGGAGGTTCCTGGGTTCGAATCCTAGCCTCAACAGAAATTGATCCACATTGCGCTGCACTCAACCCAGGTGAGGTGGATGATGAGTACCTGGTAGGAATTTATTCCCTGAAACGCAGTCCACGTACATGTAACAGCTGCTCTTCTAAAGCCAGAGCGTTTTAATACAGAATTTTGAAAAAAAAGTGTTATGCGTTATACAAGCAAGTATTTTTATTATTTTTACTATTACTATTATAATTATTACTGTATAATGAAATTTGTTTTGTTTTTATTTCTTATGTCCAGGATCTGAAATCACTCCACTCTGTCTACAAGTTATGCGAAAGACTGTACATCTATGCACCCAGAAAGTGAGTACCTTGAAAGAATACTATGTAGTAGATTAGAGTTACACAATAAGTGAATGTACAGTTGAGGCCAAAAGTTTACATACACCCAATTCGTTCGCTGCCAAACATTGTAATATTTATTGTATCTTAACTCTTTGCCCACCACGGACAACTCGCGGCACATACAGCGGACTGCCAACAACGACTCAAGTCACAGTTCGCACACAATGCATACGGAACGCATTTAATTGTAATTGTGTGCACACACATACAATAGCGACGCGTGTATTGCATTGTTTACGAATCTAGCTTTCGTGTTATTGCTTTCGCAGACGTTGTTTACATTGAGATTATTCGCGTGAAATAGAGTTTTTTTAACTGCTTTAGGATATATTTCGATGAGCTTTCAATTGCTTCCGCTGCTTTCCTTGTAATAAAAGAATGATACAAATTGCCACCTCCCTATAACAATAAGGGGATCAAAGTATCAATAGACGGGAAGTCTCCCAGGACGGGAAGTCTGTTGAGAAGTAGCCAGGGACAATTTCAATAGAAGAGTTTAGTTCATCGTCAGTTTACTCTTTTTGAATGCCCCATTTCAATCCTAAACTGCTTAGCTCATAATGACCATAAAGACATGGATTTAAAATGATACCATTGGCAAGAGTATTCATTTCTCTAAAACTTTGCTACACAATTTTTTCAATACAACAAACCAGTAAAAAGTTATTGCGAGTTGAATAAGACAGTGCACGCAAACCCCCTCTGAATGTGGCACCCCAAAATTAATGTGGCGCAGAGGGGATAGTGTACGTGGCGGCAGGGCCGTAGCCAGAAGCATTTTGTTGGGGGGGGTGTACCAGCTAAATTTGCCAACTAAATTTTGCGTGACAGCGCCAACGTGAGCACAGGGGGACCCTGATGGGGGATGTGCCCCCCTACAATAATCACATGCCAAAAGATTTTGAATTTTTTGAATTAAATTAGTGGCATTTGGTGAACACTTTAAGGTAAATTATACAAAGATATTTGCACTGTAAAAATAAACATTTCGAGATCAAAATAGAAAGGCTAGTGTGCCGTAGTTGCTAACTTGCAGTATAATAATATACCCTATGCATTAATAACATCAAAATCAAAGATTTGTTAATTTTAAATTGACCTTCTGTGCAAGATGTCTCAACTAAAATTTCAAGAATGCTACTGCTAACAGTGGCGTACCGTGGGTCGCGGCATTTGGGGGGACCAGCAAAATTTTTGAGTCATTAAGTGGGCGCGCGAAGCGCGCTCAATTACCATATACTGACCTCATAGAGACATTTTAAGGACTGTGTAATTAAACGGATATGTACATGTATCTTAGTGATCAAATGATGCGAGCTCGAAGCGCGAGCTGAAAATGTTTGATATTCAGTCCTAAAAAGGGACATTATAGGAAAGTTTTGTAATTATCATGATATGTACCTGTCTCACAAAACAAACAATGCGAGCGCGAAGCGCGAGCGGATTTTTTTTGTATAACTTGACCCTAAAAAAGGGACATTTTAAGGACTATCTTTTGGAATTCATGAAGTGCGTACGTATCCAGTGGCGTAACTACGGGGGGGGCATGGGGGGCACGTGCCCCCCCCCCCCCCAATCGGCTGACCAAAAAAAAAAAAAAAAACGGGGAAAAGGAGAAAAAGAGGGAGAAAGGAAGAGAAACGTAGTGGGAAAAAAGACATTGTTCATTATAATGTTATATTATTTCATAATAATATGTTATGTTATATTACATAAGAAACATTTTTCATAACTTAATGAAACATAATTTTCTCAGGGCCTATGTTTTCATTGCTCCTGATGCTCGCATTGTCTGTTTACCGAGATATATAACCCTGATAAAAACTAAAACCTCCCGTTTTCAAGTCAATATATACCAAACTGCCAAATATATTTCCTCGCACTTCGAGTTATTGTTTTATGTACAATAGTATGCTTCTTTTTCATGACTAAAGTGATTGCCCCATTTTAAGGTCTTAATATAAAACATTTCCTGTCCGTGCTTACGTTAGCAGTAGCGGATTGGTGAAATATGTCTGCTCTCAATGAATTCCTAGAATCAGTCCTTAAAATGTTCCTTTTTCTGATCTGAATATCAAAAATTTTCACCTCGCGCTTCGCGCTCGCACCGTTTGGTTAGTGAACTACGTATGGTCTTCGTGAATTCCTACAAACAAGCCTTAAAATGTCCCTCTTCAGGTCTGAATTTCCTAAAATTGATTAGTGAGATGGGTATGTTAATCATGATTACAAGTGCTTTATGTGCATATGTTTAGATGTAATTCTAACAAAATCAGCAAGCGCTTATTGGCACTCGCATTAGATGACTATGGTGAGATGTGTATACTCTTAACGGATTCCTAAAATATAGTCCTTAAAATCTTCCTGTTTGGGGTCAATATTTACAAAAATTTCAGCTCGCGCTTCGCGCTCGCATTATTTAGCGAGACAGGTACGTATCATGATTACAAAAGAATTTTATAATGTCCTTTTTTAGGTCTGAATATAAAAAAATTTAAGCTCGCGCTTCGCGCTCGCATTATTTGACCAGTGAGATACATATCCGTTTAATTAATGGCACTGTCCTTAAAATGTCTCTATTAGGTCAGTATACCTGGCAACTGGGCGCGCTGCGCTCACTAAGTGACTCAAAATTTTTGCTCGTGCCCCCCCATGACGAAATACCTCCATTTGATGACACTATACCCCATTTTTTCTCAATGAATTCTCTTCTCCGAATACGAAAACCATACTGCCACAGGCATGCAATGTAATTATCAAAACACCTGTTTCTTGACCTCGGTCCGAAGATAACACAACAGCCCGAGTGCGGTCCGAGAAAACATGTCGCCATTTTTTATTCACTTACTTTCCTTATTTCGAGGTTGATTTTCTTCGTTCGAAATTGAAAATGGTCTAGCATTGAATTTCTGAATACAATATGCCTTTGAAAACATGATTAAATATCGAATACAATAATTTAATTCCGAAGGTC
The DNA here is from genome assembly GCF_037042905.1 of Lytechinus pictus. Classification (NCBI taxonomy): domain Eukaryota; kingdom Metazoa; phylum Echinodermata; class Echinoidea; order Temnopleuroida; family Toxopneustidae; genus Lytechinus; species Lytechinus pictus. Next base: position 16,712,604 of record NC_087261.1, on the reverse strand, counting down.
CTTCTACAGGCAGAGAAGACTTACGTAATACACAGCTGTTGTTTATCATTTCGTCCTTGGCTCAACGCTCATAATCTGGCCTGTGGGGATTACCTGGCCAAGCGGGGTTGATCAGGCGGGTGTTTCATAAAGCTGTTCGTGAGTTAAGAGCGACTGCATGGTGATCATGTCTTGCGGTAAATGGTACAAACCATTGGCGATGATCACCAGTCGTTGTTAAAGTCGCTCTTAACTTACGAACAGCTTTATGAAACGACCCCCAGGGCTTGGAAATGATGTTTTAGATTTTCAAATGCAAAATGGGGTGAAATACCGCAGTTTGCCATCTGATCTGCGGTCCGTTTTCAAACGGGGGTAAGACGTAATGCCAATGCCGTGACCCACGGTACGCCACTGCTCATCATAGTCATCTAATGCAAGCGCCAAGCGCTTGCTGATTTTGTTATAATTACACCTAAGCACACTTTTTGTGGTCATTGTAATCATGAACATGATACGTATTTTAATAATGAAATATTGCGGGCGAGAAGCGCAAGCTGACAATTTTTGAAATTCAGACCTGAAGAGGGGCATTCTATGGCTTGTTTGTAGAAATTTACGATTTCACTAATCAAGTGATGCGAGCGCGAAGCGCGAGCTGAAAATTTGTTATAATCAGATCAGAAAAAGGGACATTTTTTAAGGACTGTCTATAGGAATTCATGCACTGCAAAAAACGCCGGTGTTGATTTAACACCAGCCCAGTACCTATATCGGTCCACACCAGTGCGAACGTAAACACAGACTGGAGATGTTTTATATATTAAGGCCTTAAAAGGGGGCAATCACTTTAAGTATATAGTCATGAAAAAAGCATATCACTACATAAAACAATAATAACTTGTGTTTTTGCCAACTGCAAACTTGTAGACAAGTCTACAAGTTGTACACTTGTCTTCATGAATTTGCCAACTGCAGAGTTACCAGTTTTTTAAGTCTTAATTGTGTTCTGTTCTTTTCAGTTCTGAAACGGGGCAGTACTTGTACATCACTTTGTCTTGCCTCTAATTTTACAAAACTAATGTATTTGTTAAATCGTCAATAATTGTGGTATAATTTGCAAACTCACAAGCTTGTTTATATTGGGGGAGGACCGGGGGCTTACTTCGTGCATTATTATAGCTCCATCTGTTTTGTCCTTTGTATTTTGCTGACTATAGAGCTCTAAGCCTGGCTACATGGACTTGGATTTGCCAACTGGTTGTCTTTACTCCATAAGTCGTAACCTTCTTCGAAGTTGATACCTCTATTTTTCTTTCCTTTTTTGTCTTTCTTTCTTTCTTTCTCTCCTCCTCTCTCTCTCTTTTTTTCTCTTCCTTTCTTTCCCTCTTTCTTTTTCTCCCCTATCCTCCATTTTGCCAACTGGTACATGATTTTGCCGACTGCCATAAATGTTGGGGGGGTGTCACACCCCCCCATACCCCCCCTCTAGCTACGGCCCTGCGTGGCGGGCAAAGAGTTAAGAAATATGAATACCACCATGACGACTTTGGTATCAAATGAAAGAACGTATTAAGTTCTTTCTCATGATTGGGATGCCGTTGGGATTTATGTATATTTCAGGTGGAATTTTCTTTGAAGAAAATAAGTAATATTTGTGCCAAATGTATTCTATTGTTATTTTAAAACATTGTTTCATAGAAATATATAAATGTAAAATCTATGATTTATATTACATTTTCTATCATATTTCACCACTGAATAAGACAGTGTAATCTGAAATGTCTTAAGAAGTAACTAGCACAAATATGAAATATTTATGACAAGTTTTTATTTTTATTTTGTGTATAATATGAAGATTTTGGGGAAAAAATTACACGTAAATACTGGTATTTTTCAGCTCCTGATGATGAAGGGGCATGACATACTCATTTTGTTGTCTCGCCTGCATAGCAGAGCGAGACTATAGGCGCCGCTTTTCCGACGGCGACGGCGGCGGCGGCGTCAACATCAAATCTTAACCTAAGGTTAAGTTTTTGAAATGACATCATAACTTAGAAAGTCTATGGACTTAGTTCATGAAACTTGGACATAAGGTTAATCAAGTATTACTGAACATCCTGCCTGAGTTTCAGGTCACATGACCAAGGTCAAAGGTCATTTAGGGTCAATGAACTTTGACCATGTTGGGAGAATTATTTTCAAAATCTTAACCGAAGGTTAAGTTTTTTAAATGACATCATAACTTAGAAAGTATATGGACCTAGTTCATGAAACTTGGGCATAAGGTTAATCAAGTAAAAGTGAACATCCTGCTTGAGTTTCAGGTCACGTGACCAAGGTCAAAGGTCATTTAGGGTCAATGAACTTTGGTCAAGTTGGGGGTATTTGTTGAATTACCATCATAACTTTGAAAATTTATGGATCTAGTTCATGAAACTTGGACATTAGGTTAATTAAGAACCACTGAATATCCTGTGCGAGTTTCAGGTCACATGACCATGGTCAATGGTCATTTAAGGTCAATGAACTTTGGCCGTGTTGGGGGTATTTGTTAAATTACCATCCTAACTCTGAAAGTTTACGGATCTAGTTCATAAAACTTGGACAAAAGAGTAATCAAGTATCACTGAACATCCTGTACGAGTTTCAGGTCACATGACCATGGTCAAAGGTCATTAAAGGTCAATGAACTTTGGCCGTGTTGGGGGTATTTGTTGATTGATTGATTGATTTTATTTGTCAGGCAACTATGAACAAGTACAAGAAAATATGAACAGAAGTGTATACCTTGACAGGATAACCCATGAAAGCCGAGATGGCTTATTTCCAATGGGGTCCTTACATCAGTAATTGAAGACAATGTACATCTATGAAAAAACACCTAGAGAAATCTACAAACTACATAAATTAAGTCTAGACCACTAAATTAACACGATAAATTGTAAAACTTAATATATAAAAAGACAAAAGCAAATAAGTTTGCCATGAAAAACACGCAGTCAACAAAATATGATTAAAATAATTGTAAAACAGGTTGAGTAAACGATCATTACTTCTAAGTTACATATGAGAATTATACTAATAATCAATTTTTAGGTAGCGGTATAAATGCATCGTAACTAATACAAGATTCATGAATCGTAAAACCTAAGATATGAAAAAGTACAAATAAGTTTGACATCAAACTTTCACGCAAACAACAAAAGATGATGAAACAATGTAAAACAAGTTGATTAAAAAAATATCATATCTAAATAGTTATATATAAGACTACAATATTTAACATTACAGAGTGGGGACGTTTTTAAAGTGTTGTTTCAATACTCTTTTAAATTGTGAAAAAGTCTTAACCGATTTAACATGATTAGGGAGGGAATTCCAAAAATGTATACCTTTATAATAAAATGTGTTACCAATTTGACCTTTTCTCATAGGTACAACAAAGTTAAACAGACTATTTCTTGTTTCATGCCCGTGAATATTAGATGACCGTGTAAAATTTTTTGATATGTAATGATATTCGTTTGAATAGAAAATTTTATGAACATGGTGAAGTATAAGTTGTTGCGACCTCAAGTCTATGCGAAGAAGGCCAGCTTTTTCGATTTCATTCTTCCCAACATGTGTTCTTGGGTGTAAGCAAGTAATAAATCTAACAATCTTATTTTGAATAATTATAAACTTTTTTTGATCAACCTTTCCAAGACTGCAGTACCATGCTGCATTAGCATAATCAAATAAACACTGTATTAATGAAAAGCTTAAAATGCGTCTGGATTTCGTATTCATGCAATTTTGGTACCGGTATAGAAATTTCAAGCGAGCATTAGCTTTTTTGACAATAGAGTCAACCATGGATGTACATGAGAGATCACTATTTAATATCAGGCCTAAATACTTCACGGAATTCTGTCTCTTAATTAATTGATTGTTATAGTATATATTGAAATCATCTGTATGCTTAGACTTACCCCGCGAACAAAACAAAATACTTTCAGTCTTACCAACATGTAAGCTAAGCTTGTTATCTATCATCCATTTAACACAATTTGATAATTCTAAGCTAAGTTTTTCACCGATCAGCTTAGGACTTGTATCAGAATAGAGTAAAACACTGTCGTCTGCATATAAAAGTAATTTACTTTCATCAACACAAATACACATATCATTGATATAGCACATAAAAAGAATGGGACCTAATATGCTCCCCTGTGGAACTCCACACTTTATAGGCATAGAATATGAAAGTACATTTTGCATGGATACCACTTGACGGCGATTGGTCAAGTAAGACCTAAACCAATTCAAGCATGCTGACTTCAAACCCATCACTTCTAATTTCTTTAAGAGTATTTCATGATTAACCGTATCGAATGCTTTTTGTAAGTCAAGAAGAACCATGCCAACATAACGGCCTTCTGAAATTTCATTCCTAACAAAATCCAACAAGTGAATTAAACATGTTTCAGTAGAATAACCATTCCTAAAACCAGACTGAAATTCATAAATGATTTTGTATTCTTTAAAGTATTTCTCAATTTGAGAATACACGCATTTCTCCAAAATTTTCGACACTATGCTTAACACACTAATAGGTCTATAATTGCCAACGTGAGTTTTGTCTTTCTTTTTGTGTAGTGGTGTGACTTTAGCGATTTTCATTTCATCAGGGAAGGTACAAGTTGAAATAGATAGGTTAATAATGTAAGTTAAAGGTATAAAGACGTTTTTTGCACCATCCTTTAAAAATCTAGCAGGAACCAAGTCAAGTCCGGTACTTTTTGATATTTTCAACTTGGATAATTCATCTAATACAAACTTTTCTGTGACAGGAGAAAAATTAAAACAGCCTCTTTGTATACCTTTATTGTCGTATAGTTTTTTCAAATTAGGACTGTCGGTCCCAAACTCACTTCTGTCCGTAATGGGGAGCTCACATGCTAATTTATCGGCCACTGTTGTAAAATAATTGTTGAATTCGTTGGCTATCTTTAGATTATCATGACATAATTCCCCTTCAATATTAATAACACTTTTCTGAATATTTTTTTGTTTGTTTTTTAAACCTAACTCTTTGAGATTCTTCCATAATTTAATAACCATCGTAACTCTGAAAGTTTATGGATCTAGTTCATAAAACTTGGGATATACATGTAAGAGTAATCAAGTATCACTGAACATCCCCTGTGAGTTTCAGGTCACAAAACCAAGGTCAAAGGTCAGTTAAGGTCAATAAACTTAGGCAATGTTGGGGTAATTGTTGAATTGCCATCATAACTTTGAAAGTTTATAGATAGAGTGAATGAAATGTGGACATGGGTGTAGTTGACAAGTCTTAACCCTAAATAGACTGGGCTATTTTGATGCCTCAGAAGACTGGCGGGGGCTGATTCAGCCCCCCCCCCCTATGATCTCGGACGTCGACCGCGCGATCGCGACGAAAATTTGCACGTGCATTACCCATGGCATAATCTCCAAGACTGTAGTATCAAATTTTCCGAAAAATCTCATAATTCATTAATTATGCTAATTTATGCATAAAATCAAAGATTTGCTCTAATTAACTAAATAAGGCCTCTAAACTGCTCATTTTTTATTCACAGACTCTTTGAAGGATTCTTATCAAATGTACTTTAAAAAAATCAATATCACAATTCTTTTCTTATGTATTTTATTGTTTTTTTAATTTCTTATGTATTTCTTTGTTTTTCGACTTTTTGTTTTTTATTGTGTTTTCAATGGAAATCGTCCGCTACTTTATTCTGACCATAAACAAGATGAAATTAATTAAGTTTGATTAGTAAAATTGAAAATAATGATACATTTATGAAGTTTGGCTAAAAACACAATTTGCATTGGATTTGTACACAAATTCACGTTTTTGAGCAATTTCGGGTCGACATGCACTTACTAAATGTTGCGTAATTTCGGAACCACGTACCCAGGCGTCGCAAATTTGGTCTCAAAAGTTGCGCAAGACTTGCGCAACGCCAGCTTTTTGCGTTAAAGATTTATCGCGAAAAATGTTGAGGGGGGGGGCTGAATCAGCCCCCCCCCACAGTCTTTTTAGGGTTAAGTCACCGTTCAAATGTCATTTATGGTCAATGAACGTGGTATTATGTCATTATATGAATGGTGTTTTTGTGAATGATTATTTTATAGTAGTTTTCAAAGTTAGCACTGCTGCTATATTAAATCGCGTAATGCAGGCGAGACTGCCAGAGGCGTTCCACTTGTTTGATATCAAATTTGTCATGATAGCACAAATGCTTTATAACAGTAAATTTTATGATGTTTGGCAATTAAGTGTCAACTTTTCTTTTAATTTCCTGGGTGTATGTAAACTTCTGGCTGCAACTGTATATAGGTCAAAGTCAAAGTGCTTTAATGAACATGTTAAGGTTCTACTACATACACCTGTATGTGCTTAAAGGTCCTATGACACAAAAACCATCTTATTTTGGATATATATCTATTCTTGGGTAGTTTTACTTGAAAAATACGAATTTGCCATCGGTTTCTGTGTACGACGAACCGGTGTTGAGTTATTCCATGGAAATGAACTTCAACGGGAACGCCCACTTAAATTTTCAAAAAAGTCTGCCGATCGACCTGTCAATCATCGTGACGTCATCGAAGGAAAGCTTTCTCAGCTGTGCAGCCGGACCCCTTAGTATTGCACATGTTTCTCGTGTAGTTGCTGTTTTGACCGAGCTAATCCTTAACAGATTTTCTACATTTTTACGAGGTTTTGATCACACCCTGCCACAATACATCTTGTTGGCATTCTGCCGTTTCATTGATCACAAAGATACAAAATTTATCACAAAGAGCAAACAACCTTATTCATTTACTTTGAATCCACACGTGCAACCACAATAGGCACCTCACGCTCCAAACGTCAACAACACTCAGCAGCTTTCCTTCCCTGACGTCATACTGGTCACGTGATATACGAAACCTAATCGGGCTGAATTTTTGTGGGCGGGGCAAATTGGCTCAATTTTCAATATAAAATTGCCTTTGAACCTGATGTGGGATGTTGTTCGGGTAAAATTTTGATGGAATCGTAATTAGTAACCACTAAGCTAACTAATAAATCAGCATCTTTGCTGTATTTCATGGGACCTTTAAAGCTTGACTGACACGCCTTTTGTATCACTTAATTGTATCCCCCGAATAGAGTTCGGAGGATACTATGGATTTGGCCGCGCCGCGTCCATCGCCGCCGCAGAGATTTTCTTGTGAGCGCTCTATCAGCTGCATTTTTTTCCGATCATCTTCAAACTTGACATGAAGGTAGAGTATGGTATAGCAAAGCCGCCTATCGATTTTGGTGTGGGCGGAGACATCGTTGCCATGGTAACAAGAGTTTTTCTCTCGCCCACCAGAGGTAAAGGCGAGACTTAGGGATCCAAATGTCGTCCGTCCGTCACAAACCTATACACATACATGTAACTCCACAACCGTAAGTCGCTTTTCAACCAAACTTGGATGGTAGATGGACTTGGGGGACCTGCATGTTATGCTGCAGTTGGAGGTCACATGGTATAAAGGTCAAAGGTAATTTTCAGGTCAACGTTAAAGTTACATGCAAGAATCTCTTATGACACCTAACTCTGCAACCGTAAGTCACTTTTTAACCAAACTTGGATGGTAGATGGACTTGGGGGACCTGCATCTTATGCTGCAGTCGGAGGTCACATGGTAAGGTCAAAGGTCTTTTTCAGGTCAACGTTAAAGTTTACATGCAAGACTCTCTTATGACACCTAACTCCGCAACTTAAGTCACTTTTCAACTAAACTTGGATGGTAGATGGACTTGGGGGACTTGCATGTTATGCTGCAGTCGGAGGTCACATGGAAAGGTGAAAGGTCATTTTCAGGTCAATGTTAAAGTTTACGTGCAAGGCTCTTAAGTGTTATTCTATCCCAGTCATTTCACAATGAAGTGTCGATACAATTCTGTTGTGTGCCCTCGCAATTAAATCACATTACATGTATTTCTGGTTGTTTTCATAAGTGGGCGAGACACAAAATCGCTTTTGCCTTGTTGTGGAAATAGCAGAGATGTCCTTGTGAGCACTCTACCAGCTGCATTTCTTCTCCGATCATCTTCAAATGTGGCATGAAGGTCCATTATGGGAAAGCAAAGCCGTCTATTGATTTTGGTGTGGGCAGAGACATCGTTGCCATGGTAACAAGAGTTTTTGTGGAAATAGAAGAGATTTCCTTGTGAGTGCTCTACAAGCTGCATTTCTTCTCTAATTATCTTCAAATTTGTCATGAAGGTCCGCCTAATGATTTTGGAGTGGGTGGAGACATGGTTGCCATGGTAACCATATTTTTGTGGAAAATTTGGTAAAACCTGTAACATCTGCTTTTTTTCCAGTTTGTTATAACTGTAATTGGCACACAGAAGCAATATTAAAAGGTGAAGCGAAGATGCCTAGATCATTTTTTTGGTGGGGGGTCTTAGGGTTAGGTTTACAAAATATATCCAGATTACTCTATAATTTTATTCCCCAACAAGTGATACTGGACAATACTTTAGGTTCTGCAAAGTCACGCTGATACGTCATATTATTGTCATCAAATTTGGTACCCACAGGCAAAATGTGGGCAGGGTCATTGTCGCCATGATGATTGTATTTATTTGTCAAATTTCTGTGTGAGCTATATATATCGCAATGACGGATGACACAGTGGGTTCGGGGGATACATGTGCTAGGCTGCGCGACCCGCCGAGCATCTCTAGTTTAGATTTAAAACAACAAGTAACACAAAATAAAGATAAGAAAAAGGAATAAGCGATAAAAAAGGAAAAAAAGGATATTGAAAGGCTGTCTTAAAGTCCTCTACATATATACATGGAAAAAAGTTTATTGAACAAAGGTCAATTCCTAACTCGTCAGTTACAAAGAAAAGGATGAAATAGGTAATTCCTTGTTATATGCACGTTCGAGATTCAGCAATTCTGAAAGGAGATTTGTTCGTATTAGGACTTCATTTTACCTGCTTCCATGAAACTCAAAGGCAAAGGCATGATAATTATTCTTTCTGTCATTTAAATATCGTAGCACCTTTTTAATTTTGGGAGCAGGTACGGTCCCAGGAATTTCTAAAGCAGTTTTGTAATCGGATTATAGAACATGTGCCCATCTTTGCCCCCCCCCCTCCAACTTCCTCCCAATCAGTAAAAAATTGTCATTATTCAACAAAATCTCAGATCCTGAGTTCCCCACCCCCCATGAGCAAAGACTTGCCCCCTATTCCCCACCCCTAGACTGCCCCTCCGAAACATTATTTTGACACTGTATGACTCTGTGCTATTGTTCTCAATGTATTTTCTGTACAGAAATCTAAACCTTATGCATGACTTTACCGAGTCGGATTTGTTTGTAATAGACGGTGATTCTATTCTAGCCGACATCTTTGCTCAACCTGGGTTAGACTTCTCACATGGTGGACAACTGCTTCACTTGGTCTATCTTGTAGAATTCTTCCTGCAGGTTAGTTTTATACATAAAAGGGGTACTCCAGGCTGAAAATGATTATTTCTAAACAAGTTGGGTGAACTTCCACTTGAATTCAAATAATGATTTGTGAAAACAGCTATATGCGCATCATCATGAATATCAGATGGGCTGATGATGTTTGTTTGTTTGTTTGTTTTATTTTATTTCTGCGTTCACAACACATTATCAAAAATTATTTACATTGTTTGCAATATATAAAACAATCCATAATGTTTACAACATAAACATAATAATTAGAAAAAAAATGGTTTGGGTATATACTTCACATTACATAAATAGAAAAAAATGATTTGGGCATATACTTCACATTAGGATGATAATAAAAAGCAGCATAAACAAATGAACGCAGGAGACCGCCAACGTGAGCGATTAAGCTTGTAGTTGATGGCGGCCTCATAAAAAGGGTTCGTGACTAAGATCGGTAATTGCTGAACAAGTGGGTGCGATGCAGGTGCAGGTGCGGGTGCTGTAAATAGCAGTATAATTATTGTTATTATTTTCAATTTATAGTTTTTGGTTGTTAATGAGAATCAATTTGAAGTGTCGGATGAATAAGATTGAATGATATTTTTTTTAAGAGTTGATTTTAATGAGTATAAAGTAGAACAAGATTTAATATTGTCTGCAAGATTATTCCAAATGTCTGGACCATGATGTCGAATTGATTTAGAGGTAATTAACAGTCTGGGGTTTGTGAGATGAAAGTTTCCAGATGTACGAGTTGGGTAGGTATGGACAGAACTATTGAACTTAAACATGTCATCAAAAGACGATGGGAGTAGATTATTGATATACTTAAACATAATGATAGCTACTTGAAGAGTGTATAAGTCGGCAACTTTCAGTGTTTTCTTTTTGAAAAATAAAGGGTCAGTGTGAGCCAGGTAATGCGATCCTGTACAAATGCGAATAATTCTCTTTTGTAATCTAAAAATAGAAGTCAGCTTTGTAGAGCCACAATTAGCCCAAACAACGTTACAATAGGTTATGTACGGGAGTACTAAGGAATTATACAATAGGAATAAAGTTTTAAGAGGCAAGATAAATTTTAACTTAGAAATAAGTCCAATGCTTCTTGAAATACACATTGTAATATGGTGCAGATGCTCATTCCAAGATAAAGCTTCATCTATGATAACCCCTAAAAATCTAGAGTGCGTTTTACGTTCTAATGACTTGCCGTCAATCTGTAAGTGAATTTGAGTGTTAGAATTATGAGAATGATGTTGAAAATATATGTAATGAGTTTTTTGTGTGTTCAGAGATAATTTGTTAGCTTTGAACCACTGTGATACTTTATTTATTTCATGATTTAAAATATTGTATAAGGAAGTGAGATTTTTATGAGAAAAAAAAATATTTGTGTCGTCAGCGAATAATACAAAAGATAAAATGGATGATGTATTAATAATGTCATTTACATATATTAAAAATAATAGTGGGCCTAAGATGGAGCCTTGAGGGACACCACAATGAACTAAAAATGAATCAGAGTCGTGACCATTAAATGAGACGTATTGTTTTCGATTTCTTAAGTAATCTTTAAACCAAAGAAGGGATTGACCCCGTACGCCATAAAAGTTGAGTTTTGAGAGTAGAATATCGTGATTAAGTGTATCGAATGCCTTACTAAGGTCACAAAATATCCCAATGACATGTTCTTTGTTAGCAATGGCGTTTGTAATTTTGTCATAGATTTGAATTAATGCCAAGTTTGTTGAGTAATTCTTCCTAAAGCCATATTGATTAGACTTTAGCAGATTGTGTTTGATAATGAATTTATAAAGTCTATTATATACTATTTTTTCTAAGATTTTTGATATAGTTGGGAGAAGAGAAATGGGGCGATAATTACTAATTTCATGGGGATTGTCTTTTTTGAAAATTGGATTGATTTTGGCAATTTTGAATAAGTCGGGGAAAAACTCCTTGTGATAATGATTTATTAAAAATGTTACTAAGAGGATTAGCAAGTGGGTGTCATGTCCCCTCTTTCCCTTCCATGGAATCATACATGTATTTTTTTTTCATATTTTCAAACATGTGTGTATTATATGTCTTATTTATGATAAAATAAGTTGAAGCAATGAATATCTAATGCATTATTGTATATCCTATATTTTGAATTCTTGAAGGACGAAATTTGAATAAACATAATTCATATAATATTGAAAAAGAAAAAGTTGGGATATGACATCATCAGTTTGCTTATTGAATATTCATAAACATATGCATATCACTGTTTCACTGAAGTAATGTAAATCTTTAAAAATTCACAACATCGTTAATCCTTTTCTGATTTTGATCAATTTTCAGTGGTATGTTTTTCTGATTTTTCTATTATTCATATTATTTTTAGACTGAAGTACCCATTGAAGGAGCAATAAAGTGGAATTTACGATCTATCGGGCTTTTGTTGGGGTATCCCCTCGCTCTCTTTTTTTGTAGAGACGTGGTATATGTCAGATTTTCTTCCTGCCACATTTTTGAGTTGCTGTTTATTTATATATTATATGCCTTGCCTTTTTTATTCATTTTCTTTGCATTTTGTACTTATTATTTTGAATCGTTCCAATTTTATGAATATGTAATTTATGTTGATTTATTTCAATAAAACATGCAAAAAAAACCTTCAGAGATATAACATAAAACAGGAACAATAAGGTGGCAAATCATGGGGTAAATATAGTCTTTTAGGTTTTTCATAATAGGCTTATTATAATCTGTCTGACATATTTTTAAAGATATAAATCATTCATGAGTCAGATGACCCCAAATCAGTGATTATACACGTAGCGATATTTTTCACTCTGAAATAAAGCAGTGCCATGCTTTCATTTTAGTCCTTCCGGAAAGCCCAATGTCATAAGCTAATTTTTGAACTTATCTTTGATTCTACAGGATTTCCAGGAGCGTGAGGGTCAATTCCACGTCATTTTCTTCTCAGAAGCCGAGACTCTGTGGCACAGTCATCCACTTGAACTACTTACTCGACGTAGCATCATACAACACCTTAAATATAATACAAGGTGCACTGTGATAACCCATATACCCAACCCATACAGCGCAGAGTGGAGTGAATACATCAGCCGTCATCATCCAGCGTTTGTCATGCTTAGTGACGGTGAGTCGGTTGCAACCGATGGGATGCGCCAGCTCTTGATACGTTCCCTAATGCTGTCAGCAGTCAGGAAGGGCGTGGATTGTGCCTTGTCCTCCAATCTGAGCCGGTCACTGAGGAGCATTGATACATTCTATGTTGAGGCAAGGAAAGTGCACCCTCATTTCAAGAGTCCAGATATCTGCAAGGTAAGAAGAAAATTTCTGTTCAGGTAAGGAAGAATATTTCATTTTTCATGGGGCTGTTTTTTGCCACATTGGGGCAATTGCTGAATTTTTGGAGCGTTTCCTTTCATTTTGAGGGCTACCCTTTTGCTAGATGAAGTGTTTTATTGGAAAAAAAAAGAATATCTCATTCTGTATGTAAACAGGGATGCCATTTTTCCGGGCCGGCTTTTTAATATTTTTGGTATCAAATTTCCGGCTTCGAGATGTTATTTCCGGGTTTCAGGCCGATTTGATCATCTAAACTAAAAGGACATTCACTTTCACAATTTCTTAAGTATGTACTGTGTAATTGGGCATGGGAACATCGCAAAACGACTGTCACGCAAAACTAGCGCGATCTCATGCATGCCATGGCCATGCAATCGCGATGCATACGGTATACCGTAACCCAGGTAGCTCCGGCCCCGAAGCTTCGGGGCCGGAGCTCCCTGGGTTAGGTATACCGATGAAAACAGCTTGTGGTAGTAGTTGAAGCGCTGAGCCTGAGAGATCGAGAGTGTGGTGAGTCGATCGAGTCAACCGAGTGAGAACAAAGCAAAAATACAGAGTTTTACGGCACTGGGACTTCTTTATTTTTGGTACTTTTCATTTCTTTGGAGAATATGATACCACATTATTGTCTGGAAAGTGTGATGGAACATGCAAAGTTGTAGTTGTAGTCAGTACGGCAGCCATCGGAACTTTACAAATTCATTTATTTTGTATACTGATATTGGATTTGGACTTGGATCAATAGTTACCACAACCTACGTCTCGAAATTGTGACGGAACATTGATTGCCATTGTGAGTGTTTACAATACATGAATTCAGGAGTTTAGGCCCCCCTACATGAATTTTTCGCCTTGCCAGAGACCCGAGCTCGCATGGTTTGAGTAAGTTTGTAATTGTGTTTACATGTACATGTAGATCTATCGTATCTGTGTGTGTTTTATGTATTTTTTATTTTTGTATATAAAAAATGACCCAAAAATTGGATTAGATATGAAGGAAAAATATCCCTCAGATATGCTCTGAATGCACCAAAGAGCATCTAAGAACCCCAGAGCTGGACCAGGGCCGAAAGGACTTCGTGCTTCGCGCACATCAATTTATTTCACAAACAAATTTTCAGGCCAAAGAGCAATTTGCCACTGGCATCCCTGATGTAAAATATTGCCTACTAATTCTTCTGAAATATTGTTTGTGGCAGATATTGGGGCTACTTTAGAAAAGATTGTCACCCCATTTAGCATTCCATATCACAAATTCTTAAGGGTCAATATTGTCGATCATAAGGGCAAAATCATCTGCCCCCCTTCTACATGTACATGTATGTTTTCCCGCTGCTTAATTTCGTTTAGAAATCGTTGAAGGAATTCCAAGAAAAATATCAATTTTTACACAGTAAATCTCTAAGAACATAATTTATAATGAGGTGTTTTGGCTCAGTGGTATTTCTCTGTGTGGTTTGTTGAAAATTGTAGGTACCGGTATTACATTTTCAAATAGCAGCGAGCTTCAATTTGCTGCTTTTTCCAGAAGTCAAAGTCTTTCACAATGAATACCAATATGGTTTTGGATTCACTTTATTTTATTTTGCAATACACCACTCCCATCTTTACCTTTACATTTTTTTCAGAATGATGTTATTGCCATTGGCTATAGACTAGCAACGCAGTGTTTGAAGAGAAAAAATGCCCAGGGCTACATTGACACAGAATTGTCCATGGTGAGTTGCATTGCAAGTTTACAACATTATTCAAACTGAACTAGGCTGGGGAGGGGGGTCAGGGGAGCGGGCAGTTGGGTGTGAGGCCTCAGAGTTTTGCAGAAGAGATCCTAGCCGCCCCAAACAATTTGCCACATTTTATTTATTTTTCTTTCAATTCTCGCACAACTCTCAAAACCATATTTGCGATACTTATTGAGAATGTGAATCACAACACGAACATGGTTTGTAATGGTTTACCTCATTTATGACAAAGCAGGCTGTAGTGCTCGCCCTTCAAACATGATCTGATGATGACACGACATACATGTATGCTCCGGTGACATTTTTTCTGGTAAATAGGGCATAAGGTTAGAATTAGGATTAGGATTGTAATATAGTTTTTGGTTCAGAATAATGTAAAGATTAGGATTAGGGTTTTATTTAGTTGTGGAGGTTGGGCTTTAGGTTAAGAGTGCAGATTTTTTCCTATTGTCGCAGCAAATGGTATGGAACCAACTGACAGATACAGATCTAAAGATACATTATAAACATGTATTGCATGAAACTTGGAATCGAAGTTCGATTTTCTAGTCACACTTAAATCTTTGTGAAACTTGTCCTTTTTACAGCTATGCAAGCAGCTGCTTTCTAGTGTTGAGAACAACATAGGTGATCAAAACTTGATGTCTACTAGTCGTGACCTCATCGTGGTCATGGCTTGTGCTGAGATCATCAAGGGAACATTCGAGAAAAAACATGGAGGCACTGACGTGAGATTCTATTTTGTTTGACTTTGTTTGTTTTTTGTTGTCCTTTGGTTAAAATTCTACCTTATTGGATGTACCAAGATTAGTTCTGTTATATTTGTAAAATAGATGATTTTTATTGATTTGATTCAAAAGTCTGTTTGTGCAACTTTCAAAAGGAAAACTTTGAAATTCAATGAGAATTATCAATTTTGGAAAATGCAGTGGCTGCCTGAATCAAGGAGTAGTGAATTGGAACCCTGGCTTGAAATTTTGGGCTGGTCTTGATCAAAATTTGATATTGCATTTTATTCAGTTTTCATGTGAAGAATTTTTCAACAATCTCAGCGATTAAATTGCTCTTATTCTTTTGCTATCAAACCGCACTAGTGTTGCTATTGATCTATGTATACTGTAGTATTGTATAAAAAAATAGTGTAACTGGAAATATATTTTGCAATGAAGTTCACTTTAACTTGTGTAGGATTTTGAACCCATGGACCTCTGGATTAATTCATCATTCATGTCCATTGCACCCATGCCTTATTTTAGCACAAATATTTTTTTTATTGCTGTAAAGGATACATCATGGTTATCCAAGCGTAAACCCATATTAACACCTTAAAATGGAATCAAAATTAGTTGGGAGACAATACCGTTTCAGGACATATGCATGTATAGTTTAATATATAAGTAATTCAATGGGTGATTTCAAGTATGGTGTTAAAATCTGGTGTTGTGACAACACCAACACCAGCCACAACACCGTACTTGAAATCATTCTGGTGTTTGGATTGACCTCGGAAAATATGACATGCATGTATTTCCGGCTGTTCGTGTTGAATGTTGTCTGCTGAACCCAGCAGTGCGGCCGGTGTTGACGATCTATGTGCAATTTCCCCCTTCACCAACATCAACCCCCAGGGATTGGGAAAATCATGATTTCAAGTTCAGTGTTGGTGTTGGCAATCTCAAGCTCGTGAACAGGCAGCAAACACAATGAAATATCCCCATAAAATTAGCTTTTACAGTTTTATTTGAGCTTTATATATTTTGATGAAGTATAATGTTCAGTCTTTTGAATTCTTGAATTGATTAAAGCATTCATTGGTAATCTGTATGATGAGAATCTAATGCATTTCTCTCCGATTTCATTTTTGTCGTCAAGACCTAGAAGTCGAGATGATTCAGCAGAGCAGCGCAGAGGCGTGATGCCATGTGCTATCAATAAAGCAATCGGTATCATTCCTCTGAACCCAGCTCGGTGTTGGAGCTTGGTTCAGCTGCCTTTTTACGCTCTCAACACCAAACACCGAACTTGAAATCACCCAATGTGTTCATGAATATTGAAATGTAAGGGGTTTTTTTTTGTCTCACTTGGTACAACTGCTTTTATTTCTCACATGTAGAAAACCTTTTTGGAAGGTGCTGCTCGAGCTTTTCTTTTACATGTGGTCTTATTGCAATACCTCCCTCTTGAGGCCAGAGCTCAAAATGCACCAGATGACGATTTGATTTCACCGAGCGCAACAGGACTCATGAAAGATTTCCTTCAGAAGGTTTGTCCAAATTATTGTTGATAGGTAGCCAAAACATAGCTTCTTAAAATGGAAAGAATTCGATTTTAATTTGATTTTAATTTGATATGAAAAGATAAAGTATTAATGAAGCATGTAATAAAATACAGCATATGCATATGTACATGTATATATGACCAACGAGGGATAACAAGCTTTTTTTTATGTGAACATGCACTGGATTGGGTCAAATGGTCTTTATTGACTACAGTAATTGAGTTAACTTTGTTTGACCCTGACAGTCAAGAGGGTGCATTGTCTATAGTCTAGTGTTCATATGTTTATTTATGTTGTATTGTGTTGTGCGAATATGATGTACTTGTGATTCTGTAGATTTAAAGATGTGAAACGTTAGATTTAAACAAACTTTGAAGAAATGAATCAGGCTCATTAAATGTATAGTGACAAAAAATTAGTGATTGCGTGATGTCATCGGTTCCCTAATTTGCAAAGCCCCCATGTGATCCATATCAATGTTTTGTGAAAAGAAGCAAGACCTTTCAATGTTAAAACCACATTTTTCATCCGAACTTGATGACAAATTCAGCGTTTGATTTTCTTTCTTTATTATTCATTATGGGGAAATTTTTAGACCTTCCATGTATAAATGTTTTTCATGTAGATGCATTATGCCATGGCCCGATTGGTGGCTTCATATGGCAAGCTACGAGAAGAACTTGCCGAACTGAAGGGGATCAAGGAAACCGAGAGTCTAGCAGACCTGATAGATGGCAGACTTCTCTATGTTATCCTGTACCAGCTTCAGAAGTACTCAAAAAACGACATCAAAGGTAGAATTTCATAGATTTAGTGGCCTTTGGAAGAAAATATTAGCAATCAATGGCAAATTTGAGATGCAAATTTACAAGTGGTAGATCAAGAATTAAAAGCAAATCATTTAATACTTGTTGATGCAAATTTGCAATGAATTGCATGTCATT
The DNA here is from genome assembly GCF_037042905.1 of Lytechinus pictus. NCBI lineage: Eukaryota > Metazoa > Echinodermata > Echinoidea > Temnopleuroida > Toxopneustidae > Lytechinus > Lytechinus pictus. The sequence goes on along the minus strand of NC_087261.1, from coordinate 16,694,780 downwards.
CATTTGATTTTAGGACCTAAACTTGACTTATGATCAATTGCAACTTTATTGCAACACCGCTTTTGGTCTGCAGTGTGATCAATTGAGAATAAAACAATGTATCATACATTCTGTATCGCCTTAACAAATCAACGTATATCCTATCTTTCATATTACTATACTTTTAGTTACTTTTCCGCGCCTGATGTTCTTGCAAAGTTCAAACCAATTTGGATCCTATCTTTCTGAATTATTACTTTCAGTTACTTTTCCACCTGATGTTCTTGCAAAGTTCAAGTATTTATGGACAATAACCTGCTCACTAGCAGGGTCAACTAAAACAGATGACACAAGTCTTGCTGGAGGATTATGCTCGGAAGACAGTATCCTCCTGACTTCACCGGTTAATATCTTTCAAAGCACATCAAAGGAACTTGGTAATGTTGTTAAGGATGTCACATACAGACATGCCAACTCTTTCCTTTTTAGAGTATTTGTTCCTCTGTTTTGCTATGAATACACCAATACTTTTTTGTATGATTTGTTACTTTTAAAAAAATATCCAATCATGGAGTGTGTATTATACACAGCACGTGGCACTAGCGCCGGTCCCAGACCGGTAAAAATCACTGTCTGGCCAGTAACTTGTTGCATGAAAAGAACAAGTGAATTCTTGCCTGCAAGCACATGTTTAAAAGGGTGAATTGTCAAGTTTTCAAGTAGAGTCATTTTACATGATTTTTCATCGAACTCACTACAACAGGCTGGCGATTGTTACATTGAGACAATTTTTTAAAATACTCTTTTTTGTCAAAAAATACTTTTTTTGTAGAAGGTTGGCAGGTCTGCACATACATGTGTATCATACAAGATGCTTTCTCACTCTCATCTTTCTCTTTCTTGCCTTTTATTTTCATCTTGGTGAGTTCACCATCCAATAGTCCTTAGGTGGGTGTTTCATAAAGCTGTTCGTAAGATACGAATGACTTTACGCATGACTGGTGATCCTCTCTTGTGCTTTTGTGATATCCCTATGTAATTGATTTATGACTTAAGAACATGTTCCAGTCGTGCGTAACTTTACGAACAGCTTTATGAAACACCCACCTGGACTAAAACCACTAAGGGAACCCTTAAACCTTTTCCACGTTATCTATGCCACCATTGGAAATCACAGAGTTCATCTGCACTGGTTCAGTTAAAAATAAATCATTGTCAGCTACTTGTGCCGATTTCATTTTTATGATATTTACAAAGAAAATCACGAGAAATTCAATCCAGTTTCATAAAGACTTGTAACAATGACAAATTCACAATTTCTAAAACAAGTTTATCAATCAGATCGAATGATTTCAGTAACTTTTGTTATAATAACAATTTATTATGAAACTGGTCCTTGGTCCAATGCAAATGATTGATCTCCCAGTGCCCTGACATTAACGATATAATTTCATCACTGCCTTACTTCGACATACATGCTAAGAAGTGTTTTGTCACTTCTTTACAAGCTCATAATTATTTTGGATTGCAGAGAGTGATGAATACTTGACCAACAAGAAGAAGGGTCTCATTGCAGTCTCATCCCAGATAATCACAGATTATGCAGGAGATCTCCTCAAAGAACTGCAATGTAAAAAGTAAGCATGAATATGCTCTTAAGGTTGCACGGACCTATTAAAAACGGGAAAGCAACATATATTTATTTGAGCCAACCCGTTCTCAATTTTTGTCTCACCTGCGAAGCAGAGTGAGACTATAAGCGCCGCTTTTCTGACAGCGGCGGCGGCGTCAACACCAAATCTTAACCTAAGGTTAAGTTTTTGAAATTACAGCATAACTTGAAAATATATGGACCTAGTTCATGAAACTTGGACATAAGAGAAATCAAGTATCACTGAACATCCTGTGCAAGTTTCAGGTCACATGACCAACTTATATTTTGACTGGCGGAAGAATAGGGGCTATTTTTCTGTTTCAGTTGATGAATTTGATCCCTCAGGAGATTCCTTTTTAAATGCCGATTTATTTTTTAAATGAACCAGTCAAGGGACCCTTTTCTGGTCAGATATGGATTGTTAGATCCTATCCACTGGGCGTAAACATTGGACCCCCATATTTCATCCTTATTTAAATATTTTTTTTAGAAGTGCTATTTCAACACACGAGTCTATTTGAAATATTTTAGGCCTGTGATAACTTAAACATTACATTTGAGGTAGATGTACAGTGTATTTTATGAATATTGCCAGAGCAGTGGCAATTGATGTGAGGGACTTTTTAATATGGTGAATGAGATGATGGTGATGCTGACGGCATGTGTATGTCAACATGTTAGCTTCCCATGTTATGTTTTGTCAGCATGATGATATCGGGCACTCTTTGGCTTATATGCTACAATGATACATGTAGGTGCGGGTGATTTTTAGTGGAAAAAATAAGGTGTCTGCAGGGTTGCCATGCAACCATTCAGTTTTTTCACGGAATGGTCCCATTGTTTATACGCCCGCCCTATGGGACATATTATGGTATCAAGCTCGATGTCCGCCCGTCCGTACGTCTGTTAACCTTTCCTTGTAAATGCAATTACTTCAGTTTAACTAAACCTAAGCTCATTTAATTTTGTGTGTATGATACTAAATGCAGCATAGATCCCAGGGGTGGTATTCCGAAAATTGTCTTAAGTATTTTAACTTTTCTTGTAACTCGGCAAGATAACAACTTGCTAAAATTGCCTCAAATCGGTATTCTGAAAATTGTCTTATCCCTGTAAGGACATCCCCTATCTTATCTCTGACACGCCCAATATTTCGTTATCAGCCAATCAATAAACTTCTTGTATGCTTAGTTCAACCAATAGAAGCGTCTCTTCTGAAAAATAATTTGAGCACATTGTTGCTTTGAGGCATAATTTCCTCGCGCCCCTGACGTTTATGTGCTAAAAATGCATGTGGCTGTTCTCAAAGACATATTTTCTCTGAAAATAGATTCATCATCTTGAATACCAATTTTTATTTGCTGAGAAATCTACCAATCCGTCGTTAAAATGTCTTTGGAATGACTCCTTTTGTAAAACATGGTGTTCTTGTGGGATGCAGCAAGAAATTATTCTTGCAGACGGACAAATATTGCATGTAACATAAAGTTACAATAGTCCCCTACCTCTTGTAAATTTTCTTGTATTTTGCAATGAAGTTAACAGAACGCAAAGATAAAAGAATTTTCAGAATACCTTTTATCTCGATATGTTATCTTGCGCACAGAGATATTTATGCGCCGTTTTTAGCTTTACGCATAATTCTAGCTCTGACATCATATGTGCTCAGCAAAAGTTACAAGGAAATATACAAGAAAAGATACAAGTATATGGATTTTTTGAAACTCTGAAGATACAAGAATATTTCTCTTAAGACAATTTTCAGAATACGGTCCCAGGAAGCCTATTGATTTTGAGGTCAAAAGGTCAAAGGTCAAGGTCACACTGACATGTTTTCATATAGGCTACCCATCTGAAGTCCTTAACGCGATAGTTAAACTTAACTTAGGCTCGTATAATTTGGTGTGTATAATACTAGCATGGATCCCAGGAAGCCTATTGATTTTCAGGTCAAAGGTCAAGGTCACAGTGACATGTTATCATCTTACCCTTCTGCAGTCCTTGTTTACGCAATAACTTAAGTTTAACTTAACCTAGGCTCACATAATATGGTGTGTATGATACTAGCATAGATCCCGGAATTCTATTGATTTTGAGGTCAGAAGGTCAAAGATGAAGTCGCCACCTTCCACTTTTGTTGCTTGACTCCATTTACCGCGTTACAGGTGGGCGTATTATGTGCTCGCCTTAAGGACACTCATGTTAAGTTTTTATTTCCCTCAAAGACGGAACGGATACTCGAATTGGTCTGAGTCGCGCTGAATTTATTATTTTGTGCAAGGTGCGTGTAACACGCGTTGAGCCGTAACTGATGTGCACCGCTCTTGGATATGTGTGCAGTGTATGATAATGACCGCGCATGTTGCATTGCACTATGCGTATCCCGCTGTACGCTAACATCAGCTTCATGGACGGTGCCATATCGGCATTTCGGGACCTGTTGCTGCGCGAACCAGCTTTTGCTTGAACTCCATTTATCCATAGTCCTACATTTATTACTGTTGGTAAGAACACCGTCAAATCTTTTCAAAAGTTTTGATGAATTAGCGGTGGAGGTTTCTCTGTTATTTAGATATTGATATTCATTTTCACACTCCTGGATGAGAGCTATTATAATTGTAATCACAATTTCAGTCCGAACTCAGGTAATTTTTGAACCCTTGTTGTTTGTCCCACTTATAGCGATATGCATAGTGAGAGGAGTGTTGTGTTCCCTCTTAAAACTGCATGCGCATGTGTGTAGCATAGCTGCGCTGCATACGCGAATGCATCGAGTTGCACATTGGTCACCAGATATTTCACGGAGTTGGATCGTGACTTCTGAATTGTTTGCCTGAAGAATTATGTGAAAAAATAATGAACCATGACTGAAAAAGTGTCAGCTAGACAAACACAGTGGTTCATTCAGACAGGAATATGAGGAACAACTGCCCTGTTGGAACTGTGTTTGTGTATGACTGAGTGAATACAAAACAGGCTGGATTTAGGTGCATTTAGACTGGACTATTTTTATTGTAAAATACCTAGGTATTGTCATTCTTGAGGCTGAATTTTCTGTCAAAGTGTGCACCAGATTGCAAGTCCAAAAATGCAAAAGTTCCCTACCATAGGAGGGGGGGGGGACATCCCCCTTCCACACCCACATCCCCCCTCCTTGGTTGCTCCGCTCCCTTGCAAAAATTTGTTCAGTTTTCTGCCTTTCAAATGTTGGTAACTCTGTGTCTGTATTGACGCATGCACAGTGCGTAAATAAAACGTCATAGGAAGGTGACGCTGATTTCTACACGCAAATAAAAAATACCATTCGCTGCAGTCTTACATGTACATTGACACCGTTATGCCATTTATGTACCTTTTATTGTATCCCCCGAACAGAGTTCGGAGGATGCTATGGATTTGGCCTTGTCGCGCCGCCGCAGAGATTTCCTTGTGAGCGCTCTATCAGCTGCATTTCTTCTTCAATCATCTTCAAATTTGGCATGAAGGTTGAGTATGGTAGAGCGAAGCCGCCTATTGATTTTGGTGTGGGCGGAGACATCATTGCCATGGTAACAAGTTTATGTGGAATAACAGAGAAGTCCTTGTGAGCGCTCTACTAGCTGCATATCTTCTCTGATCATCTTCAAATGTGGCATGAAGATCCATTATGGTTAAGTAAAGTGACCTATTGATTTTGGTGTGGGCGGAGATATCATTGCCATGGTAACAAGAGTTTTTGTGGAAATAGCAGAGATGTCCTTGTGAGCGCTCTACCAGCTGCATTACTTCTCCAATCATCTTCAAATGTGGCATGAAGGTCCATTATGGTAAAGCAAAGCTGTGTATTGATTTTAGTGTGGGCGGAGACTTCGTTGCCATGGTAACAAGAGTTTTTGTTGAATAGCAGAGATGTCATTGTGAGCACTCTACCAGCTGCATTTCTTCTCCAATCATCTTCAAATGTGGCATGAAGGTCCATTATGGTAAAGCAAAGCCGTGTATTGATTTTAGTGTGGGCGGAGACTTCGTTGCCATGGTAACAAGAGTTTTTGAGGAAAAGTAGAGATGTCCTTGTGAGCGCTCTACCAGCTGCATTTCTTCTCCGATCATCTTCAAATGTGGCATGAAGGTCCGTTAAGCAAAGCCACCTATTGATTTTGGTGTGGGCGGAGACATCGCTGCCATGGTAACAAGAGTTTTTGTGGAAATAGCAGAGATTTCCTTGTGAGTGCTCTACTGGCTGCATTTCTTCTCCAATTATCTTCAAATTTTTCATGAAGGTCCATTATGGTAAAGCAAAGTTGTCTAATGATTTTGGAGTTGGTGGAAACATCGTTGCCATGGTAACCATATTTTTGTGGAAAATTTGGTGAAACCTGTAACTTCTGCTTTTTTTCCAGTTTGTCATAACAGTTGGCACACAGAAGCAATATTAGAAGGTGAAGCGAAGATGCCTATCATTTTTGGTGGTGGTCTTAGGGTTAGGTTTACAAAATATATCCCAGATTACTCTATAATTGTATTCTGCAGAGTCACGCTGCTACGTCATATTATTGTCATCAAATTTGGTACCCACAGGCAAAATGTGTATTGTATTTATTTGTCAAATTTCTGTGTGATCTCTATACATGTATATTGCAATGACAAATGACGCGGTGGGTTCGCAGGATATATGTGCTCGGCCGCACGACCCACCGAGCATCTCTAGTTTAGTATATGTTATATTATCTGTAATGCTTGTGTGTGTTATTTAACCAATGGAGGCCGAATTTCTGCGTGTGTTTACTGACAATAAGTCATTTGTGAATCTTTAATTTGTTTTTGACAGTGAGGTCAACCTGCAATCAGTTACTGCAAGATCCAGGGCATTTGTGGAGAACTACCACTGGCATACTGGAAGACCTCTCAAAGATCACTTCGAGACCACACGGGAAGAAAAATTTGGTAGGTTACCAGTGTAGGAGCTATATTTTATATTTTATTAGCTCTAAGTATACGTGGGTTCTTCCAACACAGAAGAAGAACAGATGAAGAGGTAGATGCTGCTGGTTTGAAGGTCTGTGCTCAACTGCCTTAGCTTGGCAGGGCATTCATGTATTACATGTATATTTTTCATTTCTTCTCTAGGCTTTCTTTGCACAGGGTACATGTACTAGATTTCAATACATATTCAAATTAACTTGGAAGATGACAATAAGAAAGTAACGCATCATCATGGATAAGAACCAATCACACATAAGGAGTCTTACAAATTAAATATTCATGATTCAGTCAACCAAGAGAGAGGAGGGGAGGGGAGTAATTAACATAGCTGAAGAGAGGACCAAGAGATAAAGGAATTTGATAACAAAAGGAATGGGGTGCAAGGAATGAAGGATGGATGAGGGTAACAGAGGAGATGGGGATAACAAAGATAAATGAGGATAAAAGTCAAGTACTAAGCTGATGGAGACTGAAGAAAAGGGGGAATGTAAATTAGGGTTATTTTAGAGAAGAGCAATGTCCTGTAAATGAGAGAGGGGTTAAAGAACTTTGGCTTAAAAGTAATAAACTTGTAACCAAAACTGGAATGAACAAACAAAACTGCAATAAACTTAAATAATGTACAAACTAGTTCCCCACACCAGGTTTCTAGAATGATGGCTAACCGGGGGGTTCACAAAGAGGTACGTGTGAGTGAGTGAGTGAGGGACATCATCAACTGTCTCATTTGCATGTCACTGAGTTGTGCATATCACTGTTTTGTGAAAAATAAGCGAAACTTTAGAATATCATAACTTTCTTATTTTACATCCGATTTTGATGAAATTTTCAGCGTTATGCTCGTTTGATTTTTCTCTATTTATTTAAATCAACATTTTTATGATGTGGACTTGACCTTTAAGTTTCAGGCCAGATTCTCTAACTTTCTCATAGAACGCATTTAGTCTCTTATCATGTTGTTCTTTGTTCTCTCCCCATACCAGAATATCATTGTATCCCCCGAACAGAGTTCGGAGGATACTATGGATTTGGCCTCGTCGCGTCGCCGCGTCCGCCGCAGAGATTTCCTTGTGAGCGCTCTATCAGTTGCATTTCTTCTCCGATCATCTTCAAATTTGGCATGAAGGTTGAGTATGGTATAGCAAAGAAGCCTCTTGATTTTTGTGTGGGCGGAGACATCGTTGCCATGGTAACAAGAGTTTTTGTGGAAATAGCAGAGATGTCCTTGTGAGCGCTCTACCAGCTGCATTTCTTCTTCGATCATCTTCAAATGTGGCATGAAGGTTGAGTGTGGTATAGCGAAGCCGTCTATCCATTACGTCAAACCCCCGTTTGGAGAATGAACCGCAGTTCAGATTGCAAACTGCGGTTTTATACCCCATTTTACGTTTGGAAATCCCAAAAATCATTTCCAAGCCCTGATCAACCCTGCTTGGCCAGGTAATCCCCGCTGTCTCAATTTCACCTCCACAGGCCAGTATATGAGCGTTGAGCCAAGGACAAAATGAAAAACAACGGCTGTGCTATTACGTAAGACTTCTCTGCCTGTAGTAGGACCTTCGGAATGAAATTATTGTATTCGATATTTAATCACGTTTTCAAAGGCATATTGTATTCAGTAATCCAATGTTAGTCCATTTTCAATTTCGAACGAAGAAAATCGACCCCGAAATAAGGAAAGTAAGCGAATAAAAATGACGGCATGCTTTGCAGGGACCGCGCTCATCGCATGCATCCCATCGTGTGTGGCCCCCTGCTGTGACTGTATATGCCGGGCTGTTGTGTTATCTTCAGACCGAGGTCAAGAAACAGGTGTTTTGATACTTAAACTGCTTGCTTGGGGGCAGTTAGGGTTTGTCGTACTTGGAGAAGAGAATTGATGAAGAGGGAAACAGGGGTATAGTGTTCTCAAATGGAGGTTTTTGTCATGCAATTTTGGTGTGGGCAGAGACATCGTTGCCATGGTAACAAGAGTTTTTGTGGAAATAGCAGAGATGTCCTTGTGAGTGCTCTACCAGCTGCATTTTTTCTTCGATCATCTTCAAATGTAGCATGAAGGTTGAGTGTGGTATAGCGAAGCCCCCTATTGATTTTGGTGTGGGCGAAGACATCGTTGCCATGGTAACGAGTTTTTGTGGAAATAGTAGAGATGTCCTTGTAAGCGCTCTACCAGCTGCATTTCTTCTTCTATCATCTTTAAATGTGGCATGAAGGTCCATCATGGTAAAGCAAAGAAGCCTATCGATTTTGGTGTGGGCGGAGACATCGTTGCCATGGTAACAAGAGTTTTTGTGGAAATAGCAGAGATGTCCTTGTGAGCGCTCTACCAGCTGCATTTCTTCTTCAATCATCTTCAAATGTGGCATGAAGGTTAAGTGTGGTATAGCAAAGCTGCCTATAGATTTTGGTGTGGGCGGAGACATCGTTGCCATGGTAACAAGTTTTTGTGGAAATAGCAGAGATGTCCTTTTGAGCGATCTACCAGCTGCATTTCTTCTCCGATCATCTTCAAATGTGGCATGAAGGTCCATTATGTTAAGGCAAAGCCGCCTATTGATTTTGGTATGGGCGGAGACATCGTTGCCATGGTAACAAGAGTTCTTCTCCAATTATCTTCTGATTTGTCATGAAGGTTCATTATGGTAAAGCAAAGCCGCCGAATGATTTTGGAGTGGGTGGAGACATGGTTGCCATGGTAACCATATTTTTGTGGAAAATTTGGTAAAACATGTAACTTCTGCTTTTTTTCCAGTTTGTCATAACAGTTGGCACACAGAAGCAATATTAAAAGGTGAAGCGAAGATGCTTATCATTTTTGTCGGGGGGTCTTAGGGTTTATAGGTTTATAAAATATATCCAGATTACTCTATAATTGTATTCCCCAACAGTTGATATTGGACAATATTTTAGGTTCTGCAGAGTCATGCTGCTACGTCATATTATTGTCATCAAATTTCGTACCCACAGGCAAAATATGGGCAGGGTCATTGTTGCCATGACACTTGTATTTATTTGTCAAATATCTGTGTAAGCTCTATATATCGCAATGACGGATGACGCAGTGGGTTCGGGGGATACATGTGCTCGGACGCGCGACCCGCCGAGCATCTCTAGTTTTTGTCTCGCCTGCGTAGCGGAGCGAGACATAGGTATCACTATTTCCGGTGTCGGCGTCGTCGTCGTCAACAATTGTTTTACACCCAATAACTTTCTGTAGCTTCGAGGTGGGATCACCAAATTCATACCAGAGGTCCATCTCCCGAAGGCACAGGTCAAGTTCGAATATGAGTCAAATTGGAATAAGGTCAAAGGTCAATGAACTTTCCATGACTGGCACTGTGCTGTGTTAATTGTACACAAAATAACTTTGTACACCCAATAACTTTCTATAGCTTCGAGGTGGGATCACCAAATTCATAACAGAGGTCCATCTCCTGAAGGCACAGGTCAAGTTCGAATATGAGTCGAATTTGAATGAAGTCAAAGGTCAATGAACTTTCCATGACTGGCACTGTGCTGTGTTGTACACATAATAACTTTCTATATCTTCGAGGTGGGATCACCAAATTCATACCAGAGGTCCATCTCCTGAAGGCACAGGTCAAGTTCGAATATGAGTCGAATTTGAATAAGGTCAAAGGTCAATGAACTTTCCATGACTGGCACTGTGCTGTGTTGTACACATAATAACTTTCTATATCTTCGAGGTGGGATCACCAAATTCATAACAGACGTCCATCTCTTGAAGGTACAGGTCAAGTTCGAATATGAGTCGATTTGAATGAGGTCAAAGGTCAATGAACTTTCCATGACTGGCACTGTGCTGTGTTGTATACACAATAACTTTCTATAGCTTCGAGGTGAGATCGCCAAATTCATTCAAGAGGTCCATCTCTTGAAGGTGCAGGCCAAGTTAAAATGTGAGCCGAATTTGAATAAGGTCAAAGGTCAATGAACTTTCCATGACTGGCACTGTGCTGTGCTGTACACACAATAACTTTCTATATCTTGGAGTTAGGATTGCCAAATTCATACAAGAGGTCCATCTTTTGAAGGTGCAGGTCAAGTTCAAATGTGAGTTGAATTTGATTAAGGTCAAAGGTCAATGAACTTTCCATGACTGGCACTGTGCTTTGTTGTACACATAATAACTTTTTATATCTTCGAGGTAGGTTTGCCAAATTCAAACAAGAGGTCCATCTCTTGAAGGTGCAGGTCAAGTTCGAATGTGAGTTGAATTTGATTAAGGTCAAAGGTCAATGAACTTTCCATGACTGGCACTGCTGTGTTGTACACACAATAACTTTCTATAACTTCGAGGTGGGATCGCCAAACTCGTTACAGAGGTCCATCTAAGTCATATAGCATACATGTAGTTTTGACATGCAGTCTCTTCATGACTGCAATATGCAGGCGAGACAACGCTTGGCGTTTGCCTTGTTTTAGAGAATGGCATACAACACGTTTTGCCCCTAGAATTTTTTGTTTGATTACGCCACTGCTCTCAAACCAACACATCACTGATTGAAGTGAACTGTAAGTAATATATTTATGACTTTCCATATGATTTTTGTGTGTGTAGAAATGTGGTGCAGAGCTAGTTCAGGATGCCAATTGAAAATATTCTTTGAGTAAACCTCTTCTTCTTTTCACAGGCTCTTCATCCATTTCAAATGAGCAGATATCGGACGCTGTTAAGGCACTTTGTGCAAGTGACCTACGTGAAGTATTCGCCATGCTTGGTCTTACAACTGTGGAAATCAACAACGCCTTCAGAACTGCGCGCAATGCTAGGAGTGATGATGATAAGAATCAAAATGTCTTGAGAGCTTGGCGGAGGAAGGAAGGTTACAATGCTTCAGTGGACGCCCTCTTGGAGGCGTTGGAGGAATGCCAGTACATAAAGGCTAAGACTATCCTGCTGGCAAAATGGAGTAAACCAAGTATGTGTCAGGATCGAACCTGGGTTTTTGCTTACCTAAAGATTTGGTCACCAATCACCCCAAACCACATTAACAACCTCACATACATGTACCCCAAGCATCCTTTTTTAAAGTGAAGAGAGCTATGATGTAGTCAAAGTACACATAAGTAATTGCACTGCACAATAATCATTCCGGTTTCAAGTTGTTTATTACAACTATATCATTTCGCTCCAAATGCGATTCATTTCCATGGGAAATTTCAACAATGAATGTAACATGAGTTCACATATAAATGATATTGACTTTCAAAGGATAACAAAAAAATTTGATTTTATCAATTAAGAATGTCAGTTTTGGAATATTAAAAAAAAAATCGATAATAGATGGGAGAAATAATAATTTGTCCGGACAATATTACGGGTTTATTAAATTATGAAAAAAATGGTGACAAGTTGACTGAAGTAGCGGTTATCCGATGACCTTGAATACCGATGACGTAGAATAACGTGTGTCGAGGGTTATCGGAGATCCACGAAGTCTGTCAAAGAATGGCGTCACCGAAGTCTAGCCGCTTTCGACCTGTCGCATGACGTCGAGAAGAACTTAATCAGAACTCTGGGTTGAATACTCAGGATATTTCATCTTGGTTCAGGGCTGACAAAAACTGAAGGCTTCTATTGATTTAGCCCCAGAATAAAATGGCTGTCCATGGGTAACAGCTCCCCTGACCAAAGGACCCTTGAAAATTGAATAAATTCCCATTATCTAAAATGGCAAATCCTATTTTGTAACATTTCAATTATTACTTTTATAAATCATTTGATCAATACATGTCTTTCTTATTTTTTCTTATTTTTTCTTTAATAAGCAACGACAGAATATCTAGATAGTATCAATTCATCAGCATAAATTATCAATCCTAAAAAATTGACATAAATTCACTGCTGAAAAATACTGAAATACAACCATTCCATCACTGCAATATATTTGTTATAATTCTTTAAAGCCGGAAATTGTTGAAAACTCACAACGTACATGTACAATTATGCCTATTAGAGTAATAGAAAACAAGCTTCAGATTGATAAAATTATTACAACAAGATTTGGATTAGAAATTCAGACCAAAATTACCTCTTAGATTGAAGAATCTAATATTTCTCTTTTTGAAGCTGAAATATACATGTACTGATAAAATTCAAAATAGACTCACCACCATTGTGGGTAGGAAAACTCCAAAATTAATTGAAACTGAGGGTCATATCTTCCTTGCTCCTCAGAACACAACCTCTCTCAAAGAGTAACAAAATGGAAGTGATCCAACTCTCTGTGCACAGCAATTAGGTGCACTGTACAATCAATGGACCTCGGGCAGGTCTTGGAATGCTAAGTGTTTATTCCACCTGTTACTAGAACCTGGAACCTGCAAGAGCTGAATTCATAATAGCCCTTCCTATTTAAAGTAATTGAATACATAGGCTTTTATTACACAACTCAATCGATAATACTGCCATCACAAGGCCAAAATTAGTAATTTATCATTACGTTTTAAATTTAGATTTTCTTTATCTAAACACAACTTTCAGTATTTCACCATTTATCAAATTTCCTGTTAACATTTTCTATGTTAAATAAACAAATTTTAGAATTTGGCTTTAGTGCAAAAATAAAAAAGAATTGCTTGTGACAAAATGTAAAATAACATTGACCTTGAAGACATGCATTACGTAGCTAATATTAAAGAGGTCTTGTTACAAGAAATCCTGAATTTAATGTATGTTGTATTTGATATTGTTCATATGGATAAAAAAGAAACATCTTGAAAGATATATGATATTGATGTCGAGAAATTCAAAATAACTGTAACTGAAAAATCTTCATTCAATTACTCTGCTGAGAGGAACAGGTGCAAGGGTAGTACATGTACTAAGATGTCATTTGTCTATTTTAACATTTTGAGGCACCGAATAAATCTGAAGTTTGATGAAGTGTCTTAAAAATCACAACATTAAGAGACAGTGAAACCCTGGAAACAATTATAAGGCTTGTATGCTTAATCTTGAAACCAGCCCAGCTTTCAGACTATGAAAAGAAACGACGAGAAAAGGACAGACAAGCATTTGCCCGCTACATGCAGAACTATGGAGAGTCTGTTGAAGGCAAGGCTGGTCTAAGCCAGAAGATGATCATCGTTGACAAGGGTAACGTCTCCAGGAGTAAAGGTGGTGGGGGTGCCCACCAGGGACAGAAGAACAAACAGGTATACTTCAGCTTTTCATAATAAATTATACTAATCATACCTTGTTTATACATGTACATACACCTCTCTATCACAAGTCTCTACATGTAATAGCTTTTTCACCTTTGGGTAAAAATCAGAAAATTTAGTGTATAGAAATCTGATTCATTTTATACCTGTACTTATTTGCGAGCTTGAAGGTGTTGGGGGGGGGGGGGGGCTCTTCTTCCCTCTCTCATTTTTTTGTTGCATAAGTGCAACAAAAATTTCCATGAAGTTAGATATTGACATATATGTAAGCTCTTTGTTTGCATAGCTAAATTGCACTAGTGAAATTGTGACTTTCAAAACCGACAATAATTCACCCTAAATGAATTTTGAGAATTTCATTGAGTTTTAACAAGAACATCTTAAGCTTATGTGATTTGTCAAACTTGATCAACAATAACTCATTTAAGTGTACTTGATTGAATGCAGAGGAAACAAAGCGAGAGTGTCAGAAAATAAGCAGAAAACAACATTCGAAGTTTGTGTTCACTCAAGCATGAGATGTGCACGCAGTGTAATTTCAATGCAACTTCCAAGAAGTCTGTAAAAACTGTCAAAGAAACTCTTGTATCTTGTTTTCTATTCAACTTTACAACTCTATTTTCTTTTTCTGAGGATATAAAGAAATACTCCTTCAGACAAGCTAAGTTTTTTACTTTGGCTTTTATCAGAGAACCTTCCCTGGCGATTTACATGTATTGATGGTTTTGGGATGGTTCGTCACTTGTATTATGTCCTTGAAAATAAGTTCTGGAAACAAATCAATTTCTTATGTATGTACATGTACATGTAATTGTTTTTTTTTGAAGAATTTTGTGTTCATTTCTTTGCTATTCTTTTTATTCTTAATTGTTTTTCATCAAAATTTGTGACATTATTCCAGCCATAAAAAGCATCAAATTAAATGACCGTTGTCAATAAAAGTAAAAATAATCACTAATTCATGAATATTAGCTTGAAATGCATTTTGTATTGACTCTGTACATGAAATCAGGTTTTTGAGCAATTTTGGGTCTGACATGCACTCATATAATGTACGTTATCTAGTAACTGTGTATCCGAGCGTAACATATTTGGTCACAAAAGTTGTGGGAGACTTGAAAGTAAATAGTCAGTGATTGGCACGGTCAAATTATTTTTTGCGGCAGAATTATCGCAAAAAATATTATGGGGGGGAATACGCTACAAAATAGAAGCCATTATCCCTGCGTATCATTATGCATCTACGGAAGAGGAGAGCTGCAAAAAGATCAAATTTACTGGAAAAAATGATGTTTGCAGCCTGGTTAGATACCTTGCCTAAAGTTCGAACTGCATCTTTCACATGTGATTCATGCAAGTGGCCATTCTTTACCAATTCTAGTATGTGATCTTTATAAACAAAACAATCGGGAAGACATGTCACATGATAGACGCTATGAAAATAGGCATAGTGCCTTTATCGTGGGATTGCAACTAAAGACGCACCACAGACTTCTGAGTAGGTTACCTTTAAATAAAAAGGGATGAAAATAAAGTGGATTCCCTGCAGACATGGGCACCAAACCACAGCATGAACTCAGGCGGCAAACAGGAAAAGAAGAATTGTAATACCAATGCTGCTGTGATGAGCTATCCACATAAATTTTGTGTTTTCTGTCATCATCAATGTTACTTTTAATAAGCATACTGAAATCTGCCAAGTATAACTGCAAACAGCAATGGAATGTTTTACACAAACAAAATTTACTATTGGCCTGATCCGAAACTTGTTGGTGAGGAACAATTACACCTATGAAACATTGTTAGAGACAGTTTATTTCATGCATCTTTTTTATTACATGCATTTTTTTTCAATTTTCAGAATGTGACAAAGAAAGAGAAGATACTTCAAGAAAAAGATCAAAAGGATCGAGGTGAGAGAAACAGGGCATCAGGGGAGCTTTTCAGAAATGTTGTGATTATATTCGAAAATCGTTTTCGATCGGGTACCTGATCAAAAGATATCCCGTCAAAGGTGTGCAATCAAAAAGTGCAAGGTCATAAGTGCCTGATCAAAATGTACACAATCAAAAGGTACCTCATCAGAAGGTACCTGATCGAAAGGTCCCCAATCAAGCGGTACTCAAAAGCTACCCGATCAAGCGGTACCCAAGTAAAAAATACCTTATCACAAGGTAACTGATCAAAAGGTACCCGATCTAGAGATACCAGATCAAAAGGTACCTGATCAAAAGATACCCAATCTAGCGGTACAAAAGGTACCTGATCAATAGGTACCTGATCAAAAGGTACCTGATCAAAAGGTACCTGATCAATTGGAACCTGATCAAAGGTACCTGATCAATAGGCCCGGGGGGGCACTCGACCAAAAAAGTAGTGGGTATGTGCCGCGGGCGAAACAAAAAACGGGGGCCTTGGAGCGGGCTTATTGTAAAAAGGAGGGTCCTCGGAATGGGCTTCGGAACGACAAATGTTTGTGAAAACAGGGGTCCTTGGAACGGGTCGCCTGCTTGTGATTGCGTATGCATCCCGATGGAACGGGCATACGTGCATGCAGCTAGCCCGGCGGCACGGGCACCGGGTGCGCTAGCGCAGATGCGATGGTCGGACAATATCTGTGGCCGCTTTTCACCAAAATTGCGGCTCATTGTAGCAGATCAATACGGCTGGAACGTCGTAACGGAAAATATGCGAAGCTTTGGAGCGGATTTATTTCTACTTTTTTCTCGATAAGAAGAAAATGTTATGCTTTGGAGCGGCTTTCTTTGTTCTTTTTCTCAATAAGACAAAATTGCTATGCCTTGGAACGGAAATTTGAGTGTAAAAATGGGGGTCCCCTCCTCGGCACATACCCACTATGCATTATATACTGAGTGCCCCCCCCCCCCCAGGATCAATAGGTACATGTACCTGATTGAAAGGTGTCTGATCAAAAGGTACCCAATCAAAAGGTACCTGATCAAAACATTCCTAATTAAAAGGTACCAGATCAAACAGTGTCGGATCAAAAGGTACCCGATCAAGAGCTACCCAATCTAAAGGTAACAAGCTGCCCAATCAGAAAGTTACTCAATCAAAATGTACCCGATCAAAGTGTGCTTGATTTAAAAAATATCCTTTTGATACAAAAATCTTTCCAAGCTCTGAACAGACTGAATATTGATTGACATGCTTCAACCAACTGATTTTGAGTCCAAATTGCAAGCAAGTCTTGTCTTCTTGTGTACATGTAAATAATATAGTACATACCAATATTCAATCCATGCAGAGAAATCAGAATCTGAAGCTGCTGAAAGGTGGTCAAATATCCTAACAAACATAAAGTCAGAAGTATTCAAGGAGAAGTTTACATCTGCTCTGAAAATAATACATGACTTTGTGAGTCACTGTGCATCAGACAAGTGGACCATAGAGGCTCTGTTGGCAAAGATGGACTGCTATTGGATTGCATTAAAAGCCGGTAAGTTTTCTGTTTCCGGGTGCATTTATTTGCTCCTTTATCACGCTCGGTGTCCGTGCATCTGTACGTCCGTCCGTCCGTTAACTTTCCTTTTAAATGCAATAAATTCAGTTTGACTTAACCTAGGCTCAAATAATTTGGTATTTACATGTTAAAGGAGAATGAAACTCTTGGAGCAAGTTAGCTTTTGTGAAAGCAGAAAAATCAAAGAATAAGATCAACAAAACTTTGAGTAAAATAGGACTAGCAATAAAAGAGTTATGAGCATTTGAATGTCGAGATCACTAATGCTATGGAGATCCTCCCATTGGCAATGCGACCAAGATCTGTGATGTCACACACGTACAACTCTCCCATTCGGACACTGAAAATATACCCCAAAACATCTCTTTTTGCTCATTCTAATCATATGACAAACGATTCATCAATGATATAATGTTGTGAAACCTCTGTACTTGTCATCTCATAAAGAAAACACCTAACCTTGTGATAGACTCGATAAAAGTGAGAATATAAGTGAAATAAGTACTAAAGTAATGAGGGAGTTGTACGTGTGTGATATCACAGATCTTGGTCGCATTGCCGATGGGAGGATCTACATGGCACTAGTGATCTCAATATTCAAATGCTCATAACTTTCTTATTATTCATTCAATCTTCCTCAAACTTTCAACAATATGTTTCTTTGATTTTTCTCTTTGATATGGATTCAGCTAGTTTCAAGGGTTTCATTCTCCTTTAATACTAGCATGGATCCCAGGAAGCCCATTGATTTTGAGGTCAAAAGGTCAAGGTCACAATGACATGCTTTCATCTTACCCTTCTGAAGCCCGGCCTTGTAAACGCGATGACTTTAGTTTAATTTACCCTATATAGGCTCATATAATTTGGTTTGTATGATACTAGCATGGATCCCAGGAAGCCTTTTGATTTTTAGGTCAAAAGATCAAAGGTCAAGTTGCCACCTTTCACTTTTTTTTGCTTGACCACTAACTCCATTTTCCGTGTTACAGGCGGGCATACTATGTGCTCGCCCTAGCGACACTCTTGTTTACCCTAGAATGATCTGAATGATCTTTTGAAAGTTGTTTCTGCAAAACCACAGCTGCGTTTAATCAAAGCTTACAAGTTTGCGTAAACATACAGCCTTTAGTGTAGCATTTTATTAATGTATATGTACCTACCACCTCAAGTCTACAACATCTCACTCTGGCCTGATTCCTACCCCATAATGCAACATTCTTTGCAGTGCAGTCTTTTAATTAGGCCCAATTGAATAATAATACACTCATTTTCTTCTCAATAAATTCATACTGCAGTGGTTATGTTACCAAGTGGCAAAACAAATACCTTTCTCCTCCAAACATATGAGTTTTCCTATGTAAATACAGTTCTATGCATAGGCTCATTTATATACATGAATACTGGTATTGGTGCACTATATTTTCCGTAACAATATCTTTGTGTTTATTCATAAGATTAGTTTTCATAACTCTCAGTTGATAAGAGGCCACATGCGCCTGGGTCAGTTCTGTATCGCTTGAACCCTGATTTAACTAGGCTACATACATGTATACATGTAGTT
Source organism: Lytechinus pictus (assembly GCF_037042905.1). NCBI lineage: Eukaryota > Metazoa > Echinodermata > Echinoidea > Temnopleuroida > Toxopneustidae > Lytechinus > Lytechinus pictus. Next base: position 16,675,949 of record NC_087261.1, on the reverse strand, counting down.
CAGACCAGGGCTCCGTAACATAAAGGTTTGCGATGAATTGCAAATATGAAAGAACCGCACTGATTGATTCGTGGTCAGTATTTTAAACCAAATACTTGGGTAACATTGATCTTTACTGGTCAGTCCATATAGCGATTGATCGCTAATCTTTGTGTTACGGAGCCCAGGTCTTTTTTTTACCCCTCCAGATCTCGGCCGCTGATCACGCAGTGGTCACAGAAAAAAATTGCGTAGAGCTTGGATTTGAACTTCAAGACTGTATAGTAATATTTTAAAAAACATGTGCATATGTTTAAATAATTGATTATGCAAATTATATGTACTGTTTAAAATTGTGTGTTTGCCTTTGATCAGGCCAATTTACACTGATTTAAAGTGGGCCAATTACATCCTGTTCCATGTGTACTGCCTCATATTGAATCTTCATGGACCCATTCTCACTGCTGATATATTGTATGAAAGTGCTCACAACCAAAGAGTTTTTATGACATCATGGCTTTGATATTTGATGAATTTCTGTTGTTTCAACAGTGAAAGCTGCAAGGAACACCACAGACATCCAATCCTCTACGTTCAGTGAAGTATCGGAGAAAGATCCCATGTACTATCCCATAATGCTCTTCATCTGCTGTCAGGAAATCTTGAAGCTAAAGGAAAAGTTGAGCAAGAAACATTTCCATCTGATAGGAGCATACATGAGAGGCCTCGGGTTCACACCCTTTGCTGAGTACATCGAGGGCTTACAGGGGACGGCAGAAAGCAAAGCTGCTGCTTACAAGGTAAGGAAAGTTTCTTTTGTATTCCTAAGATACAGTCCTTGACTACTTGGTAACTCATACAGGTACAGTACACAGTTTTTATAAGGTGAAGAAAAAATCTGTATTTACTCCTCAAAATGGCAACAATCTATAGTTTTAAGTTCATTCTCATTAAGCTTCCAGTATGAGCTGCAAAAGGGATTATTTCTTCAAGAGCATTGGGGAATGGCAGAAAGCGTATATAGCTCCTATAAAGGGATTCTACATTACCACCAGATAAACCGACAAAGAGACTAAAGCAATATGTTATTACCAATAACATATCATCAGTCAGTTTGGTGTCGGTTCCGTAGGTCTGACTAGAACGGAGCATGTACATGTAGGCTTTGACCACGCAGCTCAAACTAGGAAATGTATCTACATTACTTTCTACTCGTTAAATTACCAACAATTTTTAGTTATTTCATTTTTATATAAAATACAAGGAATATTGATACCTGTAGGTCTATAACAAGAAGCAAAATGAATGATAGTAGCAAAAAAATGAAACTTAACCCTAAAAGGACTGCCATTTGAGATCTATTTAATCTAAGATCTATCTAATCTCGACCGCCGTTCGCGCAATCGCGCCGAAATTTGGCACGCACATTCCCACATAAACTACAAGATAGTATTTAAAAAAAAATTCTGAAAATTATTATTTTTTATTTATTATGAAAAATGAATAAAATATGCATATTTAATTTCATGAAAAATATTATTTGCATATTTAACACCCAATTTCACTTCAAATTGTCTTCTTTTTTGCAGATCTCATCTTTGTAATCTAATTTAAAGGTTTCCACAAGAAAAATTGCAAAAGCCAATTTTTTCCTAATGTACATGCATTTCTTTTTAGAATTTCTTATGTTTTTCTTTGTTTTTTCATCTTTTATTATTATTTTTTTCAATGGAAGTTATTACAGATCATTTAACAACTAAATTAAACCCTAAATTAATTAAGCAGACCGATGAAACAAAAAATAATCACCCTTTTATGAATTTCGTCTCCCATAGACTTTGTACACAAAGTATAAAAATGAGGCATTTTTGGCATGACATTGTCTCGTAAAAAGTCACGTGACGTCGCGATGCTATACCTGTATGTCGTGAAGTTGGCCTCAAAAGTTGTGTGAGACTTCAAAGAAAAAAGTCATACATTTTGCAGCTCTAACTTTTTGCATTTCAGAAATATCGCACGACGCGTCGAGGGGGGGCCATCATGACCTTAGGTCACATGATCAAGGTCAAATGTCATTTAGGGTCCGTGAACATAGTATTGTATCATTATATGAATGATTATTTTATAGCAGTTTTCAAAGCCAGCACTGCTGCTATATTGATTCGCGTAATGCAGGTGTGACTGCCAGATCGGGAGGCGCTCCACTTGTTGAGTTGTGCGTTGTGTTTCTATTTCAATGTGATTACAAACCTCATCATTATACATGTACCACAATACTCTTGGAATCTCAATTGTATGACTGGTTAATCCTCATTCTTCCATCTGCTTGCAATTCCTTGTAGAACTGTCAAATAATAATCTTTAATTCTTTGATTCTCTCCTGCGGCCCATGCTTGTACTTTAAAAGTAATAATAATAATAAACAGTTCTTGTATAGCGCATATCACGATTATGAATAATGTCTCTAAAGTAGTAATGAACATGGTCGCAAGTGTATAAAGGAACGCATGAATTATAAGTCTTTGATCCTTACATGTATTTCATGACAGAAACCGACTAAAACAGTGTTTGGTAAACTACCAGGCCAAGATGAATGTGCAATAGGGATGACGTGCACACGATTTCAACTCCAGTTTGTGGGTCAGTGGATGAAACGAGATGAACGCACTGATAAGGATCTAAGAGTTCCACACTTCATCCCAGACACCTGGCAGGTATGAAATTAAATTTATTATCATTTATGTAAAGTGTTTTAGCGATGCATTAAAAACGCGTATTTTGGTCTACATCAATTGCCCGTGCAGTACTATCAGAGCATATCCCTATAAAGGATTGAAATCCGACGAATATACCATAGGCTCCTGTACAAAATTTGCTATTGAATATGAGAGCATATTCAACAGTATAGTACGCATGCGCGAATGCGTGAAATACACAACACGTACAACAATAAAAGCAATGCGGTGAGCAGCATAAGAGCACAACGACAATATAACGTCATAATGAACTGTATGCAAGTCGCATGTCAACGACCAAATTCGATTATGTGATAAGTGATATGACTTGTGTAATCAAATTTCTCCCTCTTTTCGATTGCTAGGGTTGGGATAGATGATAATAAATATATTGGATGGCTTTCTTTCATGGAATACCAGAAATATTCCACTCATTCGGGCCAACATTGTGTTTCACATCTAGTTTCACATCAAGCTCTAAATTCAAATTAATGATTATCATTTGCAAATTATTGTTGAAATATTACGATTAAATAATGTTCTATGGTCATGATAAGAAATATTGTTAATGAAAGCAAGATTTATATTACGTTGATTGCGTCATAATTTTCCTTTCAGATCAGTTTCCATCTGGTTTGATTAGAGCACAATGCGCATGCGCAATTGATGACGATAAATTCCATCCATGAATTCATTGTGCAACGAACAGACGAGTGCGACTCGAACTAGGATCAAAATAAACTTCAAATTAATGGCGAATAGGCATACACAATAGGTTTCATTTGGGGGAAGCTGATTCCGCCCCCCCCCCCCGAAATCTCGGCCTTCAATCGCGCGAGTGCGATTCCTGATGAAATGTACTTATAAAAAAATTTGGTATCGCAATTTTTTTCTTATGTATTTCTTTGTTTTTCGACTTAGTTTTTTGTCTCGCCTGCGTAGCGGAGCGAGACAAAGGTATCACTATTTCCGGCGTCGGCGTCGTCGTTGTCGTCAACAATTGTGTTGTACACCCAATAACTTTCTATAGCTTCGAGGTGGGATCACCAAATTCATACCAGAGGTCCATCTCCTGAAGGCACAGGTCAAGTTCGAATATGAGTCAAATTGGAATAAGGTCAAAGGTCAAAGGTCAATGAACTTTCCATGACTGGCACTGTGCTGTGTTGTACACATAATAACTTTGTACACCCAATAACTTTCTATAGCTTCGAGGTGGGATCACCAAATTCATAACAGAGGTCCATCTCCTGAAGGCACAGGTCAAGTTTGAATATTAGTCAAATTGGAATAAGGTCAAAGGTCAAAGGTCAATGAACTTTCCATGACTGGCACTGTGCTGTGTTGTACACATAATAACTTTGTACACCCAATAACTTTCTATAGCTTCGAGGTGGGATCACCAAATTCATACCAGAGGTCCATCTCCTGAAGGCACAGGTCAAGTTCGAATATGAGTCAAATTGGAATAAGGTCAAAGGTCAATGAACTTTCCATGACTGGCACTGTGCTGTGTTGTACACATAATAACTTTCTATATCTTCGAGGTGGGATCACCAAATTCATACCAGAGGTCCATCTCCTGAAGGCAGAGGTCAAGTTTGAATATGAGTTGAATTGGAATAAGGTCAAAGGTCAATGAACTTTCCATGACTGGCACTGTGCTGTGTTGTACACATACATGTAATAACTTTCTATATCTTCGAGGTGGGATCACCAAATTCATACCAGAGGTCCATCTCCTGAAGGCACAGGTCAAGTTTGAATATGAGTCGAATTTGAATAAGGTCAAAGGTCAATGAACTTTCCATGACTGGCACTGTGCTGTGTTGTACACACAATAACTTTCTATAGCTTCGAGGTGAGATCGCCAAATTCATAACAGAGGTCCATCTCTTGAAGGTGCAGGCCAAGTTCAAATGTGAGCCGAATTTGAATAAGGTCAAAGGTCAATGAACTTTCCATGACTGGCTCTGTGCTGTGCTGTACACACAATAACTTTCTATATCTTCGAGTTAGGATTGCCAAATTCATACAAGAGGTCCAGCTTTTGAAGGTGCAGGTCAAGTTCAAATGTGAGTTGATTTTGATTAAGGTCAAAGGTCAATGAACTTTCAATGACTGGCACTGTGCTTTGTTGTACACATAATAACTTTTTATATCTTCGAGGTAGGATTGCCAAATTCAAACAAGAGGTCCATCTCTTGAAGGTGCAGGTCAAGTTCGAATGTGAGTTGAATTTGATTAAGGTCAAAGGTCAATGAACTTTCCATGACTGGCACTGCTGTGTTGTACACACAATAACTTTCTATAGCTTCGAGGTGGGATCGCCAAACTCGTAACAGAGGTCCATCTAAGTCATATAGCATACATGTACATGTAGTTTTGACATGCAGTCTCTTCATGACTGCAATATGCAGGCGAGACAACGCTTGGCGTTTGCCTTGTATTGTTTTTTCGATGGAAATTGTTGCAGACTTAATTCTGGTCATAAACAAGACAAAATCAATTAAGTTTAATCAGTAAAAGTTGAAATAATGATACATTTATGAATGTTCACTAAATATACAATTTGCATTGGATTTGTACATGAATTCACGTTTTTGAGCAGTTTTGGGTCTGACATGCACTTACATAATGTTGCATAATTTCATAACCGCTTAGCCGGGCATCGCAAATTTGGTCTCAAAAGTTGCGCGAGATTTGAAAGTAAAAAGTCAGCGAGCGGCACAGTTGAAAAATTTCGCGCGGCGGATTTATTGTGAAAAATGTAAAGGGGGGGTTTGGTAAGCTAACAATACAATGCTTGCCCTATCAACCACAGATGCTTTCTATAAAATGCTCTTTTTTTAATTCATAAAGATGGATGCTCTTTCCCCTTTATGTTTTAGCGTGAACTTCTTGACGTCGTAGACAGGAACGCATCTGCTCTGATCGTAGCGCCAACCTCATCAGGAAAAACCTATGCATCATATTACTGTATGGAGAAGGTACTGAGACAAAGTGATGATGGAATCGTCGTCTACGTCTCTCCCACCAAGGTAATCGGGAAGTGTTCATGAATCGTTTTGTCCAGGGTTGGCAATTTGCCAGGAAATTCAGGTTGGAAATACAGTACTGGGAAAAGCTTCTAGATGGGGTTAAGTACTTAAAGGGATGATTTCACTTTGTTCTGATTTAAAAAATTCTCATTTTGGTTCTTGAAAATGCATGGGCTAAACATTAGGCTCAAAGTGTAGAAATACCATCCCAAAAGAGATGTTTGAAAATAATTGGGGGTTGGTTTCAATGACTATGTGTATACAGCGAATCTGTGCACCCCAACACATTAACTCTAGATGAACACTGCATGCATGACCTACATACATGTACAGCGTGTACAAGGTACACTGAATGTACATGTACAGCGCAGCTAATAATAATGTGTGCATTGGAGAGACACACAGCAGAAGGCAATCATCAAACCCAACAGACTTTTTGAATTGAAGAAAACTGGTCATAAGCTGCATCCATCTTACAGATGGCTCTCAATTAAAACCAGGCTAATAAATTGCTACTTGTATCTAAATCAGAGTTTGTCATCCTACATTGTGGTCTTTTTCAGGGGTTTTGAGCACAAATACAGGCACTCATACACATGTTACATCTCAGTTTGAGAATCTTTTAAATCAGCTGCTCACAAAGTGAAACGTACCCTTTAAGATGCACACAGGCGCACAGGGACGTAGAGGGAAATGCTCGAATACATGTACATGTATGTCTGAATAATATTTAATATTCACATTTGTACTGATGTTGTATCGAAATGGCTCTCTTGTTTTCTCCATTGATACGAGCAGTGTAAAGGTACACAGCTAGACAGGTGCATGCTTTACAATATGACATGACGCCGTGTAAAGTTTGGAAGGGTAATTGATACTGTTATGTAGTATGTTCCTGTTACCCTTTCAGTCAGTCACCTTCACTGTTAACAAACTCCCCCAATGTCATCTAAGAATTCCCAAACCCCCAATACCATTTAACTCCTAAACCCTGACCATAAAAGACCAACCCTCAGTGACCTCAGCTAACTTCAAGGAACACAAGTTCTAAGAAGTATGACTCACACTACCAGCCCCAGTCAGTGCAAAGAGGATCACCACACCCCTTATACTAGATAGACAGTTACCTGTAGACCAATCAGAGCAAGTTTAGATCCCTCCCACCTTAAATTATTACAGCCCCAAAACTAATAAGATTTCTTGATTATTAGAGGGAGAGATAATACTAGACCCACACTCATCCATATAGACTGACTGACTTCAAGATTTAGACGTGCATTATTGATTATTGATTATTAAATACCCTGTGATTTTGAACTGCAAATAACTTTCTTCAGAGTTCATCATTTATGTTCATTTAAGCTTCCCTTTATATACATGTATTACCGATCCCATACACGACAAAACGTTATATTTACTGTCAATAACTGGGATATACTCATTTGATTTGCTAGTTCATTACGATTAACTTGCACGCCGAATAAAAGTACACAATTTTTCCTGCGCGCGCGCAGCATCTCCCTACGCACGCACCATCCCAAGATCATCAAGCAAAGAGGCGTCCATTTCCTCTTTTACTTTCGCCTGCCGCCGCGATCAGACGTTAGCTAAGTACACTCCCACTTTGCTTTTTAAAGTGTCCGTTGTTAACATATTTATCTATGTATTTACAACCTATTTCAATCCTTTGCCTTTCGGCTTTAGATTGATTTCATTCATATCTCTACTGCACGGAGCTTTCGTGTTATTATTCACGTTTTTCTTTAAATAAACTTGTGAGTTCCGAACTGTCAGTTTCGTTTTCTCACAGACGAGTTGCTTCCGCTTCCCTTCCCCGTAAAGCTCCGCGCTTCCCTGCGTGCCGCAGGCACTGATACGACGCTCCCTTTTTCTTTATAATCCTTTTTAATTCTTTATAATTCTTGACTTGCTCCTTTGCCTCGTCTTGAATTGAATTGATTTTATTTCCTCTCCACAGCTTAGGCTATGGGACAGGTAGGAGCGTCGTCCTTGTTTGTTCTCAAACTTGTCTTCAACTTGTTCTTTTGTGAGTCGGTTGATTGTCTCAATCAATCTTTTGTTCTTGTTTGATTAATTGATTGATTGATTAATTAATTAATTAGTTAATTGTTTAATTAACTAATTGGTTAATTGTTTAATTATTAATTAATTTTAATAATTATTTTGTATTGAAATTTTTTTTTTTGACTTATTGTCTTAAAAAAAATTTCTTAAATTTGTTGGGAAGCCCCCCTGTTCTCTTTTAGCGTCCTTTGTTTTCGCTAATGAGTTTTCGGCTTCCAGTTTTAGGGAAGTAAGTTTTTACTTCTTCCCTTCAGATCAGCTTCTTTTACTTATTTCTTTTGACCTTGTCCAAAAAAAAAAAAAAAAACTTTGTGTTTTTTTTTCTTAGCTGATCCTGCTCTTCGTCTTGGACTTAGACGTTTTCTGTTTTTAATTAATTAACGTCATGTCTCGTGTTAAAAAAAACTTTTTTTTCTCACTTCAGCTTCTTAACTTTGTTTCAGAACTCATGTTTAAGAAGTCGGTCCTGTTTTTTCCGGAGTTATTAATTTTATTATTAATATTTTCTGAAAAGGATCTTGCTTGTCACCTTTCTTGCCCACCCACCCCTCTGCCCCCTCTCTGTTTTCGACCCTCATTTTGTTCTTTCAGGCTAAGAACTTACCAGGTAGATGAGCTCTTTCGACTCATCTCTTGATGACTCCAAACCTGCCGCTGGAAGAGAACCAGACATGGTATTTGTTCCCGTGATCAGCGGCGGTGAGTATGAGGGCAAGAGAGTGAGACCCTTTGTGAAGGGCTCTATAAAGGGTGGAACCGTGGTTTGCGTCCACGTGCCCTGGAAAAAGGAGGGTGGAACCGTGGAGTTGCGTCCACGTGCCCAAGAGGGTGGAACCGTGGAACCGCGCCCACGTGCCCGAGCGTTTTCGGGTGGAACCGTGGTGCTGCGGCCACGTGCCTGAAAGGTGATAGCCAAGGCTCCCTTGACGGGACCTAAACCTATTTTGGGGAGTGTTGTACTAGTATAGAAAACCTCACTCCTCCAGGGCTGCTTGACCCACCAGCTATCGGGTCCAACAAGTCCGGGTTAAGAGCATGGGACTAGTTTCCCGGCACAGACTAGCTAGGCTCGATGCTTTGTCAGTCTCCGTCAGGGAGCATTAGCAAAGGGCTACCAGCCCCTAGTCGCTAGAGACACGTGAGCTCGACCCCGTCAATCTCACGATTATCTGATCAGGGTGGAACCGTGGAATCGCGTCCACGTGCCCTTAAAGGTGGAACCGTGGAATTAGCGTTCATGTGCCTAAACGGCTTGATCAGATTTGGGTGACTTTTCTCATGCGAGATATCACGTCCCCCCTGTCTCTTGTGCCCTCTTCTGCCCCCAGCGGGGGCCGCATAGAAGAGGAAGAAGAAGAAATTCTAGGTTGCTAACCCCGCTTCGCGGGCAGACCTTTCTTTCTGATTCTTGTGCCGATGGCCAGGCGTCGTAGCTTCATGTTACAACAGAACGCCCTTGAGCATCACGGATTCTTATCCTCATGCTCTCCGTCAGCTAAAACAGGCAATTTCATGATTCGCCGGCTCACGCACCTGCAAGGGAAATTCCCGCTAATACACAGGTGTTATCGACATACGGGCATCGCCCTCCATTATGTCACCAGACTCCCGATAATGGTGGGTCAGGCGTCGCAACTCTCATGTTGCTTCACACGCCCACGAGAATGCGGGTAATTTCCCCCACGCTTCTTGTCAGCTTCAGCCGCCGTGCTAAGCACCGTGCGGTTCAAACAGTCACCTGCCCTCTCACGCCGGGCTTTTATTGAAACGCTGCTCACCTACACGGTGACCCCGTTTCTATGCAGGTGCTTCCGACATACGGCTTTCAAGCCAACATGTCGGCAAGCTCTCGGTGACCGACGGCGGGACGTTGCATCCTTACAGGTTGCATCAACACGTCCCCGAGCATTACGGGTTCTTACCCTCGTGTTCTCCGTCATTATAGACCGCCGCTACGTGACGGCCAGCTTATCAGCAGCCTCGCACCAGCCGCCGGCCCCCTTTTTCTTTGAAATTGCCGGCCCTTTCACCCGCACGGGTGATTTCACGATATGCACAGGTGCTGCTGACGTATGGGTCTCACCCAGCAAGTCGGCAAGCCCCCGTATGTCGCTGGTTGGACGCTGCTTTCTGTCGGTCTTATTGCTGGTGTCGGGCATTGAGCGGATTGAGTTTTCTCCCGCCAGCCCGCACTCCGGGGAGCCGTCGGCGAGTTCACCTGCATGGGTATCCCCCATTAATATGCAGGTACTCCTGAATTCGCCCTCTACGTCAAGCTTCACAGTTTGACCGGGCATCGCTTACGGCGACAGCTCTTTCAGCGGTAACTCTCTCCATTCTACCCCCTTGGCGGGCCTGTAGATTGGAGGTAAGAATTTCTTACATACCACATGCCTTCCTTCTCTCATGAGAATGTTTGGCTGTTTTTGAGAGGGCAACCTATCACGCCCGTGGACCGTCCGCCCAGGCGACGGGACCGTCAGCTTTTGGCCTGAACCTCACTTTCTATACAAAAGTAAGGGTGCCCTGTCTTTACTACTTAACTCCTACTCTTCCTTGTAAGGTTAGAGTCAGGGCTAGTACAGACACCCGTCCTCCAGCGATCGCCGCTGTAGAGAGGGCGACTCTGATATTAGCACCATCACCGCTCAGCGGTATGTCTCTCTATCTCGTAGCTCTGCCGAGCTTATGAGCATAAATATCGGATCTGAATGTCACGGCGATTAATAGTTCTCCTATACTTAATAATCGCTATGCCTTCACCACCCGGTGCATTATGGTTATTTTTAACCTGTTTGTCTCGTATTCGGGTGGCTCGTGCGAGCCCTACCCGAGCAGCCATCATCGGTCGTCCCCCCGGACCCCGCCGGCAGCACCCGCACCGAACGCCCGGAGGGAATCTGCTATTTATATGCCAGATACCCATCCTGTTGACATTCACAGCTTGTTCCCCGAGTCTTTCCCGGTCGGGTAAGCATAATCTCGGAGGAAAGAAACAGCCGTATATCTCATCAGATTGTCGGCTGTGTACGTGCGTTCAGGCTTGTTTCAAGCCCCAGGCTTTTTCTGTCGGCATTTCTATGCCTACTTCCTGGGCGCACCCACCGTGCCGGGTCGGCGAGTTCAAACCAAACTGTCCGCCGCCAGGCCATCGGTCGAGCTCAATGTGGGTCAAGCTTGTGGGCGTCTCCGCCGCTTCCTCCTTGTGTGGAGTGGGCTACGGTCGATGCATTTACCGTGCCCGTGTGTCGAGTTGTCTTCTTATTTAGAAGCTTTTTCACTCGGCACACTTGAGTCGCCTCGCAGGCTGCTTTCATCCTCCTTCCATGCTATGTATGTGGCCATGGTCACTGCGTGACCGGGGATGATGTGATCGTGGATGGATGCTATGTGCATGCATATGTATATATATATATATTTATGTATGCTTATGTCTGTCTAACCACGATCACCGCGACCCGCTTTCTCTCGGGCCGACTGTGGATGAGTTCCTCCATGAGAGTGATTTACTTCACTGGAGCTCTTCTTTTTAGAAGCTTAGATTCTCATCCCCCGCTGCTTAGGGCGTCTGTTTTGCCGCCCTCCCCCCCCCCCCCGCAGCTTTCGGAACTCCTTGTCTTACCGATATCGGACTGTTCCATGCTTTCGCTACTGGCGCCGGCGGTGTTTGCCCTTGCGATCACCAGAGAAACCAGGCCTTGTGGCTGTTTTCGTAAACAACTGGTTCTCATCGCAGACTGAGGGAAATATTGGTGATTATTTTCCTCAAGTCGCCTTACTCCTCCGCTTGTTTCTTCAAGCGAGGACTTAGACACGCTTAGCCAGTTTCCGTCCCTAACCTTGATAGGACAGGGCCGTTGTTACCTCACTCGATTCCGTCGGGAACGTAACTGTTGAGGTATCATGTCTGGCGATGTCTGTTGGTTCAGAGCATCATCTTGACCAACATCTCTTGATTGTCGTTTACACGTAAGATCATGACAGAGGCATTTTTTCGCCAGCTCACCTCTGGCGTACGCTTGCTGCGGCTAGGGATTGCTCCGCTCAGCGGACATCCATCGCAGCCTAGCCTTACGGGCCCTCTCGTATCGCCGATGATGGCTTCAGTCAAGCCACCTCTCCCGCCACGGGCGCTGCACCCTCTGGCGGGTGCTTTATTTAGTAAGGGAGAGATGGGATCCAGGGTCCTCTCTCGACCGCTCGGTCTATCACGCTTGTTATGTCGTGATGCGAGCCGCGTTTTTTCTCCGACACGCCCAGTTGAGCTGTGTGACTGTTCTATTCCACATAGACAGCAGGTCTGTGGCAGTTTCTTTATTAACAGGATGGCACTCAGTCGTTTTTCTCGACACGTTGACTGCCTTACGAGTGGTTTATTTCAACCTTACTCTCTGCTGTTCCATGTCCTTATCGGACCGCTGGAAACGTCCTGCCACAGCTCTCTATCGGAATTCTGCAGATGTTCTGCCCTCACGCTTTTGAGACAGATATCGAATTCTGGGCGCTTTCCCCCACGCGGGGGCTTCTGAGATATCTCGCATTCCTTACGTTTGCATCGTTGCGGCTTGGCTTATTTTATTAAGCCGGTGACCCGACTGTGGCTTTTATTAGCCCCGCTGTTGCCTTCTCGGATTGATTGATTGATCACTTACTGAACCGTTCAAGTTTCAGTCTTCCGATCACGATTCTTGTCGAATTTTTCAACAAAGTCGGATCGTTTATTGATCATCGGCGATTATCATCCCTCCGGTTACGGATGTTTAATACTTTCAATCCGAATCTTACAAACTCTTGAGTTTCTTCTCAAACGTTGAGCTTGTATGGTTTAGTCCGTCATGGCGCCTGTCGGTCGTTCTTGACGCTTGACTAACTCCCTTTTGGGTCGGTTTTCAGGGTATCTTTCGTCTGTCTATCAGTCGAGATCCCTCCTGTATCTGTTTATCTGTAACCATTTACAGTACGTAGCTTTGCATACTTATGCGTCGCTCCCGGACTTTTGCCAGGATGGCGTAGATTAGGCGTAACTTTTAACCCTTGTCTTTGTTTGCCATTCTTCAGACAATTCCCAACTCTGCTCAGTTGGTTGTATTGTCGCGCGAGGCGTTTGCGGCAGCTTCTCGAGACATCATTTCACGCTGGATTGTTGAAACGATCAAGTCAGATGGTGATGATGTTCTCCTTCTGACACTAGGCTGAGGGCCCATGATACTATAGTATCGTTTCTTCTTGGGCTCTCTTCTATTGAATCGTCGTAGACGACATCTTTAGGACCGCCTTTTTGGCGCTCTTCTAATTCCTTGTTCTTAAGGACTTTTCTTCACATGAGGCCTTATTTGCCTCCTCTGTCCTTAAGGCAGCGGCCTTTCGTGTCTTCATCTCCCTATTTTGTACGCACTTTTTTAGTCTAGACATGCCTCCCTTCACGTTAAATCCGTGTTGGTCTAGCAAATCAAATGAGTATATCCCAGTTATTGATAGTAAATTATGAAAATACTTACCATGATTTTCTTATTTACGAGATAACTGGATATACTCATTTGAACCCTCCCATCGACCCCTCGCCTTGCGTGGCAACATGTCTTGCGTTCAGGCTCATGAGAGGAAATGGACGCCTCTTTGCGTGATGATCTTGGGATGGTGCGTGCGAAGGGAGATGCTGCGCGCACGCAGGAAAAATTGTGTACTTTTATTCGGCATGCAAGTTAATCGTAATGAACTAGCAAATCAAATGAGTATATCCAGTTATCTCGTAAATAAGAAAATCATGGTAAGTATTTTCATATTTGTACTGAGGATTGGCTCGTATATGTTAAAATTATTCTTGTTATGACCGACAGGCTCTCATGAATCAAGTGGCTGCGACAGTGTATGCACGCTTCAAGAAGAACATGCCTCCAGGGATGCACATTAGTGGAGTGTTTTCAAGGGACTTCCGACGTAACGCTCTCACTTGTCAGGTACATGTATTAGTAGATCATAATCTGAGCTGGTATATTGGGTCAGATGCATAAAAAGTAGCAATTGCTGGCAAGTAAATGCTTCATGCACAAGCTATAGCAAGACAAGCAAAAGATCATACTTAGGCAATTGCTTTATTTCATATCCATAACCCTTTGCTAGTGCTTTAACCATTTTCTTGCCTTCGGAAAGCAGTTTCTAGCGGTTTGAACAATAGCAACGTCACGCTGGTGGGAACACGGCTCACAGCTAGGGCAAGGCTTGAATGCAAAGGTGTGGCAGTGCAAATTACCGCTCCGTTCCTATAATATCTTTTCCTCAGACATGGTGTCAAAATAACTTGTTTCTTTTTGATAAATTTATTTATGTGGCATTTAATTTGCACTTATTTGGAAGAAAACATAAACATGTAGGCTACAGTATACCTTGATGTTCCCTCTCAGGTGCATAAGCAAAAAATCACGAACGCTCAAGCAAACGCTCAAGCTCCTCGACAGAGCTTGAAAAAACCCAAGCAAGTGCTGAAATGCACAAGCCAAATGTTCGCTTTATGCATACACTTACCGGTAATGGCTTAACGGTAATCGTGAAGCAAATGCTAGTAGGCAGTGAGCCATTGCTTGAGCTTACTAGCAAAAGGTTTTGCTTGCTCATTTTTATGCATGCAGAATCAAGCAAAAGCCTAGCAAAAGCTATTGCTACTTTTTATGCATCTGACCCATTTTCTTTTATTTAAAATGTCCTCTAAAAGTTTGTAATTAAATGTAGCGCTAACTTTTTTTTCTGTAGATCTTGGTGTCAGACTGGAATCATGGGAATATGTTTTATTTTTAATTTAAGGCATGCATTGTATTTCTAGTCGTGAACACATTAAAACGTCAATTGTTTACAATATCATGATAGACATCATAGTTTCAATGATCTAATATTTCAATATTATAAGCCAGTTCGTAGTTCCACTCTGCGCATGATCAGAAGATTCTGCGCATGATCAGAGGAAGGTCATTGGTAAGTGACATGGTGGTTTAGAATTTAATGAGATGTCTTGATTATTCATACATTCTTTTGAATTTCGTTTTGCATCAACAATCAACAATGCATCCACAAACGACTGGTATTTCACATTTTGCCAAGTACATTGTACAACATGCTTTAATATCCATTCAAAGTAGAAATGCAACAAATACCTTCATTGAGTGCTCATTGATGTGCTATTCTAGTCACCTAGTCTATTCAATTTCTTCATCCTGCTATGTAAAGTATGCTTATATGTAATATCTTGCTTTAAAATCTGCCTATCATAATGAAAGAAATGAAAGGTCATTTGACCAGAATTGCCCATGAAGTACCTACAAACTGGTCTATTGCAAACAATAAGGGACAAGGAATTTAAAAATTTGGAAACCAAACTGTGTAGCAATCAATTGGATGACGTCTGGTACACATTTGTGGCAGGGAGTCAAGAATTGAAAACATGTTTAATGGTAGGAGTATCAAGGGACATGCTGTCTACGATTGTCCACGTCAACGACTGCGATATTGATCTTGTTCTAGAAATTTTTTATTATTCTTGTAAATCGTTTTTAAAGTCAGCATGGTATTTTCCTTCGTCCATGTGATTTTTTTTTCTCCAGCTGCAGCTTCCCACAGTCAAATAGAGGTGGGGGGGGGGGGAATCCTCCATTGTTGATTTGCGGGGGAACGGATGCTGTCCCCTTCTCTGTTTCAGCCTTGTCTGAATAGTGTGTTACATTTGGGGTAAAGGGATTGATAATTTGTTTTTTTTATGTTGTTTTCATTGCTTGTTTATTGATTGTATATGTTTTGTTTTCTTTTTAATTGGATGAACGCACCATATTCTATGAGTGCCTCCGATTCAAAGGAGTCTGTTCAAATAATTAAATAAATCGTATCGTGTAGCCCTCACCCGGAAGATTGTAATTGAATACGGAGCTATAAACTTCTTTTCTTCAGAATTTTCTTCAGAATACACTTCAGAATTTCCTAAAGGAATCATCACTCTCTATCAATATTTTCAAAACAAAGGCAATGTGGATAGGAGCCTGTAAAGATAATCAACATTCACTAGAGAATATCCAGTTTGAGAAGTCTTTGACAATTCTTGGGGTAGATATAGCTTATTCACCCAATGTTTTTTCTTTACAATTGCAAAGAACACTTGATAAAATTAGAGTACAGTTGAATTTATGGAAATCTTGTCATTTATCTTTAATAGGCAAAATACAAATTGTCAAAACCTTTGCCTTTTCGCAATTACTTTATCTTGCAAGTTTGTCAAAAATCCAAGATTATTATATAAAAGAAGTTAACAAGTTAGTTTTGGGGTTCATTTGGAACGGCCCTGACAGGATCAAAAGGGAGATACTTGTTAAGCAGTATGAAGATGGGGGGCTCAAAATTATATGCTTAAAATCTCTTCTACAAGTGCAAAAAGTCAAGGGGATACAAAGAGTTTTTACATCCAATTCAAAGGGTTGGAAGATTATCTTGTTGACACTGCTTCAAAATGTAGGTGGTGACTTAATAGTCCATTGTAATTATGATCTTAATATTTTAAACCTGACAATTCCTGAATGGTATAAAGATGTCATGATAAGTTGGAGCACAGTATTTCAAAAAAACATAAAAATATGTGACCAAATAATATGGAATAATAGATGCATTTTACAAAATGGAAAATCTTTTTATAATCCAGAGATAAAAAACAAAGGTTTTGTTAAAGTGTCACATATGTAGGATGAGTATGGCAGACCATTAAGATGGAAAGATGCCAAAAATAAAGGCTTAACATTTGTTGAATACTTTTTGCTTCTCGACTGTTACAAGTTTATGCCATCAAAATGGAAAGTATTTTTTCTATCTCAAAACTTTCATCCCATTGTTGACAACATTTCATTGATTCCAACTTTAACTATTGATGGCATCACTAGAGAAGTAACAGGTGTACCAAAGTATATTTGTACACAATTTTTTTGAAGGAAAATAACCCATCAATTTCGAATATACTTACACGTTTAAAAGACACTTATGGGTTTCAACAAGAAGAAGTAAGAGAACTCTTAAAACTACCTCTACGTACTACTATATATACGAGACTTCAGGCTTTACAATTCAAGATTCTTAATAATTTGATTCCTACCAAGGTTTGGTTATTCCGTATTAACAAGGTAACGGATACACTTTTTACATTTTGCAAAGTATCACCAGAAACTCTAGTGCATCTTTTTTATTCTTGCCACGTCGTAAACCAATTTTGGAATAATGTTGGTACACTTTTGCTTCACCAGATCTTCCTGATTTCCTCTCAGAAAGATATGTTCTTTTTGGTATCTGTAAGCCCCAAATTCCCAGAAATATATTTATATTGAACTTTCTGCTCCTGTCAGGTAAACAATATATTTTTAGATGTCGATGTGACGAAACAATACCTACTCTCCCCCATTTTTGTAACTTTCTTTTATCATTTGAAACTGTTGAACATACCATAGCACAAAGGAAATGCAAATTAGGAAAACATGATGGCAAGTGGGCTATCATTCTGAATACTTTAAAGAGGCGATAAAGCAGAAGGCTGTTTTTGTTATGTTTATTTTTTTTGATAGGCCAAGTGCCTGAATTTTTGTTGTTGTTGTAAACAAACATATATGTTTTCTTATCTTATACTATTTTGTATGTTAGACATGTTATTTTATATGCCAACGTCATCTGAACTTTTATATGTGATCCATTATATCATGAATGTTTTGTTATGTATATTTTGATGAAAAGGATCAATAAAACATGAATTACAAAAAAAAAATTCTTTTCTTGTAGGTCTTGGTGACTGTCCCACAGTGTTTGGAGATCTTACTGCTTTCTCCATGTCGTCAAGAATGGTCAAAGAAGATTAGGTATGTCATCTTTGATGAGGTAAGCAAGTTTATTTGTAATATTGTCTTGTGTACAGTCAGTCTGCAAGCCCCTGGGTTAATGAGCAAATGAGCAAGATTTATCCAAGTCCTCTCGTGGCTGAATTCATGTCCCTGCAAAATCTCGTGAATTGTGAGACTCTTTCTCAAAGAATTTAACCACTTCTCCTTGAGTAAAATTGATTATTTTTATACCATAGGAAAGAGTAAATGTTACTCTTTTATATTGGTTATTTTTTTAAACAAAATATTTTGATAAATAGATGAATTTTGGGCCTGAAAAGATGCCTCAAACAGAATTTTCTTCCTCTGTTTTCACTTGCAAATTGTGCAAAATTTTGTGTTTTGGGCACAAACATTATTTATATCATCAGAAGGCTCAAACTCTATACGTTCTTACGATTCCACTCTTGATATGTGGCATCTTTTAGATGGGTCAGCAGCCAGCTTTCTCCATCAAGATGCAAGACGAGCTTTCTGAAATTTCTGAATAACATAAAATCCAGAGTTCTGATTGGCTGAATGATGTTTTCAAAACAACAGGTGCGGGTAATTTGAAGAGATTACCACATAGTGAGTGTGACCTTGCAGAAGCCCTGTGTGGGGAATATTGGAATTTGCGTGGGTGTGTGGTCACTATGACCAATCAGAGCGCAGTATTCTTGTTTTTGAGCTGCTAAATGTACTTGGCCTATGAAAAGCTGGCAGCTGACCCATCTAAAAAAACCTCTAGCTTATAAAAATTATATCATATTAGAGATTAGATCTTCAGCTTTATCATAATCTAAAAATTATTTGGGCTCAAAACAGAAATTAATTGGAAAAACAACAACTTTTGTTGCATGAAAATAATTATTTTCTTTCATGTTTTAGATCAAAAGTTTCACCTTTATTACACAATCTTATTAAAAATCCAAACACATGACCTAAAAGAATGACTTTTCTTCTTTATAAAGATACCAAAAACATAAAATTTGGTCAATATTTAGAGCAGCAATGGCCAAATAAAAAGAGGTGTTTTCGTCCGCACCAAGCTCATTAACAATGCAAAAACCCTCTAGTCGTGAATATCTCTTGGATAATAAAAGAAGCTACTTTTTGAGGGCTTGCCGACTGACTGTGTATCCTGTGTATTGAGATGAGTGATGAAAAAATGCTTTTGTGGTTTCTACTGATAAAAATAAGAACAAAATGCGGGCTCCCTTTATTTCATCTGTGTTGGTCATAAAGATGTGATGAATAAAAAACATCACTCTCAACATTTAGCTTCATTTACAACATACTTTGATAACATGCTTGCTTGCTAACTGTTTTGATTTCATAGGCACAGTCCCCATTTTAGGGAATTTAAAACAAACAAATTTCATCCATGATTGCCTTATGTCCATATTTTTGTGAAAGTTTGTCCATAGGGTTGTGAAGAAATGTTCGCAATGTCCCTATTTTTTTTAATTTTTCATGTAATCCTTTGTCTCTGTTTATGGGCTTAACCCTTATTAAACTGGGGGGGGGGGTCAATTTGACCTTCCCCTTGACAAAATTCAGAGACATATCCAACTTTCAGAGCATAAAATTGATTTGTGGTGGCAAAAATAATGGTATCTGATATCATTTTTATCTAGTTCGAACTGAAAATGTATATATATTTATATATTCCTCATAAATTGTTCAGCACAGCAATGGAAAGTGCTGGAAAACCTTCTACTTTAACTCGAAAAACACACGGACGTACACAAAAGCTCAGACCAGCCCTATATGTTGACTACACGTCGCGTGTGGGTTTGCTCTCCGGACATCACTATCACAAAGAAAATCTCCTCTGATTTGATGATAAAAGGGCAACATTCCCTTATTAACCAATCCTCATGGTTTTTTTTTTAGTATTTGCCTTACAATGTGCACTTTATTACAATCTCGATGAAAATTATTGATACCATCATCTGCCGATGTGACGACGGATATAATCCACCCGGGTACCATAAAAATGTCCCCCAAACCCATTATCCCAATACATATTCCTGACTTCAGATAGTTTTTAGTGGCTTTAATGGAATAAAGTGCTACATTTCCCACCCATTGAATGTAAATAAAATTATAATCATCTGATAGAAGAAGTTGTTAACGTTCATTTCATGGGGACGGAAACTCTTATCAATTCTTGCCCTTGATACACATTTGTTTGCGAAAAAAGCGTATGATGCAAGGAAATTCTGCATGTTATAAGGGTGCGCGCATGCAGCGAGGACCTGTCTGCTAGTCTTCCATATGTTAAACTATAAAACCCCAATATTGAGTTCCCATTCTCACCATCGCCTCCCCCCCCCCCCCATATCAGCAATCCTTTGCAGGAATTGTAATCCTTAAAGGAATGGTCCGGGCTGAAAGAATGTATAGCTGAATGAATAGAGTAGAATTCACTGAGCAAAATGCCGAAAATTTCATAAAAATCGGATAACAAATAACAAAGTTATCGAATTTTAAAGTTTTTAAGTTTAGCAATATTTTGTGAAAACAGTCTTCATGAATATTCATTAGGTGGGCTGATGATGTCACATCTCCACTTGTTCTTTTGTATTTTATTATATGATATTAGGTTTATTCAAATTTTTTCCTCCAAGAACTAGAAAAATTGGATTGACAACTGATTTAGTGCATTAGATATTTATTGCTGCAACTTATTTCATTATAAGGGAGACATATTATTCACACAAGTATGAAATAATGAAAAAATTATGATTTTATGTAATAACATAAGAAAACGGAAAGTGGAGATGTGACATCATCAGCCCACCTAATGAATATTCATGACGAATGTTTTCACAAAATATTGCTAAACTTTAAAACTTCAATAACTTTATTATTTGTTATCCGATTTTGATGAAATTTTCGGCATTTTGCTCAGTGAATTCTACTCTATGTATTAACATATAAATATTTTCAGCCCGGACCATCCCTTTAAGTAAACAAACACACACTTCCCAGATGCAATCCACCCCTTTATTGCCTTACAGCGCTGGCAGGGAGAGAGGAAAAGAGAGAGAGATAGAGAGGTGTTATAAACATGCAAGAGTCCTGAACTATTTATATTTTAATTATTCTGATTTCGCCAATTGTGGGTCATTTTGCATCGTTAGAACTTCCATTTGGTCATCTAAATTTTGAATTGTTTTTGGATATGCCAATGTCCTAAAACAAATAAAATACAAATTGATTATTCCTAGATTTCTGTCAGCAAGGAAGCTCTTAAAAGTTTGTTTATACTATGTAAGATAGACAGCTGCAATCCAACTCCACCGCTGTGGTCATCTCTTGTTGCTGTGTGTTATCAGCTCTTATCAGCTGTCAGTCCACCCCCCCCCCCAGTTTAAACGAGAGAAATAAACACTCCCAAAAACTGAAAGTGGGGTGGTAAATACCCCACTTGAGCTCCCATTGACACAACCCGCAGGGCAGTGGGGTGGTAAATACCCCACTTGAGCTCCCATTGACATAACCCGCAAGGCAGTGGAAAACAGAGGAAACACTGACGTAATGAAAAACGTGATTACGTGACTGTATAAAATCAATGCAAATTGTGTTTTTCAACCAAAAACATAAATGTATGATTATTTTTGCTTTTGTTTGTTTAGATGGATTTATTTCATGTTATTTATGATCGCAAAAGGGTCCCCGACAAAGTTCATAAAAAAAAAACAAAAAAACAAGGGTTTAATTAAAAGAAATACATAAGAATTAAAAAAAACAAAAAGATACATGAAAATTTTTTTGTGTAGATTTTTGTTAGAAATGTAAAAATCTATATTTTCACCAAAAGTAAGCGTTTTACTAGTTTATAAATTGAGTTAAACACAAAAGCATACAAAAAAAAAATTAGGGCAAATTTCACACGCTTATTTGCATAATTCATTAAAAAATATAAGCAATCAAGTTTTTAAAAATTTTACAATACAGTCTTGTAGTTTACATCTGGCTCTAAGTGCATGCAAATTTTGGCCGCGATCGCACAATCAGCAGCCGAGATCTGAGGGGGTGGGTCAAATTGGCCCCCCCTCCCCGTATATGTTGGTCTGAAATAGCCCAATATCCTCACCATCCGATGTATTTCTACACCCTTGCTACACATAGGTTCACTGCCTTGGAGGTGAAATAGGAGCAGAGGTGTGGGAGCATTTACTTGTCACCATTAAATGCCCATTTCTGGCCCTCTCTGCCACTATCCGCAGCCCGGAAGACATACGCGGGTAAGAATTTAATTTAATTAATAAGGATATCCTTTGCCTGATCTACAGTAGCTGGGTTGGATGTAATATAGTGGTACCGGTAATTTCTCTCAAAGAATATCATGGAGGAAATAAATTAACAACATTGTTAGTATTTGACCATTTGATATTGTTAAAAGTTGTCGAACAACATTCATACATTCCTATGAATATAGAATTATCTAAAGGCTCTATGTCCTTTTGAGTTTAGAATGATAATAATAATGATGATGATGATGATTATGATAAAAAATAATGATAGTAATGATAATAGTAATAATAATAGTAAAAGCAATAATAATAATAACAGTAATAATAGTAATAATAATAGTAATATTAATAACAACAATAATGATAATGATAATAATAGTAATTATAATAATCCGAAAGGATCCTACCAAAGGCAACATTCCTTCAAACTACCGTCCAATTACCTGCTTGCCGATTCTCTGGAAGTAGCTGACTGGCATGATATCAGAAGAAATTTATCAACACCTGGACGATCAAGACATACTACCATGGGAACAGAAGGGATGTAGAAAAGGAAGAAGAGGAACAAAAGAACAACTATGCATCAACAAAGGAATTATGAAAGACAGCAAGAAAAGGAGAAACAAACCTCGCAATGGCATGGATTGACTACAAGAAAGCATACGACATGGATATCTGCACTCTTGGATCATCGAGTCTATGGAAATCTTTGGAGTAGCAGACAACATCAGAATGTTCCTAATCCCAAGTATGACGAGATGGGGAACTAAGTTCGAAATTAATGGTGAAGTGCTTGGAGGGGTTGGTATCAAGAGAGGAATCTTTCAGGGAGATAGTCCATTACTGTTTGTGATGGCAATGACATTGTTAACTAAGGTGGTCAGAAGTTCCAGGCTAGGATATGAGTTCAAGAGTAAAGCAAAAATCAACCATCTGTTATACATGGATGATTTGAAGCTGTTTGGTAAGACAGAAAGTGACTTGGAGTCTCTCATCAACACTGCGGATCTTCAGCAAAGACTTCCGTATGCAGTTTGGGTTGGATAAATGTGCAACGATTACTATCAAGAAAGGTTAGCCGGCCATTGACAACAGCTTCTACATGTAAATGCCGAACGGAGAAGAGATCAGATCAATCGAAGAAGGTGGTAGCTATAAATATCTCGGAATACTAGAGGCAGATCAGTTGAAACATCAAGAAATGAAGAAGATTGAGGCAGAGTATATCAGGAGAATTTGTAAGGTGCTCAAATCTAAACTAAATGCTGGAAACATGGTGAAGGCTGTTAAAACTTGAGCAGTAGCCCTAGTGAGATATGCTGCTGGCATAGTTGAATGGAATAAGCTTGAACTCGAAAACTTGGACAGGAAGACAAGGATGTTGCTAACTATGCATGGGATGTTACACCCAAAGTCTGATGTAGATAGACTTTATGTGTCAAGAGAGAGGGGAAGACATGATCTGGCAGGAATAGAGGAGACTGTAAGATATGAGGAACAAAGCCTCTACTGCTATATTGAAGGCCAGATGGATACTATCATGACGGCAGTCAAAGTCAGCGAAACAGCTGAAGGCTGATCAAAGGAAAATAAGATTGGAAGGATGGAAAGAGAAGGTGATGCTCGGACAGCATTTAATACAGACAGAGGAGTTTGCTGGACCAGAGAGTTGGCAGTGGCTGAAACAAGGAAGTTTAAAAAAGGAGACGGAAAATATGCTAGTTGCTGCTCAGGACCAAGCAATTAGAACAAATTACTGAAAAACCAAAGTTGAGAAGGACCGCACGTCTCCCTCATGTAGAATGTGTCATGACAAAGACGAAACGGTAACTCATCTGGTGAGTGAATGCAGCAAAATGGCACAGACTGAGTACAAAGGAAGGCACGACAGAGTAGCAGCTGCAGTTTACTGGGGTCTGGCCAAGAAGTACCATTTAACCAATGCAGAAAAATGGTACGAGCATCGGGCAGAGCCTGTCGCAGAGAACAATGATTTCAAACTCTTATGGGATTTTAATATCCAGACAGACAAGGTTATTGAAGCAAGACGACCAGAAATCGTTCTCTTGAAGAAGGAGGAGAAGGAATGTCTCATCGTTGATATTGCGATTCCAGCAGACTGCAGGGCTTGGCGTAAAGAGGAGGAAAAGATACAGAAGTATTACAACCTGGCATTAGAGCTGAGAAGGATATGGAAGGTACATGTAGTACCAATAGTCATTGGAGCCTTAGGAACTGTAACAACCACACACAGAAGCTTTCTGGCTGTTTTAGGAGTCATGTTCTTTGAAACGATACAGAAGGCAAGCTTGCTTGGAACAGCTCATAGGCTACGGAAGGTCTTAAAATGGAAAAAGACGTGAATAATGAGAAGAGGACCTATTTGTTAGAATATAGAATAGATAACCCTTGATTTCTGGAAGAAGTCCGGTTGGTGTATAATATACCAACAGAACATCAAGTTGTGAACGAGGGAAATAATAATAATAAAAATGATAATAATGATTATAATCATTGTTATAATGATCATCATAATAATCATATTCATAAAATAATCAAAATCATAATAGTGATAAATAATAATAAATAATGATCATATTAGCACAGGGTAGCTTCTTTTTAAGTTCTTAAAGTAGTTCTGCCAGCAGGCCCTGCTTAATATGGTAGTGTTATTATTACCCCAGCTTTAGCTGGGTTGCCCAGACACACAATCACTTGAGGAATTTCTTTCTTATTGGTACCCTTTTACTACACCTGGGTGGAGAGTGGCAAATGTTGATAAATGCGTTGCCAAAGGACATGAGTGCTGCCGTGGGATTCAAATTGGGACATAGTTTCTCATAGTCCGTAGGCTTATCCACTGACCCACAACACCTCTACTTGAAAATTTTCTGTAATGGCAGAGAGCATCCTGAATCTTTAAGTTATATCATATGCACCTTATGCCAAGTATGGTGTTGTATTTGAGTGGACTTGTGTTGGGACTTAGAACCGCAGGGTCTGGTGTATAAGTTCCACTGCAGCAATTGTATTGTTTGGAAAGGTGTTAGATCTACATTTGCCACTCTCCATCCAGTTGTAGTAAATTGGTTCCTAGTAGGAAGAAATTCCTTGCGTGTTTGAGCACCTGATAAGGGTAGCTGGGTAATAGTATGCAGTGCTTTAGAAATACTGCACCAAGCACTATAATGTTGATGTTGCCTATTACAAGCATTATTTATATTAAATGCCTAAACTAGTATCATTCAACAATGTATGACATTACAAATTTCTCCTTACAAAAGAAAGTATTGTGTGCTTCACCAAATACTGATTTTGCCTCATCAGCTGGTTGCAAGCTAGTCAAGACTTCAAGCGTCTCCAGGCTGAAGAAATACAGAAACAACAGCAGCAAGGTTCAAAGAAGAAAAACAAGAAACAACCAGGTCTGAAGGTAGACAAGAAATATAAGGTTGAACTAGGTTAGTATCAGGAAAAAGTGCCTCCAGAATATAGGTAGAAATTAAGTTCTGAAAATAATAATAATGATATATCAATAATAATACTAATAATAACAATAATGATAAATGAAATAGTAGTATGTTCAACTTGTACCGTACCAAATATTCTTAGTAAAGTTGAAGAATTTTCAAAGAAATTAAGAAGAATTCAAAAGAAAAGTTTTGAGGGTTTTTTAAGTTTCAGAAATTAGGGTTAAGCTGCAGATATTTTGTACATTTAGTACTACCTTTTGCATACACAGTTGATACCAGAAGTTTACATACATGTACACTCAGGAAATTCAAAGAAAAGTTGACACTTGCCGAGCATCATAGAAGTTATAAAATATTTGTGCTATCATGACAAATTTGATATCAAGCAAATGAGTATGTCATGCCCCTTCCTCACATTGCTTTTTCATCAGGAGCTGACAAATATTTAGGTGTCATTTTTCCCACAAAACTCTTCATATTTTAGACAAATTGAAAATAAAAACTTGACAAACACATTTCATATTTGTGCTAGTTACTTGTCAACACAAACATTTCAGATTACACTTTTTTGTTCAGTGGTGACATACATGTATCATGATAGAAAATGTAATCATAGATTATAGATTTGACATTTATATATTTCTCTGAATCGATGTGTGAAAAAATGATAACAAACAAGGTCATTTATGGCATGAACATAACTTTTTTTTTCAAAGAAAATTACAGCTTAAATATACTTTAATCCCAACGGCATCCCAATCATGGGATAGAGCTTAATACGCTCTTTCATATGATACCAAATTTGTCATGGTAGTATGTAGTTCTGAAGATATAGTAAATTTTAAGATAAATTTCACTGAATTTCATGGGTGTACATGTATGTAAACTTTTGGACTCGACTGTACATATTTACTATCCATAACTGGGATATTTTCATTTGATTTGCTAGTACATTACGATTAATTTTTTTCCTGTGCGCGCGCTGCATCTCCCCAAGCACGCACTACCTCAAGATTATCGCGCAAATTGGCGTCCATTTCCTCTTACTTTTGCCTGCCACCGCGTTAGGACATTAAGATAAGTGCACTCCACAAAATTATGATTTAACGTTTACTTTTGGATTCTTATTTTGCAATTCATACTCCCTTTTTCAATCTAATCTCTTTGCGTTTAGATTGTGTTCTTTCTACCCTCAGCGCAGAGCTTTTGTGTGTTTTTTTACGAGTGTCCTTTCTACCCTCAGTGCAGAGCTTTTGTGGGTTTTTTTTCACGATTTATTCCATAATTTCTTGTGAGTTTCTGAGCCTTTTGCCTCATAGCTCGCAGACGGGTTGCCTCGCATTCCCCCTCAGCCTCCGCTCTCTCGTGTGGCCGCGGGTGTCTGTTCGACGCTTCTCTTTTATTTTCTGGACTTGCTAAATTTATTTTGTTCCTTCTCTCCACAGTTAGGTACGATCAGGCGGGAAGGAGCGTCGCCATATTATTTGGCTTTTTGAAACTTATTTACAACCTTCAAGTGTTCTTGTTTCATCTTGGTTGATTATTCTTATTGTTTTAATCAAGCTTTTGTTCCTTTGTTCTTGTTAATTAAATAGTAATGGTCTTTGCGTTAATTATTAATTAATAATTAATGTCATTAGAAAATATTTTTTTAGACCTTTTGTCTTTAAGAATTTTCTTTGACTTATTTGGGAAGCCTCCCTTGTTCTAATTAATTAGCGTTTACTCTGTACTCTGCTTGCTTAATTAAAAAATAAAAAATGAAATATTTCGTCCTTTTCTAGATCAGTTGCTGTTTCTTCTTGAAGCCTTGTTTATTTATTACTTTGTTTGTCAAAGTTACATGAAAAAAAAAAATTGTTTTCTGTAGCTGATCTTGTCTCCTTGTCTCTTGACTTACACATTTTTTGTTTTGGTAAACCCCCCCCCCAAAAAAAAATTGTTTTTTCTTAAGGTGCTCTTCT
Source organism: Lytechinus pictus (assembly GCF_037042905.1). Taxonomy (NCBI): domain Eukaryota; kingdom Metazoa; phylum Echinodermata; class Echinoidea; order Temnopleuroida; family Toxopneustidae; genus Lytechinus; species Lytechinus pictus. The sequence continues at coordinate 16,648,535 of NC_087261.1, read as the reverse complement.
TCTTTTTTTCTTACAGGAACTTAAGCAAGGGCCTGTTTTTTACCTTGTTTTTTCAGCAATTTAGCTCAAAAAACAAAGCAACAAAAACGAAAAAAAAATTGAATAAATAATTCTTTATAAGTTTAAGTCCCTTTTATAGTTGACTTAAGGTTTTTTTTGGGGGGGTTCTCTCCCCTCTTCCCCCCATCTTCCCTTTGCTTTTTTCTCTTTCTCGTTACTAAATTCCGAATCTACCGTCAACATGAGCCTCTCGGACTCTTCCTTGGCGGAGTTCTGCATGGCCGCTGGAGATGGACCAAACACCGGAACAGCTTTTCCTATGGTGACGTTGATGGTGGCAGAGAGACCCTTTGCGCAGGGCTCTAGTAAGGTGGAACCATGTCCACGTGCCCATGGGGGTGGAATTGTGGAATTGCGCCCACGTGCCCAAAAGGCGATAGCCAAGGTATCCGCATCGGAACCTGAACCTAATATTGGGAGTGGTGTACTAGTAGAGAAAACCCTGATTCCTCCAGGGCTGCCAGCCACTGAGATTGGAGGTATCTTCTCCTGGCAACGAGTAGGCTCGATGCCGTGTCAGTCTTTGCATCAGCAAAGGGCTACCAGCCCCTAGTCACAAGAAGCCTCGGAGCCCGACCCCATCGGACTCTCGCTGTCGGCAAGCGCTCCCCCCGGGAGGGCTAGATGCAAGAAACCACGATCCGCCCAGCCTCTTGCCCCTTCTTCTGCTCCACCTGCGGAGCCCCCAAAGAAGAAAAAGAAATCTTGAATCGTATGTCCCGCACACCGGGGCAGATCCTTTTCTGATTCTTGTGCCGATGTCCAGGCGTTGCAACTCTTCAAGTTGCTCCAGAGCGCCTTTTAGCACTGCGGGTTTTTACCCCCACGCACCTCGTCAGCTTCAGCCGTCGCCCAACACCAAGTGGACCAAGCATACACCAGCTATTCCGCACCTCGGGGAGCATCCAGTGATTCGTACAAATCGCCGGCTCTCGCACCTGTACAGGAACCTCCCGTTTGTACACAGGTACACGCTCCTGAGTCTATCCGTGTGTCGTCCATGGAGCCGCATAGCTCTCGCCGCTCTCGGAGCTCCGCCCGGGGAAGAAACCTGGGTTTACCCCCACCACAAGCGGCGGAGCAGGTTCTGTCAGATGAAGATCCAATTCTAGACTCGGTGGATAGTCCGGCTCCCCAGCCGTCAGCTAGCACCGCTCAGGATGCTATTGAGATCCTACAGCAGTATCTTCTGTAGATGGGGAGGAAGAGTCTCTTTTCTTTACACAGCCACGTTAAGGTTTCACCTTCTCTAAAGAAGATACTGCGGCTTTTTTCGTTCCTTAATCCTTCTCTCCCCAACTCAATCGAGTTGGGGCAAGGATGGGCACCCAGTTCTCTAGTGGCCAGTACACCACCTTGGAGAAAACGGACCTCCGATATGAGAGCCTGACTCGCTAAGTGCTCAGGCTCACCGCTTTCCTCGGAGCTCTGCTGGGATGGCAAGCACAGGCATCGGAGCTGAATGTCGGCGAAGACAGCATCCTTTTTTACGAAGCTTTGCTTTTGCTGGTCCGCGAACTGTGGATGCGGCTGTCTATGGCAGCTACCACTGCCTTGAGTGCTTGCAGAGCTCGGGTTCTTGCCAAAATAGGCATCACACCCAAGGACATTCAAGAGTTCCTCCCGTGTGTTCCCCAGTCGGATAAGCATCTCTTTGGGGGAGAAGTGGCCTCTCTTCTTAACAAAGAGATTGAAGGCTGCATGCAGGCGTTTGAACACCTTAAAGAGCTTAAGACCTCCCGCCCGCCGGCACCTTCCGCTAGGAAGCCTGCCCCGAGGGCACGCCCCCGAGCCGCCGCGCGGCTACTCAAAATCAGCCCCGGCACCTGCCCCGTCTGGTCGTAGACACCGTGCTAGACCACCGGTTAGCACCGCCCATGGTGGTGAGGGCAGAGGTGGGCGAGCAGCCTCTAAGGCTCCATCTGAACCCAAGCAGTCTCTTTGACGGGCTGTCCCAAGCGCAGGAACTGGTCAGCGGGCATCTCCCTCACTTCCTCCCCGTATGGGAGGGAATAACGGACAAAGCATTTATCTTGTCCGTCGTGCGAGATTTTTCCCATCCTCCACCAGCAATACATCGCATCAGAAATCAGTGCACTGCTGGAGAAGGAGCCAGTAGAGTACCAGACAATCCCCATCTTTGTCTGTCTCTTATTTTCTTTGTCCCCAAGCACTCAGGGAAGTTGAGAATGATATTTAACATGAAAGTGACCAATACGTTCATCACGCCAGATCTCTTCCGTATGGAGACTCTGGCATCGATCATCCCGTCACTACAGGTGTCTGACTTGACCATCTCTCTCGATTCATATCCCCATCCATCCCGCCTTGTGGGATCTGCTTGGGTTTCGTTTCCGGGATTTGACTTGTCTGGGTCTTGAAATGGTATCTTGACAGAACCAAAGCAGTTCGCAATGCTGAACAGTTGTTAATTACTTCGCGCGAGCCGTTCGCAGCATCCCACGATACCATCTCACATTGGATTGTGGAAGCAATAAACTCAGCTGATAATGACGCTATGCCGAGGGCCCACGATTCCAGGAGTATCACAACGTCATGGGCCCTTTTCAATGGAGTCCCATTAGACGACATCCGGAGGAAAAGACATAAAGGAATTGTCAGAGGCCAATTCCTTTACGTCTTTTTACCTAAAGGATATCCCGTCGGGCGAGGCGTTTGCCGCCTCAATAGCCTCCATGTCTTCATGTCCCTAATTTTTGCGCACTTGTTTTTTAGACATGCCCCCCTTCACGACTGAGTCTGTGTTGGTCTCGCAAATCAATTGACTTTATCCCAGTTATTGATAGTAAATTATGAAAATACCATGATTTTCTTATTTATGAGATAAGTGGAGATATTCACTTGAACCCTCCCACCGGCCCCTCACCTTGCATGGCAACATGTCTCTAGGTTCAGGCTCATAAGAGGACATGGAGGTAATGAACTAGCAAATCAAATGAATATATCCAGTTATCTCGTAAATAAGAAAATCATGGTATTTTTATAGTAGCCTCAATTCACTTTCGCATTTTCTTTACAATAGTATGCCTTAGCCATTATAGTTGTAGGCCATGATTTTTCTTGCTACATGTAAGAGGCTAAAAAGAGTCTCTGTCTTTTAGTGCATAATTCTTAAACATCATTTTGAGACTGCTGAATCATGTGAATCAGTCCTTTAGCAAGGCGTTTATCTAAATTTTGCCACTCTCCACCACAGTTGAGAAATGGGTAATCGGTAGGAAGGAATCTCTTGAATGCTGGAGAGCCCAATCAGGGTAACCATGCTAATGCAAAATTAATAGAATGCATTGCTTAAAAGCATTATATAAAGTGCATATCCTTTGCAAGTCAAACTCAAGTGCAGAACTTTTAAACTTTTGGCAGTTGTATGGAAGGAACGCCACTCTGATCTGGAGAAATATGTCTACTTGCCTTACCCTCGTAAACCAGATGATGTGATTATGCCAAAAGATCGCACTCTCTTGGACACATCACAATTTGTAGCAATGCATCCAGTGGGTGTTCTGGACCTGAAGAAGGTAAGAATGTAACACTCATGAATAGACGTTGAATATAACATTTTATAAACCTCTATTCAAGAATAAAGTCCCCTGATTGGTCAATAAGGTCGATATGGTTGTTAACAATGGCAATAGATACATGTATTGAGAGACCTGCCCATTGCCACCTTGTAGATTGCTGAGATTCCCATTTGATTGCGTACAATGCATTATTTTGTGTGAAGATTGCAGTCGTTCGTAAAGTCGCTCATAAAGTTATTCGTGAAGTTGCTCTTAACTTGCCAACAACTTTATGAAACACCAACTTGATTTGTTGATACAGCTGAAATCTCATGGACTACCAGCAGACCTGAGTCTGTCACCCAGAGAGACTGTTATCCTCTATGATGCCATGCTTGAGGTATACCCTGAATGTCAACAACTCAAGGTACAGAAACAATCTTGTCTGAGGGGTTTCAGTGTTCATGTATGTACATTAGAAGACATATTAGTATGGTGTTAAAGCCCATGGCCATTCAAATTGATGTAAAACTTGATATTGGTACATGTACCAAATTGAAGGTAAGGGCCTATGGGAAAGAAATTAGTTTTGAGTGTGAAGCACGAGGATAAAACATATTAAAAAAAAAACATAATGGCCGCCAGTTTGAGATCCTTTTTTGTCTCGCCCACCAGAGGTGAAGGCGAGACTTAGGGATCCAAATGTCATCCCTCCCTCCGCCACATACATCATGACACATAACTCAGCAACTGTAAGTCATTTTTCAACTTGGATGGTAGATGTACTTAAGGGATCTGCATGTTTTGCTGCAGTCAGAGGTCACACGGTAAGGTCAAAGGTCATTTTCAGGTCAACATTAAAGTTTACATGCAAGACTCTCTTATGATACATAACTCTGCAATTGTAAGTCACTTTTCAATAAAACTTGGATGGAAGATGTACTTATGGGACCTGCATGTTATGTTGCCGTCTGAGGTCACATGGTACATGAGTCAAACATTAAAGTTTACATGCAAAACTCTCTGATGACACATAACTCCGCACCGTGAGTCAATAATCAAATCAAATTTGGGTTGTAGCTGTACTGAGGAGACCTGCATGTTATTGTGTTTGGAGGTCACATGGTAAGGTCAAAGGTCATTTTGAGGTCAACAGTAAAGTTTCCATGCAAGACTCTTACGATAAATGTTATTCCATCCCAGTTATTTCACAATGAACTTTTGATACAATTCTGTTGCGTGCCATTGCAAATCGCGATATTTCTGGTGATTTTCACAAGTGGGTGAGACACAACATCGCTTATGCCTTGTTTGCATAACATCTCATGACTAAAAAAAAAATAAATGACGGCCATTTTGATGAAAATTGTTTTTATAGATCATACTCTTCAAATGTTACTTAATATGTATAATAAATTTGAAATGAAAACAAAATGTACATGCATGGCCTCCACTTCAGACTTTGGGCTGGCATTGGTTGATGCATAAATGTTGAAATTTGGAAATTAACAACCAAGCATCATACTCCTTGTTTCCTAATTAGGCACTGGATCCAGATGTATATTTCCAAGACATTCCTGTCTTGGAGAAGCAAGATGCTCGTAAATACGAGAGAAAACTCTTGGCTGAGTTCATGCGATGGACTAAAAATCAAGAGGAGGCTGAGAAGGTAAGTAAAATTCATTGATGATTAAACTTTTGTTCAAACCTAAAATGACTTTTAATCCCCTCCCTCTCATAAATCTCTTGTAATAATTCTGCAACATTTACGAATCATGCCATTGAGTTTCATGACTCTTTCCTTTCAAGTCTTGCTCAGAATAATTTTGAGGTATGGGGCTCCATATGTATACAGCATGGCACGTTCTACACATGTATCATGTTTGTCTCGCCTGAACAAAGTTGGTAGATACCTAGTAATCACTTTTCCTGCTTGTCTTTTTGTCCGTTGGTCTGTTAGTCTGTTGGTCTGTTTGAAAATGTTAGAATTTTTGTTAAACTTGCTCTCACTTCCTTTTTTTTGCATCAATAATGTTCATACTTGCTAACCTATATGATCCTTGGGTAATACCACATGAATGAATGATGGGTCAAAAGTCAAATGATATGAGGTCATGTTCATCCTTTTTGTCTTACCCTGCATAGCAGAGTGAGACTATAGGCGCCTTTTTTCCGATGGCGGCGGCAGCGTCAACACCAAATCTTAACCGAAGGTTAAGTTTTTGAAATTTTGTCATAACTTAAAAAGTATATGGACCTAGTTCATGAAACTTGGCCATAAGGTTAATCAAGTACTACTAAACATCCTGCCTGACTTTCAGGTCACATAACCAAGGTCACAGGTCATTTAGGGTCAATGAACTTAGAGTGATTAGTATTATTAGTCATGCAGAATTCAGGGCACATACAAATATTCTGTTTTTGATAAATAAAGTCTTGAAGGTTAAAGATTTATATTCTTTTCAACTTGGACAGCTAATGTACAAGTTTATCAATAAACAATTACCGTTACCTTTTAATAATATGTTTGTAAAAAATGATACAATTCATAAGAACTTCACTTGCCAGGCGAGTTCCTTTCATTTACCTCTGAATAGAACATCGTTTGCACAGAAGACATTTGTTTTTACTGGTCCAAAATTATGTAATTCTTTTTCAAAGGATATTATACAATGTAATTAAATACAAAATTTCAAAGGAAAACTCAAAAAATATCTTCTGAATTCATATTAGATTATCGTTTTTTCCCAAAGTAATGTAATTCAGAACTTAATATGTAAATGTGTTTATTAATTTCTCTTTGTATCTATGTTTAATGGTTTTATGATTTCTGTATACAGTGTAAACTGAATCATTTATTTTTATTATTATTTATTTATTATTGTTTTTATTTGTTTCTTTTTTATTCATTATATATATATATATTTATATATTGTTTATTTCTTTATTTTATCTTATTTTTTATTCATAAAATGTACTTATAAAAGGGGGCCTTCATCCTACAAGCTCTGCTTTTTAGTTGGTCTCCTTCTCTTTCGATTTCATGGTATTATTGTATTATGAAATGATTTAAATGTTATATTTTGTAAATATGTATATTGAACTATCATTGTGAATGTAAAAAGATTGAAAGAGAAAATAAATGAATTGAGTTGAATTGATTTGAATTGAATTGAATTGAATCATGTTGGGGGAATCAACATCAAAATCTTAACCTAAGGTTAAGTTTTTGAAATGACAGCATAGCTTAGAAAGTATATGAGCCTAGTTCACGAAACTTGGACATAAGGTTGATCAAGTATTACTAAACATCCTGCCTGAGTTTCAAGTCACATGACCAAGGTCAAAGGTCATTTAGGGTCAATGAAATTTGGCCAAGTTGGGGGTATCTGTTGAGTTACCATCATAACTTTGAAAGTTTATGAATCTGATTCATGAAACTTGGACATTAGTGTAATCAAGTATCACTGAATATCCTGTGCGAGTTTCAGATCACATGACTAAGGTCAATGAACTTTGGCCATGTTGGGAGTATTTGTTGAATTACCATCATAACTATTTAAGTGTATTGGTCTAGTTCATATAACTTAGACATAAGAGTAATCAAGTATCACTGAACATCCTGTGAGAGTTTCAGAAGACATGACCGAGGTTAAAGGTCAATGGACTTTGGCCATGTTTGGAGGTATTTGTTACCATCATATCTCAGAAAGTGTATGAATCTACTAGTAGTTCATAAAACTGAAACTCGCATGAGATGTTCAGTGATACTTATTACTCTTATAAGAGTAATAAGTATCACTGAACATCTCATGTGAGTTTCATGTCACATGACCCAAGTCAAAGGTCATTGAACTTTGTCCATTGCTGTCGACGTCATAAGTAATCAAGTATCACTGACAAGTCTTAGATCGCATGAGCAAGGTCAAATGTCATTTATTGTCAATGAACGTAGTATTGTATCATTATATGAATGGTGTGATTGTGAATACATGTAGTTATCTTACAGTAATTTTCAATGTCAGCACTGCTGCTATATTGAATCATGTGATGCAGGTGAGACTGCCAGAGGCGCTCCACTTGTTAGAAATTGTTATTAAACTTGCTCTCATTTCTTTAATTCTGCATCAATTTTGATCACATTTGGTTAAAATGATCCTAGGGCAATATCACATGTGTGTTTTTGAAGATGGGGTCATAGGTCATCTACAGGGGTCAAAAGGTCAAGTTTTGTTCAAATTGCTCTCTTTTCTTAATTTTTGCATCAGTCATGTTCACACTTGGTACAGATGATCGTTTGATAGTACCAATATTTGTTCTTGAGGATGATAAGGTCAAAGGTCATCTAGGGGTCAAAAGATAATTTTGCATATTTTATTGATCGCGAAATCAGGCGAGACTCCTGGTTAGTGAACCAGCTTGTTATTAAATCACTGCAATGAGAAAACTTTTCATTGAGAATAACAAACAGTCTTACAACTAAACTGTATTTGGATTGTTTCTGTCCATTTTAATTTAATGGCATAATCTTTGTGATAGGTGATCGGTAAATTATGTCAACCTCTGATAGACAACACAAAGGAATGGTCTGAAGAATGGGAGAAAGAAACGTGGCCCAAAGATGGCCTAAACTCTAACTCTGCAGCATGCCTCCATTTCGATAAGCTGATCCTTCAACTCAACGAGCAGAATAAACTACCAGCTCTCGTTTTCAGGTACATGTCCATTATTTGTTATCATTATATGGGTATCATATCAAACGTCCCAATTGATAAAAATGCATCAATTTGTTTGAAATCTTGCGTACATTGCATTTCCACTCACGCACACAGTTGTATGGATTATAATTGACTTCTTCAGGACCAAAGCACTTGCAATGAAATTGTTTTCAATCATGTAATTGAGCTGCGAATACAAACTGCTAACATACGTGTATTGCACTTTTAATGCCTTTTTAAATGTGATCCACGGAATTGATATTAAGCCATACATTTGAAATCATTCAAATTTTCAGGCTCATTTCAGCTGCCGAGGGAGAGGGAAGAGGGTTGTTGAATCATTGTACCCTTTCCTTAACATTTTCCTCTGCCATTCCTTTGCACACAATTTTTAGACATTCAGTGACTCTTTACTTTTATTTAAAATCTTGCGCATCTTTTGAGACCAAATTTGCAATGTCCTGGGTGAACGGGTACTGAAATTACCCAACATTTTGTAGCTGCTTGTCAGACCCAACTGCTAAAAAATTTGAACTACAAAGACAATATATAAACAGAGTTTTATCATCTTATTCATAAATATACAATTATATTCATCAGTTTATTTTAGCATAGTTATGCTTCAAAAAGGTTGTGTAAATTTTTTGGGGAAAACACTAAGAAAAATAAAAAATCCCCGCAACAAAGAAATATGTAGGAAATTCATAAAACAATCAATTACACAGAAAAGTAATTTCCAACCAAATAAAAAAAATTACAAATTTGTGAAGTACTACAAATAATATTTACACAAAGTATTAATATTCTTTGAACTTTATGTAGAAAATTGAAACAAAAAGTATGATTGATGCATAAATTGCAATAATATAGATATAGAATTGAAATTTGTGAGATATTTCCTATTTTTTAGCAAGCGCCATGAGCGCCCAGCTGAGGCAGATACCGACGCTACATGTATACAAGAACCCTTCATCATCATCAAATAGAATCCTTTCAGAAAAAAAAAATCTTATGGCCTTTTATATTACATTGCTAACTACCATTATGGGAATTTTAATGGCGCCCGGGAAATTGGCAGCAGAGATTCCAAGGGGGGGAGTGCAAACTATTATGTTCATACCCCTCATATTTGTTCATCAACTCTTGAATTTACGCGTAACTCCTGTACCTCCAATTTATAGTAAAGGGGAATTTATGTTTGTTTTTGTTATTTCAGTCAAAATCGTACACTTTGTGAACATTTAGCCAAGGCAGTTGCGACCTCATTGGAAGAGACAGAAACCAAACTGAGAGGAGACTTTGAAAAGACTGAGCAGTGGAAGGCTGCCCAGAAGGCAGTGTCAAGATTGGAGAAAGTCGCAAGGAGAACAAAGGACAAAGAATCTGAGTATGTTATGATTAAGTATTTAAAGGGATGCCAAACTTAGAACACATTGATTCACCTGCCTTATGCCTACATTTACATGTATGTACATTAGTTTTGATATCTGTGACCATTCAGACACCCCAAAACCATCAATAAATCGTGACAGAAGGTTTGATGTTAATAACGAAGTTCATTAGAGATCTAGATATCACTTTACCTGTTAGTCCGTTAGTCTGTTCGAAAATGTTTAAGTTTTTGTTCAACTTGCTCCTATTTCTTTATTTGTACATCCATTACGTTCATACTTGTTACATATGATCCTTGGGTAATACTGGATGTGATCCCATGATAAAGATTGGGTCTAAGGTCATCTATGGGTCAAAAGGTCAAATGTTAAGAGGTCATGTTCATCCTTCTTAAGGTTTTGTTCAATTTGCATTCATTTCTTAATTTCTGCATCAATTAAATGTATGTTCACACTTGGTACAAATGATCCTTGGGTAATGCGACATGTCTGTTGTTCAGGATGATGGGGTTAAAGGTCATTTAAGGATCAAAAGGTCAAGTTTTTGTCTCAGTTGCATAGCAGAGTGAGACTATAGGCGCAGCTTTTCCAAAAGCAGCGGCGTCAACATCAAATCTTAACCAAAGGTTAAGTTTTTGAAATGACAGCATAACTTAGAAAGTATATGGACCTAGTTCATGAAACTTGGACATAAGGTTAATCAAATATTACTGAACATCCTGCTTGAGTTTTGGGTCACATGAATAAGGTCAAAGGTCATTTAGGGTCAATGAACTTTGACCAAGTTGGGGGTATTTGTTGAATTTCAATCATAACTTTGAAAGTTTATAGATCTGATTCATATAACTTGGACATAAGACTAATCAAGTATCACTTCACATCCTGTGTGAGTTTCAGGTCACATGACCAAGGTCAAAGGTCATTTATGGTCAGTGAACACAGTATTGTATCATTATATTAATGGTGTTTTTTGTGAATAATTATTTCATAGTAGTTTTGAAAGTCAGCACTGCTGCTATATTGAATCGCGTGATGCAGGTGAGACTGCCAGAGGCGCTCCACTTGTTTGTTTAAATTGCTCTCATTTCTTTATTTCTGCTTCAACTGTGTTTACACTTGGTACAAATGATCCTTGGGTAATACATGTTTTTTCATGAGGATGAGGGGTTCAAAGGTCATCGAGGGGTCAAATTCTCAAATGATGTGAGGTCATGTTCATCCCATTTTTCAAATTTTTGTTCATCTTACTCTCATTTTTGTCTCGCCCACCAGAGGTGAGACTTAGGGTCAACGTTAAAGTTTACATGCAATTAAGACTCTCTCATGACACCTAACTCCACAACCGTAAGTCACTTTTCAACCAAACTTGGATGGTAGATGAACTTTTGAGACCTGCATGTTATGCTGCAGTCAAAGGTCACATAGTAAGGTCAAAGGTCATTTTCAGGTCAACGTTAAAGTTTACATGCAAGACTCTCTTATTACTGTAAACCTAACTCTGCAACCGCAAGTGACTTTTCACCCAAACTTAGATTGTAGTTAGGAGACCTGCATGTCATGCTGCATTCGGAGGTCACATGGCAAGGTCAAAGGTCATTTTCAGATCAACGTTAAAGTTTACATGCAAGACTCTCTTACATGACACATAACTCTGCAACCGTAAATCACTTTTCACGGAAACTTGGATTGTAGATGTACTTAGGGGACCTGCATGTTATGCTGTAGTCGGAGGTCACATGGTAAGGTCAAAGGTCATTTTCAAGTCAATGTTAAAATTTACATGCAAGACTCTTTTATGACACATACATGTAACTCTGCAACCGTAAGTCACTTTTCAACCAAACTTGGATGGTAGATGCACTTTGGGGACCTGCATGTTATGCTGCAGTCAGAGGTCACATGGTAAGGTCAAATGTCATTTCCAGGTCAATGTTAAAGTTTATGTCCAAGCTCTTATGACACAAATCCACAACCGTGAGAGGTCACATGGTAAGGTCAAAGGTCATTTTGAGGTCAATGATATGACACATAACTCTGCAACCGTAAGTCACTTTTATACCAAACTTGGGTTGTACATGTAGGTGAACTTGGAAGACCTGCATGTTATTGTGTTTGGAGGTCACATGGTATGGTCAAAGTTCATTTTGAAGTTAACATTAAAGTTTACGTTAAAGACTCTTATGACAAGTGTTATTCAATCCCAGTCATTTCACAATGAAGTTTTGATACTATTCTGTTGTGTGCCCTCGCAAATCCCGATATTTCTGGTTATTTTCATAAGTTGGCGAGACACAAAAGCGCTTATGCCTTGTCTTTATTTATGCATCAATTTTGATCACACCTGGTTCCAATTATCATTGGGTAATATCACATGTGAGTTCAAAGGTCTTCTTGGGGTCAGAGGATCATATTGCATACTTCATTTATTGATCGTAAATCAGGCAAGACTGGTGGTTCGTAAACCAGCTTGTTTGTTTTGTCTTTGATTTTTTTTTAAGTGAGACGTCACACGTTAAATTACATGAACATACTCGCCGCCGATTAACAGGAAACAGTTCTGGGAATCAAGACGCAGAGAGGTGAGTTACATGTACAAAATTAGATTTAAAAAATTGAGGAGTGAATTTTATTATTTGCCTTAATTGTGATAAAATTGCTCAAACTTTTGTTTAGTTCCTTGCTCAGTCGCCCTGTTAACCTGTGTCTGACTTGGGGGTGGGGGAAGGTGGGTAGTTGAACCTGCATATGCTATGCTACTTTGTAGGGTCTGTAAGGGGGGATGGGGAGAGTTAGTTGAACCTGCATACATGTATGTACCCCTAATTTTTATGTACCTTAACCCTACACGTATATAGGCCTGGGTATTTTGGGAGATCATGTGGCTGGAGGGGGGCCTAGCTCCCAGGCCCCCCTTGAGATCTCTGCTGTTGATCGCGTGATCCTATATTAATGCATTTCATGTGAATTACTATTAATTGATTATGCTAATTCATTCGCAATTAGTGTGCAAAATCATACTTTTTCCTCTAACTCCCTGAATACATGTAGAGCTCCAAATGTTATATTTTTGTGTAGAAACTCTTTGTGGTCTTCTTAGCAAATGTACGTGACCGTACCCGGGTGTCACAAATTTGGTCTCAAAACATGTGCGAGACTTGAAAGTAAAAACTCATTGAGTGGCGCAGTAAAAAAAATATATCGCGCTGCAAATATATTGCGCGAATCGTTGAGGGGGAGTAGGACTCAGCGCCCCCCCCCCCAGCCTAGATAGGGTTATAAAGACAGTAGATGTGCATAATATTAGGTCACTTGTTTTAGGTCGAAGGTCAATTTAACTTAGTTATCTTTGATGAAGATGTGGCTACACCACATTGCTTCTACTTTGTTAAAGGTAAAAAATACATGTAGTACATGTAGTTGCAGCACACAATTATTTCATGAGAAAGTCTTTAATCAAGATTAATTGCCACAAAATCATCATTAATATAGATCTGGTACATTCTTTGTGAAATCATGAAATTTCAGTTCAAAACCAATAATTCTAATGATCTCTGACACAAAAAGGCATATGTGGGATAGTGTATTAACATTACTTGGTAACATTTTATGGAATTCCGTGCTTATTTTGATCATTTCCTCAGCAATTGTAAATTTTTCCAAGAGTCATTTGACAGATATTTTTCATTTATACATACAAACTGGGGGTGACCATCTTATTGGATTCTGTTTGAACTCATTTTGAGATCGTTACCACAACTGGCATTTATCTTTGAATTTCTTCTTTCTTTCTTATCATGAAAAATTAATGTACATTTGTGTCCATACTCCAGCGAAGAATATCAAATGCATGTATTACCCACGTTGAGGACATTTTCAGGTTTATTGGATAAAAAGTCAAAGATCAGAAACTTGGATGAATATTGATATTTTTTCATATTTTAAAAATTAAGAAATCACAATCATGGCTGTGGATGTTTAGATTGTTTATTCAGATGATAAAAAATGGAAAAGAGTAAATGATTCAATACTGCAAAGGCAAATAGTCCTGGTGGGTGTTTCATAAAGCTGTTCAAAAGTTACAAATGAAGTTACGAATGAATGGAGATTCTTGCTTGTGCTGCAGGGCATATCCCTGTGTAGCTGACTTAGCACCTTCAAATATGTTCCAGTCATGCTTTAATTTATGTGAACTTTATGAACAGCTTAACCCTTATTAAATATGGAGGGGGGGTCAATTTGACCCAATCTCGACAAACTTCGTCACTACGCCGCAGCGCAATTTTTTTTTACCGCGCCGCTCGCTGACTTTTTATTTTCAAGTCTTGCGCATCTTTTGTGAGACCAAATTTGTGACGCCCGTGTAAGCAATTCCGAAATTCCACAATATTTTGTCAGCGCATGTTGGTTTAAAAAATTGCTCAAAAACGTGATTACGTGTACAAAGTCGATGTAAATTGTGTTTTTTAACCAAAAATCATAAATGTATGATTGTTTTTACTTTTGTTAGTTTAGATGGATTTATTTCATGTGATTTATGATCGCAAAAGGGTCTCCGACAAAGTTCATCGAAAAAACAAAGGTTTGAAGTACATGTACATGTACATAAGAATTCAAAAACAATAAGATACATGTACATAGGAAACTAATTATTTTTTTTGTAGATTTTCGTTAGAAATGTAAAAAATTATATGTTCAACAAAAATTAGCATTCTACTAGCTACATGTAGGGTAGATCGGGGTTAGTTGGAATGCGGGGTAAGTTGAAACATTCTTATTTTCTTTAACGCCTGTGAAATAAATTGATGCAATACTGCCCTCAATTTATTGCATAAATTTATTTTAAAGGCGTTAAAGAAAATTACAATGTTTCAACTTACCCCGCGTTTCAACTAATCCCAATCTCCCCTATATGAAGTAAGTTTTAATTAAGGCAAAAACTTACACAAACAAAATTAGGGCAAATGTCATATGTTTATTTGCATAATTAATTAATGTAAAAATATAAGCAATTAATTTTTTGAAAATTTTACTAAATAGTCTTGTAGTTTACATAGGGCTCTACACGCATGCAAATATTCGCGGAGATCGCGCAATCAATGGTCGAGATCTGGGGGGTTAATGAAATGCCCACCTGTTATACAAAATTGCAGTCAAGTCTGGCAGAGGTGTTCATCTTGTTAAAAGTAAAATTTATGTTAATAAATGCCTTAATTTTGTAAATACGTGTACTTGCAGTTTTGCTGCTTGCCTGAAGGAAGCAAATGATACCGAGAGAAGAGATTTGCTGGCAGCGGAGCACTTCTTGTCGAAAGATCCACTGCCAAATTGTACTCTCCAGGGCGAAGGCAATATGACAAAAGAGGTATATCATATTTTCACCTATACAAGATGTTTTTTCTGGTGAAAAGCACAAGAAATCCTGTTTTTGAAGCCAGATAATTGGAGCTATTCTCCCGGGGGGGGGGGGGGGGGGGGGGGCACTCGACCAAAAAAGTGGTGGGGTGTGCCGCAGGCGAGACTAAAAACGGGGGCCTTGGAGTGGGCTCATTGTAAAAAGGAGGGTCCTCGGAACGGGCTTCGGAACTACAAATGTTTGTGAAAACGGGGGTCCTTGGAACGGGTCGCCTGTATGCATCCCTATGGAACGTACATGCAGCTAGCCCGACGGCACGACTGACGGGCGCGCTAGCGCAGAGGCGATGGTCTGACAGCGAGCTGCGGCCGCTTTTCACCAAAATTGCGACCAGAACGGCGTAACGGAAAATATGCGAAGCCCTGGAGCGGATTTTTTTCTTCTTTTTTCTCAATAAGACAAAAATGCTATGCCTCGGAACGGAAATTTGAGTGTAAAAATGGGGGTCCCCTCCGCGGCACATACCCACTATGCATTATATATTGAGTGCCCCCCCGGGGCTATTCTTTAGCAAAATACTTGGCTAGTAAGCATAGAAAATGCATAAAGATTGCATTGTAGTGTTTAGTACATGTAGTTCATCAACTTTCTATTGGTATGTTATCAATTTCACTTTTGTGTCCGGTCTTGGTATTTACCCTCAACTCACACACCCTCTTTTTCCTTATTATTGTTATTATTATCATCGTTGTTGTTGTTGCTGTTGCTTTTATTGTTGTTTGTTGTTCTTCTTCATTTTCTTCTTCTCCTCCTACTTCTTCTTTTACTTCTTCTTCTCATATTGACTGGCCTTGAGGGGAACATCAAATATAGTGCCCGCAATAGAATCATATTGGCTCGAGTCTTCAGACGAGGCAATATGGTTCTTTAAAAGTGCAAGATACATGTAATTTATGTTCCCCGAAAGAAATGCCAGTCAATATTTCTATTATCCAAATATCTTCAGCAAAAATCTTCAGCAAAAATTGTGAAAATTTTAGATATTTTACCCTTCTAGAACGCGAATCTATTTTGTCATGTAGAGCAGACTGGGCCTTTGAACTTTACCATTGTGAGGTAATGAAATGTTGCATCCCTGGCCTGTATCCAGCGTTGTCTCATCTTGATGAACATTTTGACGTATATTAATTGTTGCTGCGCGGTTCAATAGGATGCGTATAAGGACACATAGAATACCCGGATAATAGCTCTGCGTTATTGCCCGCTACATTTCCATGCATTTTCTCATTGACTTTCTTGAGCGGGCAATAATATGGGTCCATGAATAAACAATTAGAAACCTATGACCCACCATTTGATCACTCTCATGAGCGGGCAATTATGAATTAAAGCTGCCCTGCTTAGATGTCTGATACATGTATGATTAATAATTGTAATTATTGTTATTATTAAGATTATCATATTGTATGATGATTATTATTCCTTACCTTTGATTTAACTCAGGAAGTAGAAGAGACACTTAGTCGCCTCCCCAGAGATAGAACATCAGGCTTTCTTCGTTGGTTGATATCCAGAGGTATAGCCTACCATCATGCTGGACTAAGCAACAAACAGAGGGTTGCTGTGGAAACCCTATTCCGAAGGAAGCACCTCAAGGTCAGTTCAAACTTATTGACCCATTTAACACAATTTTATTTCAGTATGGTACACATTTCCCATAGTGTTTCATAAAGCTGTTTTTAAGTTATGAGCAACCTTGTGAATGTCTAGTAGTCCTTTCTTGTGGTGAGTGATACAAATAAATTTTCTTTGGCGCTGATTTAGTTTAAGAAAGGTTCACCAGTCATTAGTAAAGACGCTCCTGACATAATATGAAAAGCTTTATCAACCACCCACCTCTTACTTTCTTCTCTGAAAGGGGCACTGGCCTCGGATCTCATCAAATCTCCTACATTAAGCCTATGTGCATTAGAATAGTCTTGATAAATAAACCCTTTCCTCAAACAATGACAAATTTATTGTCAAGTTTGATTGAAGGAAATATGATGATCCTCTGATCTCTGTTGCAAAACAAATGCTTTCTTGGCTAACAAAATTGTATTTCTTGGTCAATATTTGGTTGGGAATGTTGTATTAAGTCCTGGGCCTAGTCTTTTAAAGAGGTGCGATTGATGCGATCAAACGCAACTATGGACGGCCAGCAATGTCAACATCTATCATGCATGTTTGTTTAAAATATTTTCTAGCTATGATGTAAAATCATACATTTGTTTTCTTTTAAAAATGCACTGTGCTTCTCTTTGCTTACAAAGGACATTGTGCAAAGTTCCTGTAGAAAATTTATGACACTGAAAACGGGAAAAAGAGAAAAGGGAGGGAAAAAGAAAGGGAAAGGGGAAGGAGAAGGGAAAAGGAATGGAGGAAGAGGAAAGGGGAAAGAAAACGAAGATAGATATTTTTGTTTAAACATAATAGGAAGGAAGGACAGTGGGAAAAGGAACGAATGAAGAACATTTGAGGAAGGATACATCATTCCGAAATAGGCCTATGTAATGCAATAGCATGATGGGAAATAAATTAAAAGATGACAAAATCGCAAACAGTAACGGGAAATGAAGTTAGAATGGAATTAGTCAAAAGCTAAATTGGAAAACAAAGAAAAGGGACAAGAAAAGCAAAACACTTAATAACACGACCGGGCAGCCGATGATTGAAAATAAAGAGCGGGAAGAAAGATGGACTGCATACAACATTGTGCTTAAAGCTTGCTAAATTTTATTCAAATAAGATACCGGGACTTTGCCCCGACCCCACGCAGTAGGGGGTCTTCATCTATAACCTTCAAATGGCTCTATATAACTTCCCCCTGTAGGGACCCTTCTTGCATGTACATTAAGCTTTACGTTCAATCACTGGCGTACAGGCGTGGGGGTCTTGGTTCAAAACCCAAAGGAAATTAAAGGAGACAACGTATAATGAAATAAATGGAAACAATGAAATGTGTTATTTGCTGAATGAAAAAAATCTATATATCACATAGTTAGAATTTAATTTCATTAGGCAATCTTTTTTCCAGCTCGCTTTGCTCGCTGGCGACTTTTAACAAAATAATATTCCCACATTGCTATGTTCCCCCTTAAAATATTTGGTTCATTACGCAACTGGGTTGAATAAATGTGTTGTGTAAAAGCTATATTCTGTATATACCCGGGATATTTGATAAAAAATAGCGGCAATCTGCAAGGTTTAAATGGCTTTGATATCAAGAAGCTCCGCCCCCGACCCCAATCGCATAGCACTGTCGTATATAAGTATGGTAGGGTTGGGCCATGGCCCCCAAAAGTTCTACAACCAAGAGCAAAAAACAAGGAGGAAAGGAAAGCAAAGGAAAAGTGTAGGATGTGATTTTTACTGAAAATCTCAAAGCTAGATTCTCACGTAAAGGTGATTTTTTTTTTCTCACTCGCTTCGCTCGCTAGGGACTTATATTAAGCAGCTTTTTTAGCACATGCGCCATACTGCGCCCCTCGTTTTTTTGCTTTTTGTTTTTTTTATACTCTTCACGCTACTTCCGCAAAGAATCCTGTTCATAGTGGCGTACAGACCATGAAAAAGGGAATGGAAAGAAAGAAGGGTCAAATATATTTTTCTCTTATTATCACAAAATTGAATTTTTGTACTAAAAATTTCAAAATTTTTGCTCGCTCGCTTCGCTCGCTCGCAACCTTTTTTTTTTTAAAGATAATTCTACCCGATATGCAATAGGCCTATCTGGCCCTCCAAAAATTGTTGCCTCATTACACCATTACGCATGTTCATACCATGATATGACCGGGAAATTTTTGGCTCTTGCCCCCCCCTGGTCACCGACCCCTGTTACGCCGCTGCATGCAGGATCTGTTTTACCACCCACTTACATGTAGCTTGAGCTGGTTGTCCGCTGACAACCGTTGAACATCATCCAAGCATCTCTGTAGTTTCCCAACAGCATATGTCTGTTCACCAGGCTTAACCCTAAACTGACCGGGGGGGGTTGAATCAACCCCCCCCCTCAACATTTTCTGCGATCATTTCGCCGTGCGAATTTATTTTACCGCGCCACTCACAGAGTTTATACTTTCAAGTCTCGCGCATCTTTTGAGATCAAATTTTTGACGCCCGGGTACGCGGTTCCGAAATTACGCAACATTTTGTAAGTGCATGTCAGACCAAAAATTGGTCCAAAACGTGATTTTGTGTACAAAGTCAATGCAAATTGAGTTTTCTCATCTTATTCATAAAGATATGATTATTTTTGCTTTAAACAGCTGAAATCAATTGATTTTAGCAAAAATATGCTTCAAAAAGGTTGTGCAATAAATCTGGTGAAAAAAACAAAGAAAAACAAAAGGTTGAAAAACAAAGAAGTACATAAGAAATTCATAAAAATAAAATACATAAGAAATTGATTTCCAAACCAAATTTTTTTAATTGTGATTGTAAAGAATGCTACAAAGAATATTTTTATCAAAAATTAGCATTCTAGGAGCTTTACATGTATTTAGTCAATTAGAGCAAAAAGTATGATTTATGCATAAATTAGCATAATTAATTCATATAAAATAAAATCTCATTATTTTGGAAAATTTTACTATACAGCCTTTTAGATTACATCGCACACTACCAGCGTGCAAATTTTTGCGGCGCTCGTGCGATCGGCGCGGCCGAGATCTCAGGGGGGGGGTTCCCCCCCCCCCCTCCCCCGGCCACAGAACAGTAAAAAAAACCCGGCCTAGTTAGGGTTAAGAACAATGTATATCTGAGTGTCAGCATATACAACATGATGAATCCCTTGGTGAGCAGCAATGATTGAAGTCAATGGACCTGTCAAGAGGGAGGAATTCCAGAAAATGACTCCTAATTGTAATACCCCATGAAAGGAATTCTGACTAAGCGTGACTTTAAAAGAAAAGGGATGTGACAAGATGGCACATGGTGCAACCTTGGCAATGCTTTTAAACTGCATTCCACTTCATGTTTGATCACATTAAAAATGAACTGAAATGAGTTTAAATCACTCTTGCGAATTTGAAAATTACTCATTGTCTGTAATTTGTGATTCTTAAGCCGTGAATGCAAGCATTACTGTAATTTTTACAAAACAAATCATTTTTAAAACACAGATTTGCTGTTTTTGAAAAGTTTAATTTTTTTGTTCCTGTTGTGCTCATTCAGCCGTTAAGTCACAGATGTCGCTAATTTTCAAAAAACCACTTCCTAACAACCCTAGCTATATCCCATGCTTGGTTTCAACTTGACTTATTTGTTATACTGGATGATTTGATGGGGTTCTTTTGGGGGGAACTTACTTTTTATGTTGTGATTATGTAAGGAGTGTTTCATGGAGCATCTTCTTTTCAGTGATTATGAGCCAATCAGATGCAAGGATTTCAGTAGCTTATAACCTGATCTCATGGTGATTCTTTCACAGGTTCTAATAGCTACTTCTACGCTGGCCCTAGGAATTCATGTGCCTTGTAAGACAGTCATCTTTGCTTGTGAGGATCTCTGGCTTAAACCACTGGCTTATAGACAGGTTGGTGCATTCAGTAATGTCATCCCCTCCCCCCAAAACATATATGTAACCCTAATTTAATCTTTGGGGGTGATATAATGGCTCATCCTCAACATTTTGTGATAAATCTTTAACCTGAAATATTCGTACCATGTCATTTCTTGACTATATTCTCTCAAATCTTGGGCAACTGTTGAGACCTATAATTAATACAAGGAACTCTAAATGATAGAGTCAGACACATTTACATGTAGATTAATACCCTATAAAGTAATATTTTTCACTTCAATGTTCAATCTCATTCAGAGCTTGGATGTTATTGTCAATAAGTCTATAGCTACATGTACATGTACATGTATGACTGATCAACTTTTAGCTCATCCGGCCCAAACACAGAATTTTGAAACTCATTTAAGGACGTTCCACAGTTAAAGTGAAATCCATGTCATTTTCACCAAACTTTGCACATATATACTTTAGAACCTTAATATTCGAAATACGCAAAAATTAACATCCTGTAGGTCCATGTGCTTGATTTTTTGCAATAAAGCTTCAAAGTTCACCCAAATTGATGTTCTTAAGAATCGCGCATTCACAAGAATTTGGCATTTTTAGACCTCGCAAGATTACTATAATGAGTTTAAACCTCTATTACTCTGTCAAAATACACGAAAAAGTCATGAAATTTCGCAAGAGAGTTAATAATTGTATCATTAGAATGGAGAATCTATTTATAGTGCTATTTGTTTGCAATTTTAAGTTTAACAGAACTGTCAGTTCTTAAAAATGGCGTAAAAGATAACAAAATCCCAATCTAAAAAATGTGAAAATTTCAGTAACAAACTACAAACGTACAATAAATGCTGCACTTTATTCAAAATCCATGTCATTTTCACCAAAATTTGCAGAGCTGTAGAGGAAGGTATACCTAAGAGGTACAAACATTAAAAAATAGGGGTTCATGTGCTTGTTTTTAAACTATCGGCATTTTTATTAGAGCAAATGTGCTTTTTAAAACACCAAAAATGCGCCAAATGCTTTGTATCTATGTGAAGAAAAAATCAAAACCACTCTACCATATATTCAAACTCGGGGTAATATTCGTGATTCTTGGCAGCACTGCAGAGTAAAGTATTTTGAAATTGTAGAGAAATTTTTCTTTGAATGGTCCATGGAATAATTCCATTTATTAGCTTCATGAAATAACGCATCGGATCTGCAGTTAAAGTGCAGAAGATGAGAAAAATCAGCTCATACCCGCAGCTAATTAGTCACCTGTTCATCCATTGTGACGTCAGCGCGCAGAGTGTAAACTATGCGCAGATTATAATTTTGATTTTTTTTTTCCATCTGGTAGTATAGAGCTTCATTTGGTTCACCAAACTTCTACACTAGAAAATTATTCATAAATCCCCAAAATTGCTTCTTCTCTGTCATTTCTTCATCAATTTCAATTTTATTTCCTCAATTTAGGTCACCAATATAATTCACTAGAGTGTCAACTGGGATGAAATTAAAAATTGTGTTGAATTTCGTTGCAAGATGACCGATGAGCACCACATGTGCTAGTTATCCTCTCTCCACTTGCAGATTCGCAATCTTTTCTGGTTTAGAACATTTATGGTTGGTGATGCCTTTTTGTGCTACATGTACATGTATGTTATCTAGGCTTGACTATTGCCCTCTTCTTGCAATTAATTTCAGTTTCGTGCAGTATACATGTACAGTATCACCACCAATGTTGATCAACACATTAATCAGATCATGCGCACGGGACCCACATTATTGCCTAACCTACAATCAGATTACGCATTAAATGATCTATGCGTTGGCGTTTAAACATGGCTCTATTTATCTTTGCGAAACACCCCCTTGGTCCAGTACAGTTCATATGAATGGCTGTGTGATATTAATTCACATCTTATTCAGAATTTACACAATTCATTGTGTGTTGTTTTATGTAAAATCTCTCCCAGATGGCCGGCCGTTCAGGTCGCAGAGGTTTTGATCTCGTTGGCAATGTCATCTTCTACTGCGTTCCTCCGCAAAAGATCCGGCACTTGATCTCATCTGGTCTTCCAAACCTGAGGGGTCACTTTCCTTTCAGCGTCAGTCTTGTGGTGAGACTCATGGTGCTAACACACAATTCAGAAGACAAGAGAGATGCTCATGAGAAGGTATGTCTCATATAGAAAGGAATATAACAGGCTGAAAATGAAATGGTTTGAACAGATGAAGGAAAATCAGACAAGGAAAATTTTGATCAAATTTGATCAAACTCGGACAAGGAATAATAATGATAATATGTCCATTTATATAGCGCTGTTACTATGTGCATATACTTAACTGCGCTTTGACGCTTGGTATCTTATTATTACCCCGGCTGAGCCGCCATATTAATAGGCGCTTAAGCGTTCAAGGAATAAATCCTACCGGGTACCCATTCACCTAACCTGGGTCGAGTGCAGCACAATGTGGATAAATTTCCTGCCGAAGGAAATTACGCCATGGCTGGAATTCGAACCCACGGCCCTCTGTTTCAAAGTCCGGAGACTTATCCAAGAGTATTAAAGCTTTGCATTATTTCAGTGAAGCAGTTCCATGCACGGCTTTGGGTGGAAGGCACTTTATAGGAACTGCTTTATTGTAGTAATAATAGATAGATACTATTTACTTGATATTAAACATACTTAGTATTAGGTGATGACTATTGTAAGGATGCTAAGCTTTTTCATAGCAGCTTTCCTGCAGTCCCCATTGTTTTTTCTATTATGACTGTGATGATTTGTAAGGAAAAGCTACATGCAGGATTCCTGAGGGAAAGACAGGGCTGTTACATTTGACAAGGGCCTTGGAGAAAACAAGTCTTCTTTTTTCTTAACAACTAGAAAGAAATATGATCATTTTGACTTACTGTTTGAACTGGAGAGTACAGTTTTACATCCAATCCGGGACGCTTCTTCAGCATTTCTGAACTGGCGGGAAATCAATAGTCTTTGAGACAAGGTCAGACGAGCTGAAGAAGTGTCCAGGATCAGAAGTGAAAGTGTACTCTCTATTTCAAAAAGTAAGTCCAGACTTATGTTTAATCGTTATTTGTCTTTCTTCCAGGATGAATCAAAACATACATTACTTCTTTGTTGTATTGTGTACATTGTAGGTTTTATCTCTACTGAAGCATCCTTTTGTGTGTCACAAGGCAGCAGACATGGAGGAAGTAGTGAAGCATTTCTTCCTGTTCAGTGTGGATTATCTCATACATGCAGTAAGTCTAACCTCCCACGGAAGAACACAGTTTGGCAAAACCCACAAAAGTCACTTGAAATGAATTCTCAGTCAAATATTCTTCTAAGAAGAGGAGATTCTCAGCTTTAAATTACTACTATTGGATGGACTTAACCACCATCTAAAAGAAAAGAATGTTCACCACAGGGTAAAAAAAAGATAATTTTTTAGAGATTTTGAAAAGAATTTTGAGAGCCATTTTTGTCTCGCCTGCATAGCAGAGCGAGATACATTGTAAAAGCGCCGCTTTTGGGACGGCGGCGGGGTCAACATCACATGTTAACCTAAGGTGAAGTTTTCTAAATGACTTCATAACTTTAAAAAGTATATGGACCTAGTTCATGAAATGTACACTTAAGGGTAAAGAAGTATTACTGAACATCCTACCCGAGTTTCGGGTCACATGACCTAGGTCAAAGATCATTTAGGATCAATGAACTTACCACCATGTTGGGGGGACCATGTTCATGAAACTTGTACATAAGGGTAATGGAAGTATGACTGAACATCCTGCCTGAGTTTCAGGTCACAGGACCAAGGTCAAAGGTCATTTACGGTTTATGAACTTTGGCCATGTTTGGGGTATTTTTTAAAACCATGATCACAACTTTGAAAGTTTATGGATCTAGTTTATTTATCAGACTTGGATATAGGAGTAATCAAATACTGTATCACTGAACATCCCATGCGAGTTTCAAGTCACATGACCAAGGTCAAAGGTCATTTAAGGTCAATCAACTTTGGTCACTTTGGGGGTTTTCATTGAATTGCCATCATAACTTTGAAAGTTTATGGATATAGGTTGTGAAATGTGGACAAAGGGGTAATCAACTATTACTGATCATCTTGCACAAGTCTTTGGTCACATTATTATGGTCAAATGTCATTTAAGGTCAATGAACGTAGTATAAAAATTGTGTTTTTTGTGAATACATGTAGTTATTTGATAGTTGTTTTCAAAGTCAGCACTGCTACTATATTGAATCGCGTAACGCAGGTGAGACTGACATAGGCTTTCCACTTGTTAAATATGCTTTTGATAATGATCCTATAACAAGAGTGTACAGACCAAAATCTAGCATTTTGGGGGGCTATATTTAAAGATTTACTGCCAAATTGCATTAATTGCCATAATTTATTTATTAAATCTGCTGTCTTTCAGTGTTTTGAAAAATAGTAGCGTTTGTTCGAGTTTCAAACACTGATAATCAGATTATCAGAGTTTGAATCTCGATAGGCAATTTTCTGGTGCGCCATCCCTGTGATTCTAAAAAGACCTCTCAGTTACACGTCAAAAAGCAACAAGCCATGGAATTAAAAAATGCAGCTGCATGGTTGCACTGGCTGCCTGACATACAGTACTATGCAGGTGCCGATGGGAGACTGGGCGGGTGTATATGGTAGCGATTTTCATATTGGGAGTCGCTGGGTACTTGGCGGTTTTAGGCAGTTGGGAGAGTGATCCCAGAGAAAATGAGAGCGAATCATTTGTCGCACCTGTGAATTCTTTTTTGCTGGTTCGCCACCGTATACCTGTAGAATGCTACTTTTGAAAAAAAAACAATCGTCGATTCAAGTTGACCAAGTTGATTCACTTTGACCTTTATCGACCTTACTGTAAAGTCAGTGGCTGACAACAAGTATTCTGGTATTTATTTGTTTTTGAACTGAATTGTTTTCAGGGTCTTCTTGACATCAGCGGTACACCGATAGGTCTTTCAAGACTTGCTACTCATCTTCACTACCACGAACCAGCAAACTTGACCTTCGTCACCATGCTCCAAGAGGGCGCTTTTCATAAGCTGTGCAAACCAAACATGGGTGAGTGGATTATTTGATTGCTTTATTTGTCAACATTTCCCATACAAATGTATACAGGGGTACTTTATTTTTGTCTTGCCTGCATAGCACAGCGAGTCTATAGGCGCCGCTTCTCTGATGGCGGCTGCAGCAGCCTCAAAGGTTAAGTTTTTATATGACATTACACTCCACTTGTTTTTATATTTCTTTATTTTATTCTTTTCTTTTTAATATGCGGGAGTAAGCAACAGGATGGCATTGCCGTAGGCTCCCTCATTCACATATTAAACAGGATGTACATTATGAGCTTATAGGTGAAAATGCAACTTTCTTATTTTACTTGTTCATATGAATTTGTTAGTACTTTGCCTGTTTGATATTTTTCTCTTTTAATTCAACTCAAACTCTTTGTTGCGATGGACTTCAGTTCCTTTTTAACGTTCAGATGGAATTTATTTTCAGTATTCCTTTTCACTTTCCTGTAGATGGTTCTTTCTCCCAATCTGTGATGGAGAAACTAGTGTGTGTTCTTGGAAACATGTTTGGTCGTATAACGATGCCTGGATCTGTGGTGCAGAGGATAAAAAGCAAGGGCGTTCATTCCAAGGTATGGTATACATGTATCTATGATAAATATTTACCTTGGGTATAACCACTTCAGTTCTAAAATTTCTCTAACAGCATGCCCTGCTTAGCATGATATGTTATCTTTCACTAATCTTAATGCATAATCAGTGGTAGAAGTTCTTGCTATGACTTGGCGAGGGATCGAACCTACAAATTTCTTATTATGAGGTGGGCACTCGACCACTGAGCCACATACTATGATGTTTAAATCTGTTAACCCAAAAGGACTGCGCTATTTGAGATGTATTGAGGACTGGGGGTTTGGCATGATGCCCCCCCCCCTTCTGGTCTTTAAAAATTCTGAAATTAATAGGTTTGTTATTTATTATGAATATAAATATATGCAAATTTATTCATGAAAAAACATTTGCAAATTTAACACCCAATTTCACTTCAAATTTTTTTTTTTTTTACAGATGTCATCTTTGTAATCTAATTTAAAGGTTTCCACAAAGAAAAATTGTGAAAACCTATTTTTTTCCTCGTGCATTTCTTTAGAATTTCTTATGTATTTCTCTTTTTTTTCATCTTTTGTTTTTCATTGTTTTTTCAATGTAAATTATTACAGAACATTTAGCAACAAAATTATACCCTAAATTAATTAAGCAGACCAATAAGTATGAAAAATAATCACCCTCTTATGAATTTCATCTCCCATAGACTTTGTACACAAAGTATAAAAATGAGTCATTTTCGGCATGACATTGTCTCCTAAAAGTCACGTGGCATCGCGATGCTGTACTCGTATGTCGCGAATTAGGTCTCAAAAGTTGCGAGAGACTTCAAAGAAAAAAGTCATACAATTTCATATTTAGGGTTAAAGCCTGAATCCAAATAATGATCATAATACATGTATGAGGTCATACAGAATCTAATGAAATTACCAATTTATTCCAATTGATTCTTGTGAAAACATGAGTAATCGCACTTTAATTGGGTAAATAACAAGACTACATGTAAGCATGGCATTCTGTAATGTCCAAGGAATTTTTCCAAGTAATAGAGTATACATATGCCCACACACACATATCTGCGTTGGCAATTTCACCATAACCCAGGTTTCCCATTACATTCCTTTTTTTCACACCCTTTGGTTTATATTCACTATCAGGAAACAGATGTCCCTGTCATTTTGACACCCCCCCCCAAAAAAAAAAAGTAAAGAAGAAAGACCCCATATTAGTGAATTATATTAAAGTAAAACATTATGTTGGATTTTGTGAAATTAATTATTTTCTTTCCCCATTAGGTTGTGTTTGGGGAGTCAGTTGTGATGCCAAAGGAATTTTCTGACATCCTCAAGAAGCACAACAAGGATGTCTTGGAGATGTTCAGAAGCTACGTCGACACTGTGTGTGATTATGCTGTCAAAAGAGATGACGGAGTCAAGCAAAATGTGCTACCTCTCTCAAAAGTTGGTGAGTTGGAATTTTTATACATTGGTGGATCCAGGGGAAGGGGGACAAAAGGGGAATATGTATACGTCTATAACTGGCACAACCAAATAACCATCTGATGGGGAGGGGGGCAATGTCTAGTCTTGTCTATTGTTTGTCTAGAGATATATGCCCCCATCTTATAATTCCTGGATACACTCCTACTTTAAGAGCATAGAAGTAGAATTTTTTTTGTTGCAGTAATCTGCAGTGCAGGTCCCAGTTTAATTGCCGGTAGTTATTGTCATGTACATGTATTGTTCATTATCGATTATCACTATCAATTATACATGTATGCGCATCGATGTAAAAAGAATTATGACGTCACTGATGCTGCACAGTAAGCTGCCATAGTAACCGTTGAATTTGGAACTAAATATTACCGGCTTGGACTTGATTATTTAGTGTATGTGTTGGTGATATAGTGCCAAGTAATTCATGCAAACACTTAACATGGTGGCAGCCGGAAAAGAATTTCTCAGGTCGTCAATTTTGGACATTTTGTGACGTCCTCGCGCAGACAATTATCCCCTCACTGTTTTGACTAGGAGGCCGGATTTTTACACCGAGAGTTCCGGGGCAGGACAAGCAGCGTTATCGTTGGGTGAGAAAACATTGATTTGACTTGATTGACTCGTTAACAGTTATTAAACACGTCGTGATTAACCCATTGGACTCTGAAACATCTCACACACAGAGACTGAGCCTACATGTGATTTGTGATGTTGATTTATTTGGAGCTGCTCTTGATTTTGCAATTGAATCGTAATTCCAACTTTTTTTAGCACATCGTCGCATTCGGACGTGTAACTGAGTAGATTTTTAAGAATCACGGGCACGGCGCTTCAGAAAAATGTGTATCGAGTTTCAAACTCTCGATATCCCTTGTACTATTTTTCAAAAAGCTGTGCGGCACTAGGTCTCGCCGTTAATTTCATGGCAAAAAATGTCCTTTTCTATTGGATTAATTTTATAAGATACCATCCTAAATGTGCAAGAAAATAAGATCATGAGCTCTGAAGAAAATCACAGATTTTTCATTTTAGAGTAGTTTTCGGAGACTCCACTTCTCAAATCTGAACTAAGCCACTTGGTGCTCTGGAAATTTGGCACAGATCCCGCAATTTTCAGACCGAAATCAGGATTTTCTGTGGGGATTTTTGGTGAGTAACGGTCAGTGCCCGAGTGTATACATGTATTGGCGCTAATGCAGTTTCATACCCGCCTGTGTTGCGGTGATGATTGACTGTGAGCTGTGCTATGTTCAGTGGCTGAGCTGCACTAGCGTAGCCTAGCTTGAGAAATGGTTGACATGGTGACGTTAGCTGTCAGGCTGTGATGCTTTCTAATTCTATATTTCCTGTATTGACAAGCTCCAAACTGGGAGTTCACTATGCATTTTGCATAGTCTTTGTTTTTGGTTTGTTTTTTGTGGGGGAGGGGTTGCATAAGTGTTGAAAAATGAGTTTTAAGTGAAGGAAAAGGACATTCCTCCATGTTGAAAGTACCAAGAGCTCCCTACCCCCTCCCACACCCACCCCCGCTCGGTCGCTTTGCTCCCTCATAGTCCACGTAAAAAAGTTTACTATTTTTAGTCTTCAAAGGTTGGTAGGTATGCGCCTGGACACGTACGTCCTTTGTAGCGAAGGGTAAGCCCTTCCGCACTCCCCTCCCATCAGCCGCTCTGACCACAGATGCGTCTCTTATGGGATGGGGCGGCCATTGTGCGGGGGAGATGGTCTCTGGTCGTCTCAACGCACCTTGCCTCATATCAATGTGTTGGAGATGAAGGCTGTCATCAACTCAGCATTTCCGACACAGGTTAGTCGATCAAACGGTCCTGATTCGCACAGACAACAAGTCAGTTGCGGCGTACATCAATCGCCAAGGCGATACCCGATCGAGCTCTCTCAACGCCCTCGCTGCGGAGCTCTGGGAGTGGTGACGCCATGCGAAGATCGTTCCAATTGCCTCGTACATTCCAGGCAGCGACAACCTGATAGCCGATATTCTGTCCCGGGGCCGGTGCCTACCATCCAAATGGTCGCTCCACCCGGAGATATTCCAGTCTATCCAAGCCCACAGGGGGCCCCTGGAAATAGACTTGTTTTTCACGGCTCTCAATCGGAAGTTACTGACGTTCTGCTCTCGTGTCAACGAAACAGAAGCAACTTCCCTGGATGCATTCTCCATTTATTGGGGGATCGGAGGTGCTATGCGTTTCCTCCATTCTGCCTAATACCGCAGGTATTGAGGAAAGTGAAGGAAGACCAAGCTTGGCTTCTTCTAGTGGCCCCCAATTGGCCAAGGAGGTGCTGGTTTCCACAGCTCTTAGAACTGTTGGAGGGGGACTCACTCATACTTCCTCTGAGATCAGACATAGTATCTCGACCTCTGTCGGGGATCGTGCATCCTCGGCCAGCGGTCTTCCACTTAACCGCTTGGCCGTTATCGGGCAGGACGCGAAAGCGTTAGGCCTTTCTGATCGTGCCTCACAATTGGTGATTTAAAGTCGCAGAAACTCGACTCTTGATCTTTACAATTCTCGTTTGGGCCGATTTTCTAATTGGAGCGCTGCGCGGTCTGTTGATCCTCGCAACGCTTCTCTTGCCGCGATCACGGATTTCTTTGTGCACCTTTTCGACATCGGTCGTTCGCTTTCCACCATCAGGGGCTTCCGGTCGGCTATTGCCGCGTTTCATTCCGGATTCCCAGATGGATCCAACGTCTCTAATTCCAGTCTTCTATCTAGGCTGATGAGAGCGTTTTTCCTAAAGCGACCTCCGAAGAAAAGTCTGGCTCCTTCCTGGAGTCTCCCGGCTGTGCTTAACGCCTTGGCTAAGCCTCCGTTTGAGCCTCTGGCCAAGAGCTCCTTGCATGATTTGTCTGTCAAGACTGCCTTTCTAATCGCTGTTGCATCCGGTCAAAGACACAGCTCTATTCACGCTTTGTGTATTTCCCCCGGTCACATCCAGTGGGAACGGCATGGAGTCCGCTTGATTCCCACACCGTCCTTCATTGCCAAGAACCAGACTGCCACCTCTGGTTTGATTGAGTTCTTCCTAGCTCCCCTTTCAGACCTTTCCTCGGTTGCCGAGGACAAAGTCTGGTGCCCGGTCAGGGCGTTGAAATGGTATCTGGATAGAACGAAGACGCTTCGCAACTCTGATCAGTTGTTTGTCACGTCGCGCGAGCCCTTTGCGGCAGCGTCGCGAGACACCATCTACCGCTGGACCGTTGAGGCGATCAAGTCAGCTGGTGATGATGCCCTCCTTTCAGACACTGGGCCGAGAGCCCATGATACTCGAAGTATTGCTACTTCTTGGGCTCTTTTTAATGGAGTCGCCTTAGACAACATTTTAAGAGCTGCCTTTTGGCGCTCTTCCAACTCCTTTACTTCCTTTTATTTAAAGGACCTTCACGTTGAATCCGTGTTGGTCTAGCAAATCAAATGAGTATATCCCAGTTATTGATAGTAAATTATGAAAATACTTACCATGATTTTCTTCTTTACGAAATAACTGGATATACTCATTTGAACCCTCCCACCTACCCCTCGCCTTTGCGTGGCAACATGTCTTGCGTGCAGGCTCATGAGAGGAAATGGACGCCAAAAAGCACGATGATCTTGGGATAGTGCTTTAATAGGGAGATGCAGCGCCCGCGCAGGAAAATTGTGTACTTTTCATTCAGCGTGCAAGTTAATCGTAATGAACTAGCAAATCAAATGAGTATATCCAGTTATTTCGTAAATAAGAAAATCATGGTAAGTATTTTCATAGTTCAGAGGCGTGTGAGGTTGCTCGCCTTCAATGACTCTGTTATTCCTCACTATGGAATAGTGAAAGTTCTCTGTCGACATGATGGTGACTGGATGGATACAACTTTCTACATTGTGGACACCAAGAGTCCAGCTATTCTGGGTCTGCCAAGTTCTAAGGCAATGAAGCTGGTGATTCTGAACTGTTCGTTACAGCAGAAGGAGCACCTACCACTCCGTGATAAGAAGGACCTCCAGCAGAGGTTTCCAGACCGCTTCACTGGAATCGGATGATTTCCAGGAGAGTTCCATATCACATTGATGGAGGATGCCCAGCCAGTGGTACCAGTGCCCAGGAAATTACCAATCCATCTACAGAAAGAGCTTAAGGATGAGCTTGACAGGATGCAAGAGCTAGGAGTTATCAAGAAGGTAACTGAACCAACAGATCAGGTGTCGTCCCGAGCAGTAAGCAGAAAGTCAAATGGGAAGCTCAGAATTTGCCTTGATCCCAAGGATTTGAATAGAGCATGCAAGCGCACCCACCACAAGACTCCAACACTTGAAGAGATTACGCACAAGTTGAGTGGTGCGGAGGTTTTCTCCAAGATGGACGCCCGACATGGGTACTGGAGCGTAGTCCTTGACAGAGAGTCGAGTCTTCTAACGACCTTTAACTCCCCATATGGTCGTAATAGATACCAGCAATTGCCGTTTGGACTCAACGTTTCACAAGACACCTTTCAGGAAGAGATGGACCTCATCTTAGAGCATTGTAATTGTACTATAGGCATTGCAGATGACATTGTCGTGTTCGGACAAAACAAGAAGGAACATAATAAGAACATGATCAACCTGATGAAGGTTTCAAGAGAATACGGGTTGGTGTTCAATCTTGAGAAGTGTGATTGCAAGATTCCTCAGTGAAGTTCTTTGGATGCTACTACGAGGTAGAAGGCGTGCACCCTGACCCAGACAAAGTAGCCATTATCAGAGCATTTCCATCTCCTGAGAATGTGAAGGATCTCCAGAGATTTCTAGGGATGATGCAGTACTTGTCACCATTCCTGCCACGGTTAGCCGAGCATACTGATGCCCTACGAAGCCTGACCCGCAGTGACAGCAAATGGCAGTGGAACTCCTCTCACCAGTTGGCTTTCCAGCATCTGAAAGACAAGTTAACAGAGTATACTACCTTGAGATACAACGACCCGTCAAAGCCAACAGTAATACAAGTTGATGCTTCTAAAAGAGGGCTAGGAGCAGTTCTTCTTCAGGACAACAAGCCTGTGGCTTTTGAAAGCAAGGCATTGACTGCAACGGAGCAGCAATATGCTAATATCGAGAGAGAGTTACTTGCAGTGGTCTCTGGATGGACAAGGTTCCATACCTATGTATTTGGGTCCAACTTCATCATTGAGTTAGACCACAAGACACTTGAAAACATACATCATAAGAACCTTGCTGAAACTCCGTCAAGATTGCAGAGAATGATGCTCAGGATACAGCCCTATTACTTCAAGATAGTGTATCGACCAGGCAAGGAGATGCTACTTGCTGACGCATTGTTGCGCTTGGGTCCAGAGAAGGAATCTACCATGGACTTTGATATGACGATACACACTATGCAATACTCAAACTCCAAGCTGGATGAGATTAGAAATTCCATCAGCATGGATAGCACCCTTAGTAAGCTGGTAGACACAGTGATTGAAGGATGACCAGAGAATCCAAGTGAACTTCCGAAATAAATCGGACAGTTTTGGTCATGCCGTGACACTCTCTCACCAGAAGATGGTATACCATTGAAAGGAGATAGAGTGTTCATACCCACTCCACTCAGGTAGGAGATACTTGATCAGATCCACATTGGACATTAAGTAATTGTGAAATCACAACAGAGAGCCAGTGCGGCAGTATACTTGCCTGGTATCAACAAAGATGTACATGTAGAAGAGATAACCTGAGCTTGTCCAACCTGCAAAAATCTGATATGAAAGTGCGTGGAGAATAAGGAGGATGTATACCTTGCAATGTGCCTTAGAACAACACCAATAGAGGCAAACCTTCCATCTCCAGCAGAGATACTTTATGGAAGAGTGGTCAGAAATGATTTACCTACAGTGCACAACAGACAAGTACCAACCCATGAGGACATACAAAAACAGCTTAAAGGAAAATGCAAGAAACAGACAGATGAACATGACAAACGCGGGGTCAAGTCATTATCCAAGCTCCAGATTGGCCAGAAGGCAACTGTCCTAGACAAGAAATCTGGACTATGGACTCCCGTCACAGTGAAGGATGTCTGTCAGGAACGAGGTTCATATATTATTCAAACCCCTAATGGTGGTCTACTAAGACGGAATAGAAGTCACCTTAGAGACCTCAAACTGACACCCAAAAAGGTGAACTTTGCATATGACCCACCAACAGTCACACCAGAGAACATGACAGACAAAAATAACACAAACCGAACAGACAAGTCTGACAAGACACAAACAACAGGACGGACTTACAGAACTCGGAGTGGTTGCCATGTTAAGCGACCAAGACGACTCATTGAACAATAAGTCTTTATGTGTTCTATGTTAAAAAACAATTGGTAGTTTGAATACCATAATGTTTGCTTATGATTTGTTGTATCACATGTTTAAAGAATATTGTATAAAAAATGATTTGGGGCTAAAATGATAATGGAAGGTAAATTGCTTCTTTACCTTATACGTGTTTAGTAATTATTACAAGTGTATTGATTGGATTTAACTGAAAGTTGGAAGTTCCCAAAAGGAAAAGAACTAAAAAAATATTTCATTCAAAAAGGGAAGGAAATTGTGGATTGATACAATGATAGTATGCTATGATCAGTTTGTATCATTGATGTATAAAAAATTATTTAAAAAAAAAAGATATCTTTGCAAACATACCAAATATTTCATATCTGGAAGTGAATAACATGGATGTGATTTTATATGTTTTCATGAGCCATGTTTAAAGGTGATACACATGTCTTCTACATTGTGTCTTGTTTGTTAACAGTGGATAGCGAAAACAAAAAACAGAAATACCATGCAATTTCGTTTCTTTTTATTAGAGAAGGGGGATGTCATGTATTGTTCATTATCGATTATCACTATCGATTATACATGTATGCGCATTGATGTAAAAAGCAGTATGACATCACTGACGTCTGCACATGCAGTACACTGCCATAGTAATCTGTGATGCCTGAATAAAAGTCTTGGAATTTGGAACTAAATATTGCCGGCTTGGACTTGATTATTTAGTGTATGTGTTGAAGATATACATGTAGTGCCAAGTAATTCATACAAACACATAACAGTAACATGTATGTGTGTGTGTTAGTCAGAAAGAGAAGAAATGGGATTATGAAGTGTAGCTACTAAAAATCAAAGTTCAAATATTGACACAGATGGTCTGCTACATTTCTAGACCACTTTCAAGTCCTAAAGTTCATCAAGTTTAGAGTAGGGTCTGTGCATTCAGACTTGCTCAAAGCGGCTTGGCAGTTCTATGTTTAAAAAAAACAACAACAATGATCCTTAAGTTTAAAAAAAAATGATGCTAGTTAGTATATGGAATGCAATAGGGATGATGTTTCCATTTCTTTCCTACACTTAAAAAATGCTAAATGATGATTTTGGGGTCAAAATTTCCATGCCTTCATTGTTCCAACACATCACAGACACGAGTAACTAATGGAACCTTTGCAGCTCATACTTTGTAGCCAAATCAAAGTCAATCAATGCTTTAATTCACAGCAATACAGCCACCGGTCTTATCACCGCCTTCATTGAATACTTCTGGAGAAGAAGGCAACCTAATTACCAAGCTTACAGCCTCATCCAACAAGGGCACAACCTTGTCTCCATTTGTGATGACATCTGGTAACAAGGACAAGGATCTCGAGGAGTTTGATGCAGACATATCTCAGGTATTAATTGATGGTATCAAATGTGACCTGCCACACCCAAACCAACAATAACTTGCCAAAAATAAATTTTGAGATTTTTTTTGAGCTTGGTAGAGAACATTCTAAGCTAGAACATGATTCCTGCAGTGCAGGAAGCACCCGCCGTGAGCACTGATTTCCAG
This sequence comes from Lytechinus pictus, assembly GCF_037042905.1. Taxonomy (NCBI): domain Eukaryota; kingdom Metazoa; phylum Echinodermata; class Echinoidea; order Temnopleuroida; family Toxopneustidae; genus Lytechinus; species Lytechinus pictus. The sequence goes on along the minus strand of NC_087261.1, from coordinate 16,612,914 downwards.
CAGCATCGGCCAATCACAGCGTGGCTCACTCCCGAGTGGAGCCAGACAATAGCGTGCAGCCGGGTGCACTGACCCCTTTGCTGATTCCATGTACAGCAGCGTCTTTCTTCATTGCCTGACAAAGTCTAGCAGCTCGCAGACGAAATGTCACTCTCCAACAACATTTGACCCCTCGTGAGACAACTGATTATTTCTTCTACTCAATCGACATATAACTTGTCAAAATTGATCAACAATTATCTACACAAATACTTGATTGAATGTAGAAGAGATTAAAAGAATGAGGAGAAACAAGGTTCGAAGTTCGGGGTTCACTCAAGGATGAGATGGGAACACTGTATAATCTCTATGAACTTCCAAGCTGTCCGGAAAGAAATGGTGTAACAAAAGAACCACATATCTCCTATTTTATTTAAATTTACAACTTCAAATTCTGACAGTATGAAGAAGAAGAATCGTCATTTCATCATTTTCTAATTTTGACTTTTTGTAGACCAAATTATTGTTTTAGCTTTTTACAGTGAACCCTCTCTGGCAATTTATTGTTGGTTTTTGGATGGCTGGGCACAAGTGTTGTTGTACATTAACTGCTAGTCATGGTAACAATGTTTTTTAAAAATAGTTGAACATAATCCAACAAAATTTTACAGTACTGTATTTATATGTATGAAACAAAATATTTGCCAAATGATTCCGGTATGGATAAGTGGTCAAGACATACACGGTATTCCTGCCAGATTTTTGGGTATTTTTCCAAGCAAGAATAATACACTGCCCCACATGTACTTCTATGTGTTGGAGATCTTCAGTGTGGTCAGAGTACGGTCAGTTTAGATTATCTTCATTTCACAAATGTGAGTTTATGCAATTAAACCAGTTATAGATCTATACATGTATGTATGATGAAAGACTTTCTCATTTCTTTCTCTTTCATAACGTTTTTAAGAATTCATTTATATTATTATGAATCATAATTAATAGAAATCTGTGTAAAACTATGGTTTCAAAACCACCTCTGTGAATTTTGGATTTTCCCTAATAGGCTATTCGTCAAGGAGTTCATATAGAACAATCCAAAATACCAACACTGATACCAGCAGAAGACCTTGCTGACAACCGCGGAAAGAAGCTCTATGTGAATGCATACGCATATGACTTCTTCAAACATGGCTCAAGGAAGCTGATTGAACGAGAAAACGGGTATGATGATTTTCTAACATGCTTTTACATGCGGTAGACTCTGGAGGTTACAGCCCGATAGACCGCGGGTCCGATAGACCGCGGGTCCGATAGCCCGCGGGTCCGATAGACCGCAGGTCCGATAGTCCGCGGGTCCGATAGACCGCGGGTCCGATAGACCGCGGGTCCGATAGTCCGCGGGTCCGATAGCCCGCGGTGTGTGTAAAATTATGGTCAGGATATAGTGAGATCCAATGCCATCAAGAGGTCAAAAGGCCAATGATACGAGTCCATTGGGGTTCTATAACGATGACCCAAAGGACAATCGCCCCCTGACATCTACTTCAAGGAAAATATTATCCCCATATTTTATCGTCAGGGACTGTTACCCCCCCCCCCCCCCCCCCGGAAATTTACCCTCTAGACGCCATACGGAGCCATCGACTTGACGACATGGCGAGATACTTTATCTTGCCATGTCGACTAAATAATGGCGCGATACGTTATCCTGCCAAGTCAGTCCACTTATAAAAAGTTATACATGTATGTCAACATGGCGAGATATTTTATCTTCCAAGTCGACTTAAGTAAGTTACATGTCAACATAGCGATATATCGGGATTCTCGCCGGGGCTTGTACACTTCATATCTTGCCATGTGGACATATCGACTTGACAAGATAGAATATATCGCTATGTCAAAATAATAAGCGTATTAATTACTTAGGCGGCGGAAGCGGGGGGGACCTTTCCTCCTAAATTTGAGGTGAGGGACGGTCCCCCCTAGATTTTTAGTTGAGAACCTTTTTTTTGCTTGTCAATTTGTTTTCTACGTCCCCCCTAAATTGAGGTGGACCCCCCCTAAAATCTTTTTGTCCCCCTAATTTTGATTTATAACCTTTTTTCTTGTCAAAAATTTTTCAAAATTGGTGGTCCTTCCTATAAATTTTGGTTGATTTGCTTGTCAATTTTTTTACCTGTGTCCATCCCAAAATTTCAGGTGGACCCCCCTAAATTTTTTTGCCTTCCGCCGCCAATGATTAATTAAGACATGTCAAGATAAAGTACCACGCCATGTCGTCACGTTAATGGCATTTTCAAGGCTCCATACTAGGGGTAATTATCTGGGGTAATTATCTGGAGGGTAAATTTCCGGGGGGGGGGGGGGGGTATCAGTCCCCGCCGGTAAAAATATGGGGATAATATTTTCCTTGAAGTAGTTGTCAGGGGGTGATTGCCCTAATTGGGTTATTGTTATAGAACCCAGGCGCGGATCCAGGATTTTGTGGGGAGGGAGGGGGGGGGGGCAAATTTGACCTGATTTTTGGCGCCCATATGTGTACTTTTCGAAAAATGGCGCCCACTCCCTCCCGGCCAGGCTAACTAAAGTGCCTTAATGGATTTTGAATTATCTTATAATCACATTTAAAAAAAACCAAAGACCACTTTTTCATGTGTTCTTGAAAAAAAAATCCATGAATATATAATGTAATATCAATGGGAGCGCAAAGCACGAGCGATTTTTTTTTTTTTTTTTTGGGGGGGGGGCTCAATTTGGTTTAACTTCTTACCAGAGTAGGCCCTACTAGAATATTCTGTGAACGGGAGCTGTAGTTTCTGTACTGTTGTGTTAGAATACCCTTCAATAATATTAATGATAACCTCTTGGGAATAATGCAATCTCGAAGCAATCGACTAATTCTCCTCATCAGTGGCGTATTTATTCAGCATGGGTGCACGGGATGGGTGGCGAGGGCACCAAGTTAAAAAAAATAAATGAAATGGGGGGGGGTAGACGTCAAAGAAAATCTGATATTTCATTCTTAAAAACAAATTGAGGTATCTCACAAGGCCTAAATAAATAATGAGAACGCGAAGCACGATCTGATTTTTTTTTAATAGATTTATCATGTATTATATCCTGAAAGCCTACATGTAAGTCAGGGGCGGACCCAGCTTCCGCCATTAGGGGGAGGGGCCATTTTTTCACCCATATTATTTCCCCGATCGGCCGCTCAAAGTTGATTTTTTTTTTTTTTCTTTGAAGGGGTTGTCCCAGTGCCGTAATGAGCCAACAATTTCGAGGGGGCTCGATATGGTGTATCGCATAAAATTAATAAGAAGTTGCCAGTGAGCGAAGCGAGCAAGCAAATATGCTGACATTTTTATTACAAAAATACAAGGTTGTGATAGATTTTGACATAATATTTGGAAAATAATATTATATTTCATCCTTATCCCTTTCCTTTTCTCTCTATTTTTTCTTAGTCTTGATTCTCTCTTCTTCTTTTTTTTTTTTTTTTTTTTGGGGGGGGGCACAACACCCATGTCCTAACAGTCATTTCCTAGCTTTACCTTATAAGCAACATAAATGTGTAATAATCTCTTAAGCCCTATGTAATCTAAAAATGAAATTTCATGTATTTTGTCCTGAAAATTGAAAATTTTGGGCAATGTTTGTGAACCTGAACAGCGTATATAACTAGATAATTACCACGAGCGCGAAGCCGAGCAGAAATGTTAAATATTCGTTCTGGCCTGGTCGAAAAGGGACATGTTAAGGATGTTTTGCAGTTAGCCATTAAGACGATACATATTTCAACGATTAAATAATGCGAGCGCGAAGCGCAACTTGAACATTTTTGATATTCCAACCTAAAAAGATGAGATTTCAAATTCCCCAATGGGACATTCGATTCATGTTTGTCAATCATGAAAAAGGATGGGTAATTTTTGGTATCTTCCTACAATAATAATGCGAGCGCAAAGCGCGAGCAAAATTTTTTTGATATTCTGATTCGAAACTGGATAATTTTAGCACGTTTTGAATAAGATCAAGCTTTGTATCCTAAAAACATGCGTGCGCATGTTTTAGAGTTAGACAGAATCCTGGCAATCTGAATACATTTCATTTTTCATCATAAAAATCAATAATGCGAGCGCAGAGCCCGAGCTGAAAATAATATTTGAAATTCCGATATGAAAAGGGTCAATTTAAGCACTGTTTACAGCACTGTGTATATAGGGAAATTTGATAGCACTATATAAATAATGCGAGCGCGAAGCGCGAGCTGATATTTTATTATTTATTTGACCTAGGATCGAGACATTTTAGGCCTAAGGACATTTTGTCATCATATAAGAATGATGACTATCTTCTCTTTGTTTTCCTAAAAATTTATTTCTGAAAAAGGGACAATTTAGTTATAATGAATTTATACAAATTTTATTTCATATTTATTAATCTGTTAAGCCTAATGAGTGTGTGAAATTTGTTAACAGTGCATGAGGCCTGAAAACTGGATATTTTAAGTATTTTTGTAATCATGAATAGGATTCATTGGTTGATATATTTTTAGCAAATAATGCGAGCGCAAATCGCGATCCGGATTTTTCTTTTAATGGGGGGATTTAAGTAGTTTGTTATAAAATTAATATATAGGTATACATAACTCACCAATCAAAACGCGAGCGCACAGCGCTAGCTCATAGGCCTTTATTATTTTTTTTTATAATCGAGACACCTGAAAAGGTATATTTAGAGAATCTTATATGAAATATAAAAAGACAATACATAGGCCTACTTGGCATATAGTGCGAGCGCACAAAATGTTGCAAATGTTGATTCAAACCATAAAACGGACATTTTCCAGAGCACTTAAAACATAAATTGGTAAATAAAACAAAATAATGAAAGATCGATGTCCGAGCTGAATTATGTTTTGTATATTGATATCAAAACTTGATATTTTAAACTACATATCAGCCTATTGAGCTGTATTTATATACTGACTTAAGAAGGACTAAGGTATAATTCCTATTCTAATTGCTTGTCCTTTTCTCTTCCTTTTTTCTGTTTCTTACCCCTTTTTGCGCCACCATGGGGGGGGGGGCAAAATCTTTGCCCCCTGGATCGACCTATGTATGTTGACTTGAAAAACACTAACACTTACATGTGGGATTGAAGCAGAGGATGCATACCTCATTAATCAAATATTGCGAGCGCGTAGCGCGAGCTGAATTTGACAATAACCCTTTTTTGTGACCCTGAACAGGGTATCTATCTCGTTAAACAGACTTAAAACTCGAAAACATTTTTTTTTCTGTTATCGTAAAAACGGGATATTTTAATTCAGCCGCATTAATTAAAGTTTTTTGGCAGGACATATATTTTACTATAAACAGGCAATGTTGCGTCCCCGGTCGAAAATGAATTTGCATGAAGCCCTCTAAGTTCAAGGTCAATTTGGCGCCCTCGGTTGAACATAAACTTGGCGCCCCCATCATGTGAAATATAACTTTGCCCTCCCTCCCCTCTCTGAAACATGTATTTGTCGCATTATGGTCAAAATTCAAATTAGCGCTCCCCTAGTTCGAACATCAATTTGGTGCCCCGCTAGATCGAACATCAATTCGGCGCCCCATAGTTCGAACGTCATTTTGGCGCCATCAAATCGACGTCCAGGTCAACATCTCCCTCTTCCGTTTCCCATCTCCTTTTCTTTCTTTTTTCTTTCTTTTATCCTCATTCCCCTTCCTTCCTTTCTCTTTCTTTCTCTCTTTCTTTCCCCCTCTTCTTTTCCCCCCTTTCTTCTCTTTCCCCCATCTTTTCTTTCCCCCTTTTCTTCTCTTTTTGCTGTCTTTTCTTTCCCTCTTTTCTCGTTTTTCCTCTCTTCCCACTTACTCTCGCTCTTTTTTCTTCTTCTTTTCCCCCTTTTCCTTACTCCGTTCTTTTCTTTTCCCTCTTCCACTTTTTTTCTCTTTTCCCCTTTACTTCTCCCTTTTTCTTTTTCTTTCCTTCTCCCTTTTTTCTCTTTTAATATTTTTTCTTCTCTCTCTCCCCTTCCTCCCTCTCTCTTTCTTCTCTTCTTCCCCTCTTCCTCTCTCTCTCTTTTTTCTTATCTTTCTTCCCATCTTCCTCTCTATTTAAATATTCTTCTCTTCGTTCCTTTTCCTTTCTCCTTTCTTTTCTTCTCTTCCTTTTCCCTCCTCTTTTTTCCCTCTTCTTTCCCCTTTTCTTCTCCCTTTTTTCTTTGTCTTTCCTTTCCCCTTTTTCTTCTCTTCCTTTCTCCTTCTTACTCTCTTTTCTATTCTCTTCTTTTCCCATCTTCCTCTTTCTTTTTTTATTCTCTCCCTTTTCCCCTCTTCCCCCCTCTTTTTATTTGAGCTGGGGGTGGGGGGGGGGTGAGGCAGTTCCCCCTCGGCCCTCCATGGATCCGCACCTGATAGAACCCCATGGCCTCGTATCATTTGACCTTTGGACCTCTCGATGACATTTGATATATCTGATCATAATTTTACACACACTGCAGACTATCGGACCCGCGGTCTATCGGACCCGCGGACTATCGGACCCGCGGTCTATCGGACCCGCGGTCTATCGGGATGTCCCCGACTCTGGATAACTAGACCTTCCATGCGTCAAATAATTGAAGCATTATTCCAGATCAGCATACATTAAATGCAAAGCATGTATTGTCTCTGGGCTGTTAAAACCTTCTATCTCAAAACTAAAATATCTTAATGACAGCTCAGAATAAGCTTGCTTTTAGAATGATATTATGGCTAGCAGCTTTCTTTTGACTAGAAATAGTTCTTGATGACTGGTATCAGGAGTATGTTTCCACACATTATAAGATTGTCACCATTGCCTTATTTCCAAAATACAACTTTTTCTAAGCTGCCCTCAAAATTTTCAAATTTAGATATACAAGGTATTATTAGCCCAGCTACATTATAATTTGTATCTTATAAGATGAATTTCACCTACATGTAAGTGGGAACATGTACATGTATGTAATCATCTTGAGATACATTGTGTGAAAAGGTACATGTATGCCAATGGTTTTTATCTGCTGACAATCTTAGTGCCTCGATGGTTGAGAGTGAATGAGACAGTAAAAAAAATCACTAGAAAAAGTCTTTTTTGAAATACTCCTCATTCCATGATATATATTCTCATTCTGGGTTTGTTTAAACAAACAGATAGTTCTATAGAAGCAACCCGTATGCACAGTCCATGAACCTAATAATGATGTGATTTCTATTTTAAATATTTTAATGCGCTTGAGGAAAATGGAAAGCATAAGAGATTTGGGACTACATGTATATAGGGTCATATCGCAAAGCATTAATATTTGAAAAACAAGAATTTAGTTTAGAGTTGAAAGTCTGTATTTACATACTTCTTATCCCTAAGCTGTGTATGACCTGGGCTATTTTGAAATTGCATTGGATTTGTACATGAAATCACATTTTTGAGCAATTTTGGGTCTGACATGCACTTACAAAATGTTACATAACTTCAAACTTCGGAACAGCGCGCGCGTCGCAAATTTGGTCTTAAAAGTTGCACAAGACTTGAAGGAAAAATGTTGAGAGGGGGCTGTTTATTCCCCCCCCCCCCTTGCCACAGGGCTGGATAGGGTTAAATTTAATGGTAAAAATTTTTTCCAAGGAGAAGCTGCTGTGACAGAGAATGCCTGTTCATCAAAGGCTTCTCATGTTCCTGGGGTTAGTGTATAATGCGTGACAAAATCTTGTATATACTCTGACACCAAACTACGTTAGGAGAATAACTTCAAGTTATTTTTGCTTCCAAATTGGCAACCCATGCACTTTTCACAATTTGCAAAGCCCTTTCATATTTTTTTGTGTCTTGAATTTGTATGTTTCAGACTGGAATCTGGTGAAACATTTGATAAGCTGAAAGATTTTGGTATTGTCATAGCAAGAATCAGGTAAGAATATGTAACTTGTATCCTGTTTGAGATTATATGCTTTCTACAAAAGAGATGAAATTTGGTGGCTCCACATTAATTCTCGCTACCCCAAATAGGAACAAAAATGTCATAATGCGCGAGACGAGATAATTTTCACTCCGTCGGGTCGTCATCACCACTTCCGGTTCAGAGTCATGCTCGCGCGAGGTTCGCGATTCTGAGTTTTCCACCACGCTGAAATCGTTGCCAACCAGCGTAATATGTACAGATTATAATACTTTTTATTTAATTTGGTCAGTTTTGATTCCATTTGAATTATAAATTTAAAAAATATATATTTCACGTGAAAATAATTTTTATTCATGTTTTTATTTGGTAAAAAAATTTAACAAAAAATGAATATTTTAAAATTTCGCATTTAGCAACCGGCCTGACATCACGATCGCATTCGATTAGACGCTAAATATATACAGCATTCATTCCGTTCAATTTTTCGTCGACCACAAAATGGATAAAAAATCAGTTTCGGAACTTAAAAAAATCTTAACTGACAGAGGAATACCGTGCAATGGAAAGCGTCGGGCAGAATTAGTGACTTTAGCAGAAAAGGCCATTAAACTGTATCGTGAAAGAGAGGGTTGTGATCACGAACTTTCCGAGCGAAAGCGACGTTGTGTTGTTGTGCATGACGGCACTGTTGATCTGAATGGCAAAACAGTGCATTGGACTTTCGAACAGGAAGTCGTAGTACCGAAAAGCTATCCCATAATGCAATGCGAGTTACAGGGATTTTCCCGGATCTCGGCGAAATCGCTATTTGGGGTAGCGAGAATTGCGCCACCTATCAGTTGCACCAGACAGGCCGAAATTTGCAGTGCCTCATGGGTCGACCGGGGTCCAGGAGGTGGGGGAGAAATTTGCCACACATATCTTTTCAAAATTTAGACCGATGTCGGTTAATGCGTGTCTCTCATTGCAATGGATGGTAAACACACAGTCACATTATAGTACACTAGCACCTTGTGCTTCCTGTGCCTGGGAAGTCGATGCCGGAGTTAGAGTTTGGCCTGTCTGCTACAACCGATAGATTGCGCACCATGTTATGAATCCACTGAATTAGCCATGATGGTGTTTCATACAGCTGTTTGTAAGTTACGTGCAAGTTTAGAATGAAGATGTCACTCTCTGGTGCTAAGCAGATTCTCAATCATTTAAATTCCCATCAGCTTGAAATTAAGTTATTTCTTTTTTTGGGTTTAAATTTTAACAATTATTTGAAAATTTGGGATATCTGATATCAACCCAAGAAACACTCCCTAGTCTGTGCTTGAAGTCGTTATAAACTGCTTCATGACAAAAAACGGCTCCCCGCTCAATCACCAACGTAAGCCAATTTGGCGGCATGAACATTTTACAGTGCGCCATGCTCCACTGGGTAGGGAAAATTAGTGACATAACAGAAGTAGAAAAAAATGTGTCTTATTTAAACTCCAGGTCCTACTACAGGCATAAAAGTCTTACGTAATAGCACAGCTGTTGTTTATCATTTCGTCCTTGGCTCAACGCTCATATACTGGCCTGTGGAGGTGAAATTGAGACAGCGGGGATTTCCTGGCCAAGCAGGGTTGATCAGGGCTTGGAAATAATTTTTGGGATTTCCAAACGTAAAATGGGGTATAAAACCGCAGTTTGCAATCTGAACTGCGGTCTTTCTCCAAACGGGGGTTTGACGTAATGTGTATTAAACTCTTTCACTGAAATGATGCCCACAAGAAAAAGTCACCACTTTGTTATTCTTTGTCCAATTTTGTGGAAATTTTGTGAGTTTTCTTTGTCTGGTTTAACTTTTATTTGTTAAAAAATTGTACTGTCAGTACCCCTTGTAATTTCTTTTTTTCTCTTTTTTGGTCTCTGTCCAGTGTTGCTTTGGAGGAGCAAGGGCCACGTCAGGATGATGTTGTGCGAGCTTTCAAACAGCTCAAGAAAGAATACGCTGCAAAATTTAGGAATCAGTACGATACCAGTATCTTTTGAGGGTCCCCAAGGCATCCTCCCTCCCCTCCATCTATATAGGCCTTTTGCAAGTGCAAAAGTTTACAGATGAGGTGAATTTCTTTTTTTAAGAGGACACAACCGATATATAGTATATGTACATTCCAAAAGACAAAGCAAAAGAGAGAGAGAAAAAAAAATAAATGTAGCAATTAAGTGCCAAGTGCACATACCTGGATATCTTTTCCTAGAAAAAAAAAATCAATAACTGAATGACATAACTTCTATTTTTTTTTTATTGTTGCCAATTAATTATAAAAGTGAAGTATGCAGAGTTTCAATTTCTTTTCAAATTTACATATTTGCCTATTCGTAATACCCAGTTTTTTGGTAAATTAATTTGTTTGAACTTAACCCAGAAAAATCAAAAGATGGTAAAATATTTAAATGTCTGCATATACATGTGTATACCATTTGTTTACCCAAAACCAAACATTGATTCAAAAGAAACTTGTGTGACATTTGAACTAACATACCAAACAAAATATCTTAATTGTAGGTTAATGTCAAAATTTGTATCCACTATTTTCAAAACTCTTCCCAAAAATTAAATGCATGTTAACATTATGTAAATATAATGCTCTGGTTCTTCTTTTTCCAGTTTGTAAAAAGAACAAATTTCAGATTCTGCAATTTTCATTTTCAGAGCTTTTCTTGTGTTTATTTCATATTGGAAAGTTCTACTCTTAAAGTATTTCAGAAGTTTGATTAATAAGCTATTTAGGGTTTGAAGAAAGAAGAGAGGAAAGCTGTTGGGAGTGCCACAAGGGCCCATGCTTGGACCTTGTCCTTTCTTCCTCATACACTAAATCTGAAGGCCAAATCTACCCTTGGCTCTGCAACATAAAGGTTTGCAATACTACTAGCCAATCAAAATAACTGTTGCATCCACTTTTTATTCAGACATAAGACAATGCATCAATCAGAAGTGTTCTTTCATATTTGCAATCAGTCTCAATCATTTGTGTTACTGGGTACAGGACTTATCTGGAAAGGAATAATTTTTGAGAGGTCAGATGGTTGTCATAGCTACTGTACATGTATGTAGCAACGCTGTAAAATAATCCAACCTTTTTTAATTTTTTTTATCAAAGTCCGACCCCAGTAGGGCTGGGACTAAAACCCAGGTACCCTGGTCCCGCCCGGAAGCCTCGGGTACCCGGGTAGAAAAATCAATACCCGATACCCGAAATTGCTTACCAATAACGTAAATGTATATGATTTGTAATGCGTAGTGTAAGACATGATTGTAACTCATCACAAAAGTACACAAGCCTCATTTTGAATCTCACCAATTACCCTCGGTGTCACGTGGGAAGTGACTTTTTTTAATTATTTACTTACTGCTGCTTGACACCAAATAAAGAATACGTAAAACTGATAAATACAGTTATTAAAAAGATTTAATCAAATCTCTCTTGTCATTCTGTGGTTTTCTTTTGATTATTTTGTAATGATTGTACATGAAATATACATGGTTATAACAAAATATAACTTAACTTAAACAATAGTTGAATAGAGCCCCATTCATCTGTTCTGGCTTGACATGCCCCACTCGGCCCTGGTGGTCGGTCCAGTTCCTGGCCTCCGCAGCTTGCGATGTCTCTTCCACTTGGCCTCGGCCTCCGCAGACAGTTGCCCCCTGATGAGTAGCCCTCAGATCAGAGATGTGGCTTCAACAAATTATTGGACGAGATCGAGCCCCCAATGATGACATGAATTTTGACCAATCATGTCGGTGGAGAACCGGCGGCAGCTGGGGTCGTTATCTCGTCACCGACGTAGTCCCTCAGTTATAACTTAGACTGCCTACACGAACATCTGTAGTCTATTCTAGCTAAAGTGGTTCTCCCTGAATTACCGAAATTAACCTCCTAATATACCCTACCGTTACTAGGACTAACTGTAAGATTTCTAAAAAGTAATCCAAAGAATTTCGATAACAGATGAGTGCATAAAACGACACATTCTTATTAATAAAAGACACTTCCTGTGTATCTATACATCTACACTCATCAATGCTAGATCACATTAGGTTATTTACGACACCTGTTTGAAAATACTTCTAATAAGAAATATTTCGAACACCTGTATAAAATATGACATAAACCTGGTACACTTGTACTCTAAAGGGGGGGGGTATCAAGCGTTTCCAATGCTTGCTTTCAAAGTATTCAAAACATATCAACATGCTTGGACCAAATAACTATTTTAAACACATGTTTAAAATCTGTAATTAAATTTCTATCCTGACAATATCCCCCACCTTAAGATAAAATTAAGGGAACCTGAATTATATCCATTAAAGAAATTTATAACAGAGTCTCCTTTAACAAGGTATTACTCAAATCTCTATCATAATGAAAAAGTTAACTATCCATATTATTACGAATAATTCATTATCTATATTCAGTGATACATATAAAGATATATAAACATCCAAATATACATGTCAAGAGCTTATTCCAAATAAGCCATCTGTATTATCTTAAACAAGTTTTAAAACACCTTTTGCAAAACACATTTCTTGATTTTTTTTTTTTTATAAAGTACAGTACAGTGCTTAAAAACTGCATGCTTTTAAACCAAAATCATTAAACTGTCTTAAAATTGTATTTTCTTAACAAAGTGAAATGATTTTTATATTGTGGTTTAAAATTCTACATCACAGAAATTCTACATCTTTTACAACTTTTAAACATTGATTTGCTAAATCAAAATCAGTCTTTTTCCAAAATAAGTAAATCACTTTTTTTTTTAAGATTTGAAAATTCAAAATGACATTTCATATATAAAAACAAGATGTCTCATATCTGAGAGACAATATCTTTGACACAGGTATGTATATATATGACATGCAAGATATGAGTTTTACTTTTCATTCAAATCCTGACTAGTTAAAGTACAAATTTTTTTTTTTAATGTAATGTTAAAATGCAGTGTATAATTTAGAACACTTCTGAATCTGCAAGAAAGCAGCGTATAATTTCGCAAACTGTCAATTCAAATTTTAACTTTATATTCAACATTATTTCGATGAATGAATGAATGAGACGTATTTCCTTTTTTTTAAGTGATTTATATATAGTCGAAACATTTCACAATTGAATAGTGTCATTAAAATGACTGAGTTTTTCCTTTTAGAGCAATTAACAAATGGCTCATTATTTCAATTTTACAAAATAAACAAGATTATTTTTTCTTAAAACTACAATTACAATCTTAAATCAACTTAACTAAAATCTATCGGCCCTAAACTAACCTATACTATGTATAACTAAGCCCTACCACACACAGTTTCCTAAACCTAAAAATTACAGAATACTGAAGAGCCTGTTGAAGCGTGAACGTTGTGTGCTGGTTCCAGGGTTCCTGAAAGAAATGAGAAAACCTTCATGAAGTATCTGTCATGTAATAATCATATAAATATAATATGAAACGATTCATTTTACATTAAATACCTTTGCAAATGAAACTTTAAGAGTTAAATGACTTAATTACAATATTTACAGTAATCTGCTCATTAAATCAGCAGCTTTGTTTTCTGACCCTTTTATTGAGATCATGCGAAACCTATATTCTTGTAGGCACATACACCATCTCATAATTCGCTTGTTTGTCATTTTCATTGTCTGGAGATACGTGAGGGGTTTATGGTCAGTATGAATTTCAAATACTCTTCCAAACAGATAATAGTCAAATTTCTTGACAGCCCAGACAATGGCAAGACACTCTTTCTCTATTGTAGAATATCTTTGTTCTCTAGGGAGGAGTTTCTTGCTGGCATAAGCCAAGGGAAATTCTTCCCCATCATGCTCTTGCATGAGCACTGCCCCGATACCAACATCAGACGCATCAACCTTTAACATGAAAGTCTTTTCAAAATCTGGCAATCTTAACACAGGGGGTTTAGCAATTGATTCTTTCAACCTGACAAAAGCATCTCCCTCTCTTGCTCCCCATTCAACATTATTAGGAGTACCTTTGTGGGTCAGATTAGTCAAAGGCAAGGCCACGTTTGCATAATTGGGTATATAGTCCCGATAGTAGCCACAGAGCCCGAGAAATGACCTAACCTGCTTCTTAGTTTGGGGTCTTGGAGCTTTGAGCACTTTGTCAGTTAACCTATCACTAGTAAGGATTGCCCCATCGCCTATCCTATGACCGAGAAATTCTACGTTTCGAGAACCTATGGTGCACTTAGATGGCTTAGCAGCCAGATTGGCTTTGCGCAATCTACTCAAGACCTCATTCAACACATCTACATGTTCTGCCCAGGTACTTGTGTGAATTAAAATGTCATCTATATAATTCACGACATGTGACATTCCCTCTAGTACTTTTCTCATCATTCTTGTGAATTGGGCACTGGCGGTCACAAGTCCAAAAGGCATGTATTTGAACTGATACTGTCCCTTAGGAGTTAGGAAAGCAGTTTTTGCTTTATCCTCATCACGCATTGGAATTTGCCAGTAGCCTTTTGTTAGGTCTAGTTTTGTGAAATATCTACTCTTGGTCAGTGAGGCAAACAACTCTTGTGGGTTTGTCATTGGTTCTGGATCAAAGACTGACGTTACTTTATTCAAACGTCTAAAATCGACGCAGAAGCGATTTGAACCGTCTGGTTTCTTAACTATCACTATCGGATTACCATACGGGGAGTTAGAAGGTTCAATTATTCCTAACTTAAGCATGGAATCAATTTCATTATCAATCTCCTTCTCCATTGATTGGGGTACTCTGTGAGGTGGAGATCGTATGGGTTGATTTGTGGTTAGCAAGATTTCACAACTAGATACGTTTGTCTTTTTGGGGATATCAGTGAATATGTCTTGATATTCACAAAGGATCTTTTGAACTTGCATCTTCTCATTTTCACCCAAAGCTGAATCTATCTCTACTCTATCTACAAACTCCTTTTGAGTTGATTGATTGATTGATAAAGATTTAACGACACTATCAACACATGCGTGTCATATAAGTGTCGGACAGTTAATCTGGAAAGGTTACTATAATACAGTACAAATTACCCTAATGTAACTTTACAAAGGAACAGGATTATAAATAAGTGATTATCAGCAATAAATTAATATGTTAACTACTTCCCCGGGATAACTTCCCTACTCTTTACGAAAAGAGGAGTAGGTTTTTTAGCGTGCAAATGGTGTGACTCTCCCTTACACGGGACCGACGGCTTAGAGTCTCCTCCGAAAGACTAGACAATTGGAATAAAATACCTTGCCCAAGGGTATACCTGTTGTGAATAAATATGCATGTGTTAAGTGAGAATGTCCAATACGAGCACGGGTCAATACAATGTCTTCCCGTCGTTTAGCTAATGGAAGAGTATTTTGTGATTCAAGTCTTGGTTGGTGTTGATGGAGTTTATTATTAGGATTTAGATCCCATGATGTTTGCCATTTATTTCTAATATAAGTATTAACCTTTGATTTTAGATCAGTGTAAGGTATCTGTATTTCTGTTATATCCAGATCTAAAGCTTCTTTAGCTAACTTATCAGCTTTTTCATTACCTTGAATACCTGTATGGCTTGGTATCCAAACAAATATTATTCGTTTACCTAGTGTATTGAGTTTATACAGAATTTCCAATAACTGAACAATATAAGGATGTTTATGATTTCTATTTTGTAATGCCGTTAAAGAAGACAAAGAATCTGTATAAATAACAAAAAGTCTACCGACACAGTTTTCTACAACACCTAAAGCCATTTTCAAAGCTAATAACTCAGCAGTATATATGGAAGAACTATCTGGCAATCTTACTTGTCTTTGTATAGGACCACTTATACAAGCCGCACCTACTTTATTCTGGTGTTTTGATCCATCTGTATAGATTGCACGATAATTACTATATTTATGTCTTATTTCTCCAAATTTATTTAGGAAAACTAAATCACTTGTAAAACCCTTTTTATATGTTCTTAGTGTAAAATCAATTACTGGTTCAGCAATCATCCATGGTGGAATATTAGATATCAAGGAAGGAGCTACGTTAGTAGCATCCAGTATATGTGTTAAAGCTTCTTTAGTACGTAAACCAAAAGTTTTGATGGCTGATGGTTTACTAGTATAAAAATTAATATATCGTGGCGTGAATGTACAATCATATGTCGGATTATGAGAGTTATTTTTTAGCTTTATCGCATAGTGTAAAGAGAGCTTTTCGTACCTTAGATGTAAGGGGGGTTCATTAGCCTCAACATAAAGACTCTCCATAGGAGATGTACGAAATGCTCCTAGACAAAGTCGAAGTCCTTGATTCTGTATGGGTTTCAATTTTTCAAGATATGACTTTCGAGCGGAACTATAAACTGCACTGCCATAATCAAGTTTAGATCTAACTAAAGATCTATATAAACGGAGAAGGACAATGCGATCAGCACCCCAATCCATTTTGGACACTTTTGTCTTACATAATCAATATGAGCTTTAAAATTGAATTTATTATCAAAGATCAAGCCTAGGTATTTAGTTTGTTGAACTACAGGAATGATAGAGCCATTTATTCTAATTTTAGGATCTGGATGTACTGATCGTTTAGTACAAAAATGTACACAAACTGTCTTGGTTTTCGAAAAGCGGAAACCATTCTCATCTGCCCACCTTTCAATTCTATTTAGACAATTTTGTAATACTGTTTCAATGGTCGACATACTTCGTGACGAACAAGAAATACAAAAGTCGTCCACAAACAAGGACTTATCAAACCTAGGATTTACAACGTCAACAATGCTATTGATCTTCAATAAGAACAAAGTAACAGAAAGTATGCTACCTTGAGGAACACCCATTTCCTGATTGTGTAATTCTGAAAAAGTTGACCCAAGGCGGACTCGAAACACACGATTCGAAAGAAAATTCTGAATGAAAATGGGCAACCTGCCCCTCAACCCAAGATTGAAAAGGTCTCTCATAATTCCATGCTTCCAAGTAGTATCGTAGGCCTTTTCAAGATCAAAAAAGACAGATACCACATGGTGGCCTCGAATAATGCCATCACAAATGAAAGATTCAAGGCGAATAAGTTGATCAACAGTGCTTCGATTATGACGAAAACCACTTTGAAACTTTGAAATCAAACCACGCTTCTCCAAGAACCAAACTAATCGGGCATTAATCATTCTTTCCATGGTTTTACAAAGACAACTAGTCAAAGAAATGGGACGATAATTCGTAGGCTTAGATGTGTCCTTACCAGGTTTCGGAATAGGAATAATGGTAGCTTCCCGCCACGAATCTGGGAAGTCACCTGTTCTCCAAATTTTGTTAAATATATCTAATAGAACTAAAAGAGATGTTTCTGGTAGATGTTTTAAAAATTGATAATGAATTTCATCTGGACCAGTTGCAGTATCATGACATTTACCGAGTGAGTTTTTTAACTCAGAGATAGTAAATGGGATATTATAATCCTTTACATTATTTGATAAAAAATTGAGTTCCTGACTTTCTGCTTGATTTTTATAAATCTGAAATGTAGGAGAGTAATGATTAGATGATGAGTTATGTTCGAATTCCTCTGCCAGTAAATTAACAATATCTGTCCTTTCTGTACATTTATCACCATCCGATTTAGTTAAATAAGATACAGAATTACTCAGATGTTTTCCACATATTTTCCTCACCATTTCCCACACTTTATTAATGGGAGTATGAATATTCAGTTTAGAAACATAATTTTTCCAAGATTGACGTTTATTTTTCTTGATAATATTGCGTGTCTTTGCTCTTGTTTCTCGATATTTTCGTAAATTGTTATTATTTGGGTATTTTTTAAATTTCCTTAAGGCCTTTTTACGACATTTAACAGCTTCTTTACATTCAGCATTAAACCAAGGATTATGTTTACGATGAGAAGAACCAGATTTTGGTATCGTATTGGTAGCTATATCAAGTAATGTATGAGAAAACAAAGCAAGAGGATCCTCTGTATCCTGAAAATTACCATTATTAATATTTAATAAACACTGATTTGAGAAAGCATCCCAATTTGCTTTGTGAAGTTGCCATTTAGGAACTTTTTCCTCTGGCAAAGGTCTTACAATTTCAATAAGAATAGGGAAGTGATCGCTTCCACATTGTTCACTATGGACTTTCCATTGGAAATCCATAAAAATATTAGGTGAACAAATAGATATATCGATAGCCGTCATGGAACCAGAAGCTGGATGAAGATATGTAGGAGAATCATCATTTAAAAGACATAAATCAAAATGTTCAAGCATTAGCTCAACAATATTACCTAATCTATTTGAGTTCTGACAGCCCCAAAGGGAACTGTGAGCATTAAAATCCCCTACTAACAAAAAAGGTACAGGAAGCTGGTTAACTAGTCTAACTAATTCAGCTTCTGAAAGCTCATGTCTAGGTGGAATATATATGGAACATATTGTAAAAGTGCAGTGGAGGGTTATCTTAGCTGCAACAGCTTGTAGATTAGTATGAAGTTCAAGAGCTTCATGTGGAACTCCTTTCTTAATCGATATTGATGAACCTCCAATAGGTCTACCATCTATCAAAGAAGTACTAGTTTTATTAAACATATCATAACCCCTAAATGAAATATTATCTGAATCTCTCAAAAATTTTTCTTGTAAACACATAACATATGGATTATGATTAATTAAAAGACATTTGATTTCCTCATAATTAGGTTTTACTCCTCGACAGTTCCATTGAACAACGGCTTTTTCCTTCCCATGATAATACATTTACGTATTATCTAATTTTTGAACCAATTTAATTTTAGAGGAGGGTTGATGAATTGGAGAAATATCCATATCATCATCTCTCTCAATTGATAATACATCATATTTATTTTTAGTTACTACTGAGTCAGTTAACTTTGGTTTTGATACATTTATCTGAGGTTTACTTTTCACTTTAGTTGATGGTTTTTTAGTTTCTTGATTACTTGAAGTATTTCTAGTGGGAGGATCCCGTGAGAGACTTCGACTTCGGCGACCATCCTTAGTCTTAGTCTGCCCCTTCTTCTGTTGATCTTGTTTTTTAGTTTGAGATTTAGGTTTCTCTGTATTTGTTGCTTTATTATTTTCAAGAGTCACAGGGAAATCACCATTTAACCAAGTTATGTCAGTTTGGGTAGTAGCTGTAGCCTTAGGCTGTTGAGTTACTTTAGATTGTTGATTAGTTCCTCCAGTACTTTGTTTGGCCTTATCTGCGTATGAACAACTTTGAGTATGTTGTGTTTGATACAGCTTCCGTGCTTCAGGATAGGATAGGTTACCCAAAGCTTTCAATTCTTGGATTCTTTTCTCCTCTATCCACTTTGGACACGACCGAGAATTAGCAGGATGACTGCCACCACAGTTAGCACACTTTGATGGAACTTGGCAGGAAGAGCCAGTATGATCATCCTTGCCACAATTCTCACAACACTCATTCAGTTGACAATAGCTTCTGAAATGGCCAAATTTTTGGCACTTGAAGCATCGAATGGGGTTTGGGATGTAAATATCCACCTTTACTCGCAAATAGCCAACCTTGATATATGGAGGAATGGTAGATCTGTTAAAGGTTAGAAACAAGGTATTGGTTGGTTTCTTAATTCCATTCTGATTGACTGTTATTCTATGGACATCGATTACTTGCTGATCAGCAAGTTCCTCAAGAATTTCATCATCGTCGCAGTCTCTAAGTTCAGGGCAGCGAACTACCCCTTTACACGAGTTTAAGGTCTTATGTGGTGAGACTTTAATAGGAATATTGACAAATTTGTCGGTCTTGAGTAAATTACTCGCCTGACCAGCTCTCTCGACTTCCACCAGAATATCACCTGATCTTAACCTTTTGATTGATTTCACAGGTCCAGCTAATGACTCGACACCTTTATTTATAGCAAATGGCGATAGTTTTAGTGGTTTATTTGGATCACTACCCTGAATGACCAGAAAACGTGGGAAGTTAACTGGCTCAGTACCATCATTGGAATTACTTCTACTCCGCTTATTGGATTGTTTGTTGAAATTAGCCATACTACTCTTTTTTTAATTCAGCACCATTGCTCCCCACCCACCATCGGAGTCCAACAAGGGGACGTCATATATATATATAAGGATAATCACTTATACTGACGCCAGAGATACAGCAGTGCTATACTCAGAGCAAACCAAAATCCACCCTGATTGACCTGTTTAAGCAGTTGCCTTCTAAGATACTATACCAAAGTAAATTGAAAGTAGTGTCAAAAGAATCCAAGTTCAAACTATCACATCGCTTGAGATCAAACACAGAACCCAAAAATACACATCGAAGAGACAACAAGAAATAAACCAGTTAAAATAGCATCTTAGGGCTGAACACCACCAGCCGATTGATTTTAACCAGGCCTATAAAACCTCCCGACTAGGAGAATCCAGGGCCAAAATGACGTGTTGTTTCAGGAGGACCGCAGTCACACCATCCACTCAATCATCAGGATCCCCTTCTCCCCCAACACGGGTCGCAGTCCACGGCAAACAGACTGCCTCTTACGACATGCAGAGAATACAGCGGGTCTATTCTCTAATCCCCGAACCCGCAGGGGGTTCCTTTTGAGTTGAACTAGGCATTTTAGGCATTTCATTACCCAACTCGGAATTAAGTTCGGTCATCTCTTCAACTTCCATGACCTGAATGATATCATCATCATCATCATCATCATCAACTTCAAAGCAAGCAACAACGGGTGTGTTCACTGGACGACTATGATATTTCTTCAATAAATTGATGTGATACGTCTTAGCTACACCATTAACATCTACTATATAATCATAGTCAAATTTGACTCCTCTGATTTTGTAGGGACCTTGCCATCTCACCAACAATTTATTGTGCTCAGTAGGAAGGAGAATGAGCACGTCGTCACCTACATTCAACTTTCTAGTCCTAGCTTTCCTATCATAGTACCCCTTGTACCGTTTCGCAGAAGACTTCAATGTTTCCTGCGCAATTTGCCAAGACTTGATTAACCTATCTCTCAATTCTATTTCATATTCATATTCACTCTTAAGTTCAGGCTCTAGCTTATCTGCCGTCCATAATTCTTTCAGGCAGTCCAACGGGCCACGAACATATCTCCCATACAATAGTTCAAATGGGGAAAACCCCAAGCTCGAACTCGGCGCTTCTCGTAAAGCAAACAATAGAGCTGGGAGGTATCTATCCCACTGAGACGGTTCTTCGGAGCATAACCGTTTCAAAGCCGATTTCACAACCTTTTCAACGACTTCGTCTTCACCACTGAAATCATCGACCACAGACTCGACAGACACACAACAAGCCGTCATGTCTACAACTTCAGAATCTATTTCATTTACCTGAGGACTCCCCTCACCAATGTCTGACTTAGGGCCTGCTCCCCCTACAAACATCATACCCTGAGCCGCCGCAGGCCGGGAAAACATGGGACACTCCCTCCTTATGTGATTAGGATTCCCACACATGTAACACCCTCTCGTTTGAAAAGGCTTATTACCTTCATTCTTCCTTATTCTAGACTGAATTTCATTTGATTTCTGATTAGTCTTTCCAAATGGTTTTGACATAGGATTCTTACTACCCGACTTCGGATCTGATCGGAACCTTTCGGATTTCTGCACACTAGAGAACACGTGAGGCCCATGCGCACTAACATAAACTTCCGCACAATTAACGGCTTCATCAAAATTCATGCATTTTCGTTCCCTAATGAACCTAGCAACCTCTTTCGGACAATCAGTCAAAAATTGCTCTCGCAATATCAGATCCTCAAGAGCCCCTCTACTACCATCTATCTTAGCCGCCTCTACCCACTTATCAAAATGAGCCTTCATTCTAGTAGCAAACTGTTTGGGACGTTCAGAGTTTAACGGCCTACTTAATCTGAAATTTCGCCTATACCCTTCCTCAGTGAGATGATAGTATTGCATCAGCTCATCTTTTACCGCGGTATATTTCTGGCGATCATCTACATTCATCCTATTCACTACATCTAAAGCTTTCCCTGTTAGATTAGAGATTAGATATATTACCCATAAGTCATCAGAAACTTTTTGGCTTTTCATTAACATCTCAAATTTGGTTATGTAAGCATCGAACTTATCGTGGGCATCGTCAAAACGACCTACTTCAAGCTTTATCCCACCTAACTGAGGTACATTATTCACCTCTTCCTTACGCATATGCGCTAACTTCAGTTCATGCTCACGCTCCTTTTCCCGAGCTTCGCGCTCCTTTTCCCGAGCTTCACGCTCAGCCTTAATTTCTTTCTCACGTTCTATCGCCTGGCAACGCTCAGACACAAACCTACTCAACTCGCCCCCACTAAGGCCCATTTCCCTACCTAACGTGGAAAATTCTTTCATTTGTTCAATGCTAGCCATAGCGACTATGAACTATAGATTCCAACCAATTCAAATATCCTAACAGGCTTTAACCATCCGCATAAACAAAGCAAAAGCTTTAACACCTGGCAACAAATGCCAAACCCCTAGTGCCTTCCAACAAGCACACTAGAATGTATCTCCCAATGAGCATACAATAAAACCATGCGGAACCACACCAATCCACTTCACAAAAGAGGATTCAAAGCCTAGTCAAATTCAACACTGGAATCTATTCAAGCACGTAAACTTGGAACATTCAATACTTGCTACCATGCCAACGAGTTACCCGTAAGAATAGACAGTAATTATGTGAATTAAGAACAAACGGTTCTTCCCGACATAACCTTTATCCTAACGACCAACAGCCCACTATATGCCATAGCATTAAAACAGGGTCTGCTTTCCCTAAATGCTGTTTACCCGGCCGAAAAAAGGTATGAAATATATTTTCCTACTGAAAATTTCCCACAATAATTCACTGTACTATCCAAATGTAAATTCAAGCATAACAAGTATGATTAGTACCAAGGCTTCAATGCACACCTTGGGGAGAAATACTTTTAAGAGCTATTACCAATAGACCATCAATAAAGTATCCATCTGGAAAGATGACCACAGATTATTTTCTTTCCTAAATAATTTTGAATTATTTCAAGCAGCAGTATCTCGGTGGGACCTCCAAATTGTCACGTGGGAAGTGACTTTTTTTAATTATTTACTTACTGCTGCTTGACACCAAATAAAGAATACGTAAAACTGATAAATACAGTTATTAAAAAGATTTAATCAAATCTCTCTTGTCATTCTGTGGTTTTCTTTTGATTATTTTGTAATGATTGTACATGAAATATACATGGTTATAACAAAATATAACTTAACTTAAACAATAGTTGAATAGAGCCCCATTCATCTGTTCTGGCTTGACATGCCCCACTCGGCCCTGGTGGTCGGTCCAGTTCCTGGCCTCCGCAGCTTGCGATGTCTCTTCCACTCGGCCTCGGCCTCCGCAGACAGTTGCCCCCTGATGAGTAGAGTAGCCCTCAGATCAGAGATGTGGCTTCAACGAATTATTGGACGAGATCGAGCCCCCAATGATGACATGAATTTTGACCAATCATGTCGGTGGAGAACCGGCGGCAGCTGGGGTCGTTATCTCGTCACCGACGTAGTCCCTCAGTTATAACTTAGACTGCCTACACGAACATCTGTAGTCTATTCTAGCTAAAGTGGTTCTCCCTGAATTACCGAAATTAACCTCCTAATATACCCTACCGTTACTAGGACTAACTGTAAGATTTCTAAAAAGTAATCCAAAGAATTTCGATAACAGATGAGTGCATAAAACGACACATTCTTATTAATAAAAGACACTTCCTGTGTATCTATACATCTACACTCATCAATGCTAGATCACTTTAGGTTATTTACGACACCTGTATGAAAATACTTCTAATAAGAAATATTTCGAACACCTGTATAAAATATGACATAAACCTGGTACACTTGTACTCTAAAGGGGGGGGGGGGTATCAAGCGTTTCCAATGCTTGCTTTCAAAGTATTCAAAACATATCAACATGCTTGGACCAAATAACTATTTTAAACACATGTTTAAAATCTGTAATTAAATTTCTATCCTGACACTCGGAATATCTATAAATCAACAAGTTTCTCAAGTTGTGACTGACGAATTAAACAGTAGTGAATGAAGTGGTGACTTAAAGCAGGATAATGCCAAAACGTTTCATAATTCATATAAAAAATAGGAAAGTGGAATTCTTGGTTGATTTAGGTACGAGGTGATAAGTGTATTGCAGACTTGTTTTGATGGAATACTGCATGGGGCACGGGAGGCTTGCTCTGCGCATGCTTACTATATTTTCATTCATAAATTGGCTTGCGGCAGTGGCTGGATGACGTTACCTATGCCACTGTGTTATGGGGGTTGTTCCACCAGTCTTTTTCAGGCGGGTACCCGAAGACCAAAATACCCGAAAAGTATCCATATAAACTAGAACATGGTTAAATCATTCCTCGACGGTCTCATGTTTATATTTCATAGAAGTGCCCTAAGGTGAGGTCATATAGATAACATTCAGGCCCACTGTTTAATGCTTGTGTTAATTATTATATTGGGACCTTATCCCATTTTTTCGTACAATTTGTAAGAATATTATATATGAAATATATGTGTGCAATTAAAATCATTTAATCTGTTTTGTGTAATACGTCAATTCAGCAATCGTATTGACTTGCCTATGTTGTTTATTTTTCTTTGTATATATTTATTATACAAATAATACCTATCATCAAGGATATTGGGAAGGATTACATTCATGAGGTACCTTTGGAACAGTTCAAAATCGCCCGAAGCATATTCGAGGGCATTTGGACAAAGGTAACCAGTGAGGGTAAAAATTCTAATGCCAGAACAAACTGATAAATATTATTTGTTTTATAAGATAGTGATCTGGGGTTGTATTCTGACCATTGTCCTTTCTCTATATTTTATCTTTTCTCAGAGATATGACAAAATTGGTATTCTGGTGGATGTCATAACTTTTGTCACAAGAATTGTCATAAATTTTGTCTCTTCTCTTTAGCGTGCAAGAATACACGTAATCATTTTAATAACAATAAGCAAAAGATATGACAAAATTTATGACAGGTATAGCAGTCTTAAATTTTGTCATATCTTTGGTATGTGATAAACCATCCTCATTTCAAATCTATGACCCGTCATTATACTTTGCTCATTACAAATCATGACCGGTCATTAGTAATTTTAAGACAGGTGCAAGAATCTAAGCAGCCTGATGGGTCAACTATAAACGTCTTGTACATCTTAACAACAACAAAATTGGTCAACCCAAATTTCCCCTGACATTATTCATGTTGGTGGTGCAGGCATTATAAAATGCATGAATTGGGTAATGCATACATTTATTTGTATTATACATTATACACATCTGGGAGTAGAGAAATGTTTATAAGACTGTGTCATCAGAGCTGTAACAAAATAATTGTCATACTGTAATGCAAAATAGGGCCCTTTGAACTGTGCCAATGATTGATACTTTATTATATAACACATCAGCATTACATGTATGTACATGTACCATATTGAAATTTCTTGAGGCAGATTTGGTGCAATTTTATAAGGAAATGGTCACCCAAAATGATAAGGGTTTGAGGATATTAACTTGCAATTTGGGCAATATCACCTAGATCACACTTTAATTCAGGGAGTGCTAGCTGCAATCTCATTCACCAAGTACATGTATTTTGAATTATCATTCCATCACGGAATGAAAGACTGTCCCAAATTGACATTTTTCTTCGTAATGAAATTTGAAAAAAATGAAATCTATATTTCCAATCGAATAACTACTGTCATGTGTATTAAAGAAGTAAAATCAATGTTAACTTTCCATAGAATTATGGCCTAATTTTTTGCAGTCTGCATTTGAACTTAAATGTGATTATTAGAGTACCCATCCTCAGAGTTTATATTACCTGTATCGTACATGCTGTACATATTGCTTCAGAGTTGAATAAATCTAAATCTGATGAATTTTATAATGTGTGATAATGATGAATTTAATCCTGTTTTATTGCATATAATTACCTCATATATTGAACCACTGTGATGCCTGTATACCATTTCTCACAATCATCTGCTCATAATTCATGCATGAATGAATGTTATTCTTGTTGGTATTTTAGTAGTATTGATTTTGAAATTAAAACTGGTCTTAATTCATTTGGATGAAATACATATATATTATATATATATAATAAAATAGAAAATGTGTGCTTCGTAATATGGACTAAAATAATCACAATGGTTTAGTAAATGCCGAAGAAATAAAATCTTAGATTTTAAAAGGAGCATAGCTATAGCTCTCAAAAGTGAAACAAACGATTAACATTTGATTTGTTAAATGTTCAAAAAATTCTCAGTAATTTAGTATTACAGGCATCTAATGCATATGTTTCTGTTATTCTTATGTGATTGTCGCATTTCAATTATGTCAATCTTTATCATGTGTCTGATGTATTTCACACTTACATATAAATTTAGTTCAAATTCTACTTGAAGGATAATATACAAATGTTTAAATACTTTGTTTGCAAAGCACTCAATGGCTGCTTTTTAAATGTATTTTATTATTATTTTCAAGTTTTGAATTAGTACCATGATTAATATTGTTGTTTTTGTAATTATTTATTATTATCAATAATAATTTTATAATATTGATTGGCCTTGAGGGGAACATCAAGTTTATTGCCCGCAATAGCATCATATTGGTCCGAGTCTTTACACAAGGGCAATATATTTCATGTTCCCCGAAAAAAAAAGCAAGTCAACATTTTTATCATCCAAAGCAGACATTTAGAGCAAAATTTGTGAAAAATTTGATATTTCACCCTCTAACGGGAATCTGTTTTGTCATGTTGAGCAGACTGTGCCTCTGAACATTACCATTGTGAGGTAATTGAAATGTCACATCCTGGCCTGAGGACGCAGTATACACCGTTGTCTCATCTTGATTAATATTATGACGTATATTGTTGCTGCGTGGTTCAATAGGAGGCGTAGTAGTAGTGTTTAGTTGAAAACCCTGATGTTAGCTCTGCATGCCTTATTGCCCGTTATATTGCCATGCATTTTCACATCGACTTTCCTGAGCTGGCAATAATTTGGGTCCGTGGATAAACAATTGGAAACTTATTGACCCACCATTTGATCACAGTCATAAGCAGGCAATAATGTAGTGAAGCTGCTCTGCTCAGATATCTGATATGGTTAATAATAGTTTATCGTTATCATTTTTCGTCATCAATTATTATCATCAATAATAGTATTATTATCATAATAATATCGGGTGTGTTGGCTCAGTTTGTAGAGCGTCTGTCTCACAACCGGGAGGTTGGGAGTTTGAGCCCTGGCCGTGCCAGACCAAAATACGTTAAAAGATGGGAGTTGCTGCTACCCTGTTGGCGTTCAATGATGGGATAAGAATACATCAATCTGCACTGCACAGTGGCTGCCGGGCCCAAGAATAATTGGACAAAATGAATTTTCAGAGCATTTCTGTTTCAGATTTCATTTCAAACAATAAAATACAAATTTTCATCATCATCAACATTTATGAAAAACAATTTAAAGAAAGTTTGATGTGGTTTGTTAAATGATGCTTATTAGCAATAAACCTAAATCTGTGAGAGATAAATCTTTCAGTGGCTAAGATATCTATGTCTGTATTGTTTGAAATTTACATAGTAATTCTGAGAGAAAGCCTGTGATTTATGTGTGAGAAATGGTGTTTAGTAGAAATTGAAGTAACACAAAAATGTTCCCACTCTTTAAGTTTGAACTTTAATATAATTATTTCTAATTTCATTAGAACTTGTATCATATGAAGCTATGGTCTATATAACCATGGACCTACTGATATAACCAACATGTTCTACAATTGTTATTTTCTTCATCTTTTGCTGATTGCGTAAAAGTTTGTGCTTACGTATTATTACAGTTTTACAGTTTATCAAAACTCAGTTTGACGTAGTTTGTGGATGTTTATTATGTTTATTTTTCCTTGTGTAAGTGTGCTTTCTCATAAGTTTCTTACTAATGTCTCCATTAGAATTTTAGAAATATACTGTATATAATCCATCTCGGCTTCCATGGGTTATCCTGTCAAGGTATTTTGATACTTTATATTTGCTTTTATCTACCATATCTTTATATGTGACATATAAATCAACCAATTAAACTACCTTGTCGGTTGTGCACATTTTCTTCTGGATGTCAGTACGTGGTAACTACTGGGACTGGAAAGCCAACACTGGTTCCCAAACAAAAAAATCCCACCTGAGACACTGGGTCAGATGCATAAAAAGTAGCAATTGCTTTTGCTTGGCTTATGCTTGATTCCGCATATAATGGACAATCGATTGCGAGCAAATGATTTTGCTAGTAATATCAAATAATTGCTAACTGCCTGCTTACATTTGTTTGACAATTAAGCGAGTGCTTAATCTTCTTCTCGGGTCACTAGACAATACCTGTCCAGTGGAGGTTACAAGATCTGGCTTTGGGGTTAAAAGACTCCAGATCTTTGGCAGTGCATGGCTCTGGTAGGAGGGGGCGATTAAGACATAGTCAGGTTCCTGGATGGCCTGTCCTTACATTAATCTGGAGGGAGTGATTCGATAGGTCCATAGGAGAGCTTCCATGTCACAGTCTGGAAGTGTTTAGACCATAGGGTGATCCTTTGATGATAAGCAGAGCCATCCAGGGATTCAGTCGAGTGAAGGAATCTACGTCTTGATAAAGTGTGGATGAAGAGGAATTCCCATAAGCTCAATGATTATAACATCAACCCAGGTAACAATACAGCGTTGGACCAACGTTGGATCAACGTTGGGAATTTTTTTCCCAACGTTGCCTCAACGTTGGCAGGCCAACGTTGCATCATCGATAGAAGTGCACGCGCATACATCGTCAGACCAACAACATTTCCAACGTTAGTTCAACGTTGTCCAGCAACAATGTTTCAACGTTGTCTGGCAACGTTGATCCAATGTTGGCTAAATAGTCAAATACAACATTGCTACAACGTTGGTAAGCAACGTTGTATCATCGATAGAAGTGCACGTCCATACATCGTCAGACCAACAACATTTCCAACGTCAGTTCAACGTTGTCCACCATCAATGCTCCAACGTTGGTATAATGTCGGCTGAGTCATCAATAACAGCGTTGCTGCAACGTTGATGGGCAACGTTGAAGCAGCGATGGACGTGCACTTGCATACATCGTCAGTCCAACTATGTTTACAACGTTGGTTCAACGCTGTCCAGCAACAATGCTCCAACGTTGTCTGGCAACATTGCTCCAACATTGTTACAACGTTGTCACAACGTTGCTCCAACATTGCTCCAACGTTATTCCAACGTATGGCAGTAATTAACAAAACATTAATTGGTTTCAAGGTGAAGTCCACCATTACAACTCTACACTCAAATCTTTATCATCATATGTCTTATCCTATCCTAAAATCCTACATCCTAATCCTATATCCTATTCCTATCATCCTACACCTATCCACTGTAACCTGTCATTGACTCCTATATATAGAGCAACTTTGCTATACTTGGCAGAATACAGTTAATATCATTTCCCACACTTAACCTTGAATATTTCACTTAGAATAATATGTTTTGATTATATATGATATGGTAATGGAGCCACATACTTTTCTGAAACTTTTCATGGTGGAAATATTGAATAAACATAAATACTCTAATTATTATAGCAATATTACCTAAAATTTTGGTCATTTACTGATGTAATGAATATTCATGAGTGCATAATCATTGTCCAGATGAGGCAGGTATGGCAGCGTTGGTCCAATGTTGGTCCAACGTTGGGTGACGTTGATCCAACGTTGGTATAATGTTGGTCCAATGTTGATGGAAAGTTGATTCAACTTTAGTCCAATGTTAGTCCAACGTTGGCGTAAACGTTGATTCAATGTTTGTCTAATATCGGTTAAATGTTGTTGTAACGTTGATTCTTTGTTGGTCTAATTCTAAACAAATCCAACGATGCGCCATCTCCATCAAACAGTTTTCAACACTGTGCCATCATCATCTGTAATCTGTTCATGATTCTATCAAAAAACATTACAACTATTATTACAGCTATTCATTTCTTTTCATTCTTTCTGTTACAAGTCTCTTCACATAATTAAGAGAAATCAAGATAATTACGTGTGATATTTATTGAGGCCTTTGTAGCATTCAAACTTTTTTGACATCCTCTTTTTCTCAAACAAGACTAATACCAAAAAAACATATGCATATGTAATAAAAATTAAGATGTATTACATTTTCTTGCGAGTTGCAATCTCTGTTTCTGTCTACAATTGTTTAATGACTCGGTATGCAATGCCAATTGCAACGTCAGTAATCATCACAAAAACTCACATGTGTAATTGCAGTCTCTCAGTATTTACAAAATCAAAAAAGGAGGTCGCGTAACTTGGCCTCACTCAGAGTAACGTAGCTACTGCCTACTGTAACTAAAGAGTGCCTCTTTTTGATTAAGATAGAAGTCAACTGATATCTCAATATGCATGGCCATGGCCTAGTCTCGCTCGTGCCATAACTATTAAATGATATTTCAGCGTCAAGTGTAGCATGCCTCACATAGCAACTACAGGTTTGACTGCAGTTGGAAAACACTCGGTCCAGGCTAGGCCAGGCAGGACCGACCAAGTCAATTCAAGGCAGCGTATAATAAATAAGGCAGGAATGCCAGGTAGCAAGTCATTTGGGTGATTTCAAGTACGGTGTACGGTGTTGAGAGCGTGAAAGGGCTGCTGAACTGAGCTCCAACACCAAGCGTAATATTATTTTTCATTGAAATGTATTAAAACTCTAATGATTTGCTCTCATCTTAAATGTAAAAGATAATTTTACGGAGATGGTTCGTCGTGTTCGCCCCCTGTTCGTAATAGCTACAGTTCATCAACACCAACACTGAACTTTAAATCACGATTCTCCCAATCCCTGGGGTACGTCGGTGTTGCTGAATGGGGAAATTGCTTGTAGATCATCAACACCATGCAGCCACAGTGCAGTGTTGGGTTCAGCAGATGACAATCAACACCAGCCTTCAACACAAACTGCCGGAAATACACCATATTTTCCGAGGTCAATCTTAACACCAGCCTGATTCAAGTACGGTGTTGTCACAACACCAACACTAACCAAGGGAGCTCCGGCCCGCTCAGCGGGCCGGAGCCCAGGGGCTTACCGTGTAATTCACCATACCCACGGTAGTAGCGTGAAGTATGGTCTAAATAATTATCCGAATAAATAGTTAAAACAGAAATTAAGCACTTACCACGATTATATGGATGAAGGTCTAACGATTGGCAGCTTCCTGACATCGAGGCACAGACTGGAACCTCAAAAAACGAAAAAGTTATGTCGCGGTAGCTCTCCTTCTTTCAGAATTCATAGCAAAATGGCCGTTCGAGACCGGTACCGAGGGTGTAGGGCGCATGCGCGAATTTGACAAAGTCTATATCATAGAGATGTATACTAATGCACTAGTGCTATTAGTCTCGGTCTCAATCGGCCATTTTGTTTTGAATTCTGAAAGAGGAGAGCTACCGCGACAGAACTTTTCGTTTTTTTAGGTTCCAGTCTGTGCCTCGATGTCAGGAAGCTGCCACTCGTTAGACCTTCATCCATATAATCGTGGTAAGTGCTTAATTTCTGTTTTAACTATTTATTCGGATAATTATTTAGACCATACTTCACGCTACTACCGTGGGTATGGTGAATTACACGGTAAGCCCCTGGGCTCCGGCCCGCGCAGCGGGCCGGAGCTCCCTGGGTTACA
This sequence comes from Lytechinus pictus, assembly GCF_037042905.1. Classification (NCBI taxonomy): domain Eukaryota; kingdom Metazoa; phylum Echinodermata; class Echinoidea; order Temnopleuroida; family Toxopneustidae; genus Lytechinus; species Lytechinus pictus. The sequence continues at coordinate 16,581,151 of NC_087261.1, read as the reverse complement.
CTCACACGTATTGCCAGGTTAGTATTAGTAATAGTAGACTAACCTCGCACCACGAACCGCGTTTGGCAGTGGATTTCTTACTAGTGGGTCGCACGTGCTGGGATCTCACTTCTTGGGTCCACAACACACGACTTCTATGGCTTGATTTTTCTGTGCGCGGCGGCATGTAATGAACCCTTGGGTGCCTGGGTTACACCAACACCAGATTTCAACACTGTACGTACTTGAATTTTGAAAATCATCCAATGACTGTTGCCTTGCCATTGGTATCGCATACTCGTTCCCACTCACACGTATTGCGAGGTTAGTATTAGTCACTCACACAAGCTAATTACGAGGTTAGTTAGTATGTTATACTGTGCAGTGACTGGTGTTAAGTACTACTTTACTACTACTTACAGTACACGAATATGGTAGCGTCGGACTGTACGCACACAGAAGCTGACTCCGGGATCTTTCGGAGGGGATCAATGGTTGCAGTTACCGATTATCTGCAGCTGCAAGTGCAAAGAAAATTCAACTGTAGATTGTAGGTCCTAAATATACAGCTTATAAGTACTGTTCCAGATCACTAGATATTCTGGAATTTACTTATCTATATCCACTATCCAGTCCAAATTCTGCCAGATTCTTCAAGTTCAAAATTGAAGGAAGCAGACTACACAGACATGACAGAAGGAGTCCGACGTCGCGACTAATTCTGCGCATCAGAATAGTATGGTATTTTTAAATAGGCACATTTGATGCTTGTATTTCCTTCTTCAATTTCTTCTAGTTATGTGACGGTAGGCCTATGACATATCTCGTACTTACTGTGAAAGGCCTTGCCAGCTGCAAAGGATCGACGAGGGCGTTTCTGGAAATTCTGGTCTTGAACTACATTTTTTTTCTTGTTTTTCTTCTTTATTTTCTATATTAATCGACACATTTGCATCCCCAGGTGCATGCATGCAGCCTCTCTATTCTACCCCATCTTTATTTTTGTTTTCCCCTTAGACTTAGTTTTAGTTCCTCTTTCCCTTCCCATTATTTTCCTTCTCTCTCGATTTCTTTTCCCCTTATTGCTGGGGGATACCAAGGGTGACATGGATAGACAAGCAAACTTACTTGATCGACCCCCCCCCCCTTGGCCCCATTGGAAATTATGCCAGTAGTCTTGTCTTGTCTTGGGTTAAGTCGGCATATGCAGACTTGCTGTACTCCGCCAACTTTATCAATTCTCCAATGAACCAGTTTCTAACGTTCTCAACACTGTGTATATTATGCCAGGATATTATGTTGACTGTCAAACAAATATCCAACAAACTATAGTTTCCAACATTGTGTCAATGTTAACTGTCCAATAAACTATTCCAATTACGCTGTCCACGTTGTGCCATTGTCCGTTGTTCAACAACTCTCCATCAAACTAGTTTCCAACTTTGTCAACGTTGTGCCATTGTCGACTGTCCAACAAATCTCCAAGAAAATAGTTTCCAACGTTGTTCCTTTGTCGGTTGTTCAACAACTCTCCATCGAACTAGTTTCCGACGTAGTCAACGCTGTGCCTTTGTTGGCTGTTCAACACCTATCCAATCAAACACGCGTTTCCAACGTTGTGACGTTGTTGGCTGTCCAACAAATCTCCAACACACTAGTTTCCAATGTTGTGCCATTGTCTGTTGTTCAACAACTTTCCAACGTTGCCAACGTTGTGTCATCGTCGACTATCCTACTGATCTCCAATCTACCAGTTTCCAACGTTGTGCCAGTGTCAGTTGTTCAACAACTTTCCATCTAACTAGTTTCCAGCTTTATCAACGTTGTGTCATTGTATACTATCTAACTAATCTCCAATCTACCAGTTTCCAACGTTGTGCCATCGTCGACTATCCAACAAATCTCCATCGAACTAGTTTCTAGCTTTGACAACGTTGTGCCATAGTTGGTTGTTCAACAACTTTCCATCGAACTAGTTTCCAACGTTGCCAACCTTGTGTCATCGTTGACTATCCATCTAATCTCCAACCTACTAATTTCCATCGTTGTGCCATTGTCGACTGTCCAACAACTCTCCAACTAACAAGTTTCCAACGTTGCCAACGTCGTGTCATTGTTGATTGTTCAACAACTTTCCAGCAAACTAGTTTCCAACGTTGCCAACGTTGTGTCTTTGCTGGCTGTCAACAACTATCCAATCAAACGTGTCTCCAACGTTGTGACATTGTCGACTGTCCAACAACTCTCCAACTTACTAGTCTCCAACGTTGTGCCATTGTCGACCGTCCAACAAATCTCCAACAAACTAGTTTCCAACTTTGTCAACGTTGTGCCATTGTCGGTTGTTCAACAACTTTCCAGCGAACTAGTTTCCAACGTTGCCAACGTTGTGTCTTTGCTGGCTGTCAACAACTATCCAATCAAACGTGTCTCCAACGTTGTGACATTGTCGACTGTCCAACAACTCTCCAACTTACTAGTCTCCAACGTTGTGCCATTGTCGACCGTCCAACAAATCTCCAACAAACTAGTTTCCAACTTTGTCAACGTTGTGCCATTGTCGGTTGTTCAACAACTTTCCAGCGAACTAGTTTCCAACGTTGCCAACGTTGTGCCTTTGCTGGCTGTTCAACAACTATCCAATCAAACGTGTTTCCAACGTTGTGACATTGTCGACTGTCCAACAACTCTCCGACTAACAAGTTTCCAACGTTGCCAACGTCGTGTCATTGTTGATTGTCCATCATCTTTCCATCAAACTAGTTTCCAACGTCGATTCAACGTTAATCCATCAAGTTTTCCCAACGTCCAACGACTTTCAAGTTTCCAACGTGGAGCCAACGTTGGCTTGTTACCTGGGAATGTTGTCTGAATCTGAAGTAGAAGACTTATGGAAACTTGGCCCATTGCATACAAACATCGCACTGCCGTACTGATCATTGGGGCATTTCGCGATGGGGGTAATACCAGTGGTGTGTGGACAGAGATGTGGGCGGGGGTGGGCCGCCACCATGTGTCTCCTGCAGACAAAGAATGTCACAATTATTCTTTACACACAGGTCAGCCAGAAGATCTTGCTTGGTGCCTGTGAGACCTTCAATTGTAAACGAGAAGGTATTCATCAGGGCCGGTCCTGACAAGGACCCGTGTAATGACGCTGTTGTTTATCAACAGATTGATCATTGGGATTGGTAGCCATGATGAGTTGGTAGAGTCATAATTTATGACTAGTAGTAGAAGTGTTTTTAGTGTGGTAGAAGGATTCGCAGGATGAATTCCTGAAGGGACATTATAAGCAAATTTTTGTATATATATTGACCTAAAACGGACAATTTAAGGAATATATATTTCAGGAATCCTTCAAGAGTACACATATCTCACCATAGTCATCCAATGCGAGTGCCAATTAAGCGCTTGCTGATTTTGTTAGAATTACATCTAAACACATGAAGCACTTGAAGTCATTGTAATCATGATTAACATACGCATCTCACTAATCAAATATTGCGAGCACGAAGCGCGAGCTGAAAATTTAGGAAATTCAGACCTGAAAAGGGACATCCCAGTGAGCAAAATATATGGGGCCCATATGGGTTACTTGTGGGCTTATCAGGGCTAAAAATGTGGGCCCCATATGGGTTGCCCATGTGGGCTATGTATGGGCCCATCTGGGCCCCTTGTGTTTTTTGCACCGTACACCCCGTCTGGGGCCCATATGGGCCAGGGTTTCGCGTGGGGTAAATATGGGCAGGCCCACATCGTACCCATGTAAACCATATGGGGCCCATTTGGGCTATGTATGGGCCCCACCTGGCCAATCTGGGACCCATATGTACAACCTATGTGGGGCCCATTTGGGCCAAGTGGGTTTAGTGTGGGTTGAATATGGGCAGGCCCACATTGCTCCCATATGGGTTGTCCATGTGGGCTATGTATGGCCCATCTGGGACCCATGTGTTTTTTGCACCGTACACCCCGTCTGGGGCCCATATGGGCCAGGGTTTCGCGTGGGGTAAATATGGGCAGGCCCACATCGTACCCATGTAAACCATAAGGGGCCCATTTGGGCTATGTACGGGCCCCACTTGGCCAATCTGGGACCCATATGTACACCCTATGTGGGGCCCATTTGGGCCAAGTGGGTTTAGTGTGGGTTGAATATGGGCAGGCCCACATTGCTCCCATATGGGCCCCATATGAAAACAATACTGTGTTTTATATGGGTCCCATGTGGGTCCACGATGTTTTAATCAATTAAAAAAATATATTAATTTGTATCATTAAGGTGACTTTATATACAATCCAATAATCTAATCCTTATCATTTTATCATATCCTATAATCCTACATTCTAACCCTAAATCCTAATCCTATCCTAATCCTATCCTACACCTAACCACTGAATCTTGTTATTGATTTCTATATATAGAGCGAGTTTGCTATACTTGACAGGCTATGGTTAATAACAATTTTTAATATTTAACCTTGAAAATTTTCTCCTGAAATAAAATGTTTTGATTTTTAATTTCATGGTAATATATTACATACTTTTCTGAAACTTTTCATGGTGGAATCCTTGCATAAACATAAACATATTAATTGTTGTAGCCGTATTAGCTAAAATTTTGGTCATTTACTGTTGTAATGAATATTCATGAGTGCAATCCAGATCGTTCATCCAGTGATATTGAGCTCAGATGTGACCCATCTGGGTCCCAGAAGGCTTATCTGGTACATATGGGCCCAGATATAACCCAGATGGGTCCCACATATTTTAGCCCATCTGGGTCCCACTTGGAAATGCCCATCTCCAGCCCAGATGATATTCATCTGGTACATATGGGCCCAGATATAACCCAGATGGGCCCCATATATCTGGGCCCCATGTGGACCTACCCACTTCTAGCCCATATGGTTTCCATATGGGCCATATGGGTCCCAGATAACCCACATTGGACCCATATGGGTCCCAGATATTTTGCTATCTGGGGTGTTCTCCTTTGAAAATTCAATTTTTTTCTTTATTTTAAGATGCATTAACACGATTAGAACCTAACCTGTGAATTGTAAGATCACAAACATTTTTTGTTATCTGTAAGCTATTTATCATCAATCGAATTAGCCGTATACATAGGGTACCCGATAAATCCCTAAAATCAACACTAAACATGTGATTTCTAGAAAAGGCAGGCATTCCAAAGCGAACTTTTATGGGGTTGAGTTCTCATCATAAGTGTATCAAAAATGTGAAAATGAAGAAAATCTTTTTTTTCTTCTTCTTTTTCCCCCCTTTTTTTACCCCTTCGAGATTTACCAACAATGTGAATATACCTTGATTACTATCTATGTCGAGCTTTAAAATACATGATCGGATTTTAGTGTCAAGTAACAAATGCAAAGGCTAACATACTAATTAACATTTATCAATCAAACATGAAAATAAAGAACGGATTTTGTCAAAAGCTAGAATTATTTATGAAAGATATAGGTTATTCTCATATTTGGGAAAACCTAAATACATTTTCTAAACGACATCAAGTTAAATCAGTGGGTACAGTTTCAGGAAGATAGATACTGGAAGAGAATTATTGTAGTAAACTGAGAACGTATATAAAGACCTTAAACGTAGGCCCTACATAGAGAAATATGTATAACTAGACATTGATAATCTATAATTTAGGAATTATTTGAAGATAAGAATTAGCAATAGTAAATTTATGACTGAACAAGGGCGACAAAAACAACTAGAAATCAATCAACGTACTCGCGCCCATCCTTAACCCGCAACGAGAAAAATTATGATAATAGGCCTATACAATAGTGCCGTCATTTAGAGAACTGAGCTAATCAGGTTACTTCTTGTACATCATGCAAATAAAAGTAATGATTACGATATAAGTAAAAATTTATGTAACTAAATAATATGAGTAATTATAATGACGGACTATGATACATTCGTGTTAATAGATGACGCCATGGACGTGTTGTAATAACTTAATTGTAAAATCTTGAAATCAGTAAGAGTTTAGCAAAATGTTTAATAATGTATTTTCTTTTCGAATGGACACATATTTTGACGATTGCTTATATTTACTTGTTTATATATATATATATATATATCTCTGTTTTGCCACGTTCATTATTACTAATATTTGATGACAATCCTAAACTGTGGATTTTATTTGAATAAATTGATTTGATTTGATTTGATTTGTAATTTCAATGTTCTTCAAAACATTTTTTTTTTACCAACCGTGTTATTTTGTTTTGAAATCCTCCTAATATAGTGATTGACCCCCCCCCCCAAAAAAAAAAAAAAAAAATCAAACATAACAAAACAAAAACATACACACATTTTGATTGTTTTTCTTCTTTTTATGAAATAATTCCCCGTGAAGTGATGAGTTAACCATTCCCCTGCACAATATCTAAAAAAGGCGAGTGCGAATTAGCGTGAGCAGATTTTTTCCACGATATAACGGCCTATATTGTACCCAGCCCCCCCCCCCCCTCGTCTTTTTCTTTAATGTAATAATAATAATAGTTGGGCATTTATAAAGCGCCATTTCCTTTCGGTTACATGCAAAGCCCGGTCTCTCTCTCTCCCACTTTATCTTTTCTCTTTTCCTGTCCACTCTTATTTTTTCCATTTCCTCTCCTTTTTGTTTTCCTCTCTTTTTCCTTTCCCCCCTGATTTTTAGACCACCAATATGGGGGTGAGGGGGGGGGGCGGTCCCTTCGGCCCCTGTATCGCCAATGTATACATACAGACCCATTCGAAACACAAATGTGTGTGCTACCTATGGATTTATTATGTGTCTATCAGTAGATTAATATATTTATATCAGACCACATCGCCTACAGAGATACTGCATATGGCCAATTATTAGTTCTACTATTTTATGTGGGTTGTAGTTTGGAGGATTAATTTGGCCCCGTATGGGTTTAATATGTCTCAATCTTGGCTTAGGCGATAAGCCACACCGCCCATATAGATACCTAATGGAGCCTATATGGTTTTATTTCATGGGTTCTAGGTAGAACTCAGATGGGGCCAATATGTGTTTGATATGTTTCTATCTGGGCTCAGGCGATGAGACACATCGCCCATATAGATATAACATGGGGCCCATATGGTTTTATAATGTAGGAGGACCCATATGGGCCCCATATGGGTTTGATATGTCTCTATCTGGGCTCAGGCGATAAACCACATCGCCCCTATAGATGGCGCATGGGGCCCATATGGTTTACTTATTTTTTGGTTTCAGGTAGGACCAATATATAGGGCCCATATGGGTTTGATACGTTTCTTTCTGGGCTCAAGCGATCCCATATACATACAAAGTGGGGCCCATATGGTTTTATTTCGTAGGTTCTAGGTGGGAAGACCCATATAGGCCCCATATGGGTTAGATATGTCTCTATCTGGGATCAGGCGATAAGCCACACCGCCCATATGGAAACAACATGGGGCCCATCTGGTTTTATTATATGGATTCGTGGGAGGACCCATATGGGCCCCAAATGGGTTTTTTATATTTTTCTATCTGGGCTCAGTCGACCCAGAAATATGCCACTTCGCCCATATATATACCACATGGGGCCCATATGGTTTTATTATGTGGGTTCTAGGTGGGAAAACCCATATGGGCCCCATATGGGTTTTATATATGTTTCTATCTGGGCTCAGTCGATCCATAATTATGCCACTTCGCCCATATAGATACCACATGGGGCCCATATGGTTTTATTATGTGGGTTCTAGGTGGGAAAACCCATATGGGTTTTATATGTTTCTATCTGGGCTCAGTCGATCCATATAATTATGCCACTTCGCCCATATAGATACCACATGGGGACCATATGGGTTATATATGTTTCTATCTGGGCTCAGTCGATCCATAATTATGCCACTTCGCCCATATAGATACCACATGGGGCCCATATGATTTTATTATGTGGGTTCTAGGTGGGAAAACCCATATGGGCCCCATATGGGTTTTATATGTTCCTATATGGGCTCAGGCGATCCATAATTATGCCACTTCGCCCATATAGATACCACATGGGGCCCATATGGTTTTATTATGTGGGTTCTAGGTGGGAAAACCCATATGGGTTTTATATGTTCCTATATAGGCTCAGGCGATCCATAATTATGCCACTTCGCCCATATAGATACCACATGGGGCCCATATGGTTTTATTATGTGGGTTCTAGGTGGGAAAACCCATATAGGCCCCATATGGGTTTTATATGTTTCTATCTGGGCTCAGTCGATCCATAATTATGCCACTTCGCCCATATATAGATACCACATGGGGCCCATATGGTTTTATTATGTGGGTGCTAGGTGGGAAAACCCATATAGGCCCCATATGGGTTTTACATGTTTCTATCTGGGCTCAGTCGATCCATAATTATGCCACTTCGCCCATATATAGATACCACATGGGGCCCATATGGTTTTATTATGTGGGTTCTAGGTGGGAAAACCCATATGGGCCCCATATGGGTTTTATATGTTTCTATCTGGGCTCAGTCGATCCATATAATTATGCCACTTCGCCCATATAGATACCACATGGGGACCATATGGGTTATATATGTTTCTATCTGGGCTCAGTCGATCCATAATTATGCCACTTCGCCCATATAGATACCACATGGGGCCCATATGGTTTTATTATGTGGGTTCTAGGTGGGAAAACCCATATGGGCCCCATATGGGTTTTATATGTTCCTATACGGGCTCAGGCGATCCATAATTATGCCACTTCGCCCATACAGATACCACATGGGGCCCATATGGTTTTATTATGTGGGTTCTAGGTGGGAAAACCCATATGGGCCCCATATGGGTTTTATATGTTTCTATCTGGGCTCGGTCGACCCTGAAATAAGACCACATCGCCCATATAGATACCACATGGGTCCCATATGGTTTTATTATGTGGGTTCTAGGTGGGAAAACCCATATAGGCCCCATATGGGTTTTATATGTTTCTATCTGGGCTCAGTCGATCCATAATTATGCCACTTCGCCCATATATAGATACCACATGGGGCCCATATGGTTTTATTATGTGGGTTCTAGGTGGGAAAACCCATATGGGCCCCATATGGGTTTTATATGTTCCTATACGGGCTCAGGCGATCCATAATTATGCCACTTCGCCCATATAGATACCACATGGGGCCCATATGGTTTTATTTCATGGGTTCTAGGTAGAACTCAGATGGGGCCAATATGTGTTTGATATGTTTCTATCTGGGCTCAGGCGATGAGACACATCGCCCATATAGATACCACATGGGGCCCATATGGTTTTATTATGTGGGTTCTAGGTGGGAAAACCCATATGGGCCCCATATGGGTTTTATATGTTTCTATCTGGGCTCGGTCGACCCTGATATAAGACCACATCGCCCATATAGATACCACATGGGGCCCATATGGTTTTTATTATCTGGGTTCTAGGTGGGACAAACCATATGGGCCACATATGGGTTTTACATGGTACATATCGGCCCCAGTAGGCCCACATGATTCCCATATGGGCCCCAGATACTTTGCTATCTGGGATTGTTTGTAGGAATTAACAAAGACCATACATATTTCACTAACCAAATGATACGAGTACAAGGCGCGAGCTGAAATTTTGTATAGACCCCAAACGGATATCATAAGGACAATTTTTTTTTTAGCAATCCTTTAAGAGTATACATATCTCACCATATTCATCTAATGCGAGTGCCAAACGCTTGCTGATTTTGTTAGAATTACATCTAAACTAATGAAGCACTTTTTGTAGTCATTGGGTGATTTCAAGTACGGTGTTGAAACCTGGTGTTGGTGTTGTGACAACACCAGCCACAACAACGTACTTGAAATCATTCTGGTGTTGGGATTGACCTCGGAAAATATTTCCGGCAGTTCGTTTTTAAGGCTGGTCTTGAATGTCGTCTGCTTGAACCCAACACTGCGGCTGGTGTTGACGATCTACGTGCAATTTCCCCATTCACCAACACCAACCCCCAGGGATTGAGAAAATCACGATTTCGGTGTTGGTGTTGGCGATCTCAAGCTCGTGAACAGGCGGCGAACACGATGAAACACCCCCGTAAAATTAGCTTTTACAGTTAAGATGAGTATAAATCATTTGAGCTTTATGTTGATGAAGAATAATGTTCACTATTTCGAATTCTTGAATTAATTCAAGCATTGGTATTCAGCGCGATGAGAATTGAATGCATTTCTCTCCGATTTCATATTCGTCGTCGATCGAGACTGCTCCCGTGAAGTTGAGATGATCAAGCAGCGCAGAGGCGTGACGTCATATGCTATCGATAACGCAATCGATATATACGGTTCCTCTGAACCCAGCTCGTTGTTGGAGCGGTGTTGGAGCTCGGTTCAGCGGCCTTAACACGAACACCGAACTTGAAATCATGATTATCATGATGGTAATCATCATGATGTTTATCATACGCATTTCACTAATTAAATATTGCGAGCGTGAAGCGCGAGCTTAAAAAAATGGGAAATTCAGACCTGAAGACGGGCATTCTTCGTTTGTAGGAATGAAGACAATTTTTTTTAATTCAGATCAGAAAAAAGGAAATTTTAAGGACTGATTGTAGGAATTCATGAAGAGCAGACATATTACATCAATCCACTATTAATGCGGACGTAATCACGGACAGAAAATGTTTTATATTATGACCTTAAAGGTAAATTGTGACATTGGTTTATTTCAAAACTTTCTTTTAGATTTCACTCTTCGCTTTTCAAAATACTCATAAACAAGTTCTGAGTCCATAAAATGTATTGCATTGGCCAAAAGAACTGTTTTTATTCTCAAAAAAATATATAAAGAAGAGAAATTTTGCCAAGTGAGCTTTCTTTTGATGCAGATTTTGAAATTGATATAAAAAATGAAGAGCGCCACCTTGAGACCAAATGACATCAATACCTGCTCATGAATATTCATATCCATCGCCTCTGCGCTTGTCTCACGTGCCGATCTGTATACCGGCTATACAGTACAGTATCGGATTGAACGGCGGAGTCTGTTTGCGACTTTTTCATTCATATCCTGTAGGAGCGTGTGCATTCGCGCAGTCCCTCGATAAATTAAATAACTTGGAAACAACCAAGGAACTTTTTTAAATGACCATCATAATAATTGTGATGTTATGCACGTTGTTTTTCAAATCGCGGAGAATAGGTCCTACGTACATCTTGATATCTGGGCAGAGTACCAGGTACCGAGAGACGGCTTCCTTCCCTTTCCTTGCTTTTCATCTTTGCTTCGTTTCTCTAGCTGTATTTTTTTTTCTTTACTTGTCCAGGGTATGAAGGGAGGGAGAATTATGGTTGCTTGTGAAAGGGCTATTCTTATTTTTTTTCCCGTTTTTTATTTCTATTTTATAATTATATTTACATACGCATTTTTGTTTCGATTCCGATTCACTGAATTGTTATCAATTTCTTCAGGTTCTGTATTTTTATTTGTTCATTATTATAACGTGTTGTAACATTTTTTTTAAAGGAAAAGGAAATCATTTTGTATTGAACTAGCTTTGCCGCCATTCTTCATTATTTTGCTTTGTGCGTTATATAGGCCTATAAGATGCTCTTTCTCTTCCAGTGATTATTTGTCAATATACTGCCTCAATGTATTTATCACTAAAAAATGACAAATACCGCGTGGCCTATATATGCCTTTTTTTTAAACAATATATTCTGGGGCGGATCCAGCTTTCACTAATAACGGGGCCGGGGTGAACAATATTTTCATCCACATTTTTCCGATCGATCGGCAGCTCAAAGCTAGTTTTTGTTGGAATCTATAGTCGTAACAGTACTAAACCTTATAAAAAATGCGAGCGTGAGGTATTATTTTCGGACTGTGTATTGTGTCCTGAAAATTGATCTGAGCAATATGATCATTAAACAAGATGCACACTGACGGATAAGGTGCTCAAAAATTTGAATAAGTAAAGGCCTATTTAGTTCCCTTGTTCGTTTTACTATAAGCCCTTCAACAATGTTTCCGTGTTTTGTATTACATTGATCAGTTAATATTTCTTTATGTCTCATACTATTTCGATATGTATTATACCTTGTCATTGTACTTGTTACTATGATTTTATATACTAATAACTCTGAACTTGTGAACCCGTTTAACCATGACTGAATGAATAAATCAATAAATGAATTGGTATAGATGAATAGATGTTCCATCGAACAGGCAATGCGAACACAAAGCGCGGGCTAAATTGTTTTTATACATGTGTAGTGACATGATTGGCTCCCACCCCTCCCCAAGTCTGAATTCCCCTCACCTTTTTTTATTCATTCTTCCTCTTATATTTTGCCCCCCCCCCCCTCTGCTTTCGTTCATATTACTTTGCGCCGCCAATATCGGGGGGGGGGGGGCGTAACGTCGGCCTCCTGGATCCGCCTATGATACCGGTGCGTAGGTCTGTATGTTATAACCATGTAACATCGATCCCCCTCCAAGTTTCTCTTTGCATTTTTCTTTTCAACTTGTTATGGTAGTATACTGAACAAGAACAAGTATGACGTCTCCTAGGTGCCTCTCCCTCCACCCACTCCTCCTCGGTCCGCTGCATGTGCTCGGATAATAAAATTACGTACTTATCATGGTGATATATATATAATAAAATTGCAAATTTTATTGCAAAAACTGCATTACTCGTGAATTTGTGTTTCGCATTTCTGATGTCTTATTAAATATATATATATATATTCGAGGACATACAGCTAGGCGGAACTATTTGGGGGAAGGGGTCTTCCATCTCTGTGTGATTCCGAAGTTCCGATGATGGTTCAGAGAATGTACTTCATGCAAAATCACGTTTTGGCATGACCTCTCAGCGCTGGGCATATCGACGGACAAAAAAATGCAAAAATGTGATGGATCGAAATGGTAAAAAATATATATTTTAAAGAAAACCATCGTTATAAAATGCAGTCATACCAACATATTTTTGTTAATACCAGTTTGAACTTAGATTAAAAATATAACCCGAGGCTATATTAGCAGCAGGGGCGGCGGAACCGGGGGGCGGCAGGGGCACTTAACCCCCTACATAAAAAAATCCCAGTAGGAAAAAATGCCTTTTTTAAATGGAGAGTGCACTTATTTCAAAATGATGTACATGAATGTCCCTTTTCAAAATAAAATACCCTTTTTGAAGTCAAACGATACATTTTAGGTTGGAAATCACAAAATTTTTGACTCGCGCTTCGCGCCCACATCCACTGGCGTAAATCCCGGGGGGGATGGGGGGGATATATCCCCCCCACTTTTCGAGGAGGGGGGGATGGCCTGTACAAACATCCCCCCCCCCACTTTTTACGAAAGAAATGAAGAAAAAAATCACAAGAGATAATTGTTTTATGGTGAAAATTCTTCCTGAAATACCGCTTAACCCAAATAAAACAATATTATTGAATCATAAAATGCAAATAAAGAGCCAGTTCACCATTTCCAAACGAAATACTTATGTCCTTATTATAACATTGAAGAGAAATCCCCGTTTCTTCCAATTCATCAATGTTGGGGTCTTTGGAAAGGAATTAAGATGGAATGTCACAAATGTTTGAATGTAATCTCTAATAAAACCATTAAACCATCATGGGGTAAAAAAGATAATAATATTGTAGGGGTATTTGCCATATGGACATACAGTGGCGTAACTACGGGGGGGGGGGGCATGGGGGGCACGTGCCCCCCCCCCCCCAATCGGCTGACAAAAAAAAAACCGGGGAAAAGGAGAAAAAGGGGGAGAAAGGAAGAGAAACGAAGTGGGAAAGAGGTAATATTATTCATTATAATGTTATAATATATTATAACTACATGTATGTTATGTTACATTACATAAGAAACATTTTAATCATAACTTTATGAAACATAATTTGCCCAGGGCCTACGTCTTCATTGTTCCTGGTGCTCGCATTGTCTGTTTAACGAGATATATAATCCTGTTGTACTAAAACATCCCGTTTTCAAGTCAATATAAACCAAATATATTTCCTAGCACTTGAGTTATCATTGTTTTATGTAGTGACATATGCTTCTTTTTCATGACTCAATAAGTGATTGCCCCATGTTAAGGTCTTCCTATATATATGAAACATTTACTGTCCGTGATTACGTTCGCATTAGTGGATTGGTGAGATATGTCTGCTCAACACGAATTCCTAAAATCAGTCCTTAAAATGTCCCTTCTTCTGATCTGATTATCAAAAATTTCCAGCTTGCGCTTCGCGCTCGCATCATTTGGTTAATGAAATACGTATGGTCCTAGTTAATTCCTACAAAGAAACCTTAGAATGCCCCACTTCAGGTCTGAATTATCTAAATTTTCAGCTCGCGCTTCGCGCTCGCAATATTTGATTAGTGAGATGCGTCATGATAATCATTATTGTAATGACTACAAAAAGTGTTTCATGTGTTTTTAGGTGTGTATATAAACAAATTTCAGCTCGCGCTTCGCGCTCGCATTATTTGATCAGTGAGATACATACCTGTTTAATGACATTGTCCTTAAAATGTCTCTATTAGGTCAGAATAACTGGCAACTGAGCGCGCTCACTCAGTGATTAAAAATTTTTGCTGGTGCCCCCCCCCCCAATGCCGTGACCCACGGTACGCCACTGTGGACATATCAATGACAATTCCTTGCATATCTAAAAACATGATTGCAAAAAAAATGCCAAAATATTTCAGTCATCCCCCCCACCCATCAACACGGATTTACGCCAGTGCCCACATCATTTATTTTTTAGGAAGGCACTCACTTTGTTTTGGTTACAACTTGTGCTTATAATGTTCAATTTTCAGGTTTAAATGTCACAAATCTTCAGCTCGCGCTTTCCGCTCGCATCTTGGGAACACATTATGTTCTTGGTTTCAAACTGCTTAGAATATCCAGTTTTCAGGTTGAAATATTACAAATTTTCGGCTCGCCGCGCTTCGCATCAATTATTATTTATTAAGACACACAATTAAGTTCTTGGGTTAAAAAAGTGCTTAGAATGTCCAGATTTCTGGTTGGAATATCGCGCTCGCGTCCATTCTTCAATTAGATGCACATCTTTTTCATAACAAAATTGCTCGGAATGTTTGATTTTCATGTCTTATTAGTCATGTTAGTACAAGCAATGTCTAGAATTTATAGCTCGCGATTTGCGCTCTTAACACCTCGCAAGAATGCTCTTTTAACAATAATTTGCGCGATTTGACCAAAAAGCGGCGAGTTTCACAACTTCAGATTTGAAAATGTTCAAACTGCTTGCTTGCTACGCTCGCTCCCGGAAAAATAAAGCCTAAATAGATATTTTATCAATCAGAAAAGACTTTAAAAAGGTTTTGCTCAATTTAATTACTACAAAACGCACAACTACTTAACACAGATGATAATCTCATGGTGAAAATATAAGTTTGCATAAAAAATGCAATTTTTTGCATATAAGTGCCTTTTTTCGCTTTGTCCCCCCCCCCAAAAAAAAAAAAAAAAAAATGAAAATACGTTCCGTCGCCTATGATTCCGTCACCTATGGCACTCGCTGGTATTTGAATATATCATCATTTACACCCTCTCAAAGAAAGCAGACTTACTTTTGCCCTTTATTTTGCCCACAATGGAACTTACAGGAAAGCATATCAAACAGGATGCAAATGGAGGTCTATTCAGCCGGACGTTATTATACGCTTTGGAGTTTGGATTCTTGTTTGCCTAGAAAACGTAAAGTATTTCAAGAGTTTTTATATTTTCATTACATCTTTGTCCTTATTTCTCTATATCCGTAGCTCTACCATGCGCGTATTCGGGGGCGCCAAAATAGGGAGAAAAGGGAAGGAAAGAAAAGGGGTTGACGAATTGCTGTTTGACATGGGAGGGGGGGGGGGTGGATGCGCCGAATTGATGTTCAACCTAGAGTATGTATATAGCGGGTGCCGAATTTATGTTTTGCTTAGGGGCGCCGAATTGATGTTCGACCTAGGATGTGCCAAATTGATCTTCATCCTAGGGGGGGGGGGGCGAATTAATGTTTTACCTCGGGGCGCCGTATAGATGTTCGACATAGGGGCACCGAAGGGCACCGAAATGATGTTTAACCTTGGGGATGGGGCGCCGAATAATTTTTTTCTATATACGGTTGTCGAGTTGCTGTTTGACATATAGGGGCGCCGAATTGATGTTCAACCTAGGGGGTGCCGAATGGATATTCACCACACGCCAATTTGATATTTGTCTCGGTGCATCAAATTCAGGTTCAATTTACCTAGGGAGGGGAGGGGGTGCCAAACTCATGTTTGCTCCCATCAATTACCAATCATGTTCATGATTACCAAAAGTGCCTAGAAAGTCCTAATTTTAGATCAGAATATAAAAACAAATTCATCCTACTCTTCGCATTAATTGTTTAGTAAGGTGGCGATCCTGTTCATGGTAAGATAAGTGCTTAGAATGTCTGACTTTGTATCAAAATATATAGATTTTTATTCAGCTCGCGCTTCGCGCTCGCATAAACTGTTTTGTTACTGATCATCCTTTTCATGATAACCGAAAATGCTTACTCAAATGTCCAAATTTTAGGTAAGAATATGAAAAAAATTTCATCTCGCTCTTTGCGGACGCATCAATGTTTAGTTAGATGACAATCCTGTTCATGATTACCAAAAGTGCTTAGAATGTCCACATTTTAGGTCAAAATATCAATCACTTTTTAAGCTCGCGCTTCGCACTCGCACAAATTTACGAGGTCAGAATATCAAAAAATTTGAACTCGCGCTTAGCGCTCGCATTAATTATTTAGCTATATACTCATCCTGTTCATGGTTATAAAAAGTGCTTATGATGTCCAGTGTTGGATTGGGAATTCAAAAATTGTCAGTTCGCACTTCGTGATCGCATAAAATGTTGATAGATACTCATCCTGTTTTTGATTGCCAAAAGTGCTCATAGATTTTTTTCCCCTCAAATTTTAGGTCAGAATATAAAAAAAATTCAGCTCACGTTTCGCGCTCGTATCAATAATAATTGTTTAAATAATTCATATACATATCATGTTCACGGTTGCAAAAAGCGTAGAATGTTTGATCGGAAAACAGATGAAAATATCCCCCTCCCCTATTGGCGAAAGCTGGATCTAGCCCCGGTTAAGAAATTACAGCTCCCGCACATAATTTTAGTATGGTCTACCACTCTGATGAAAAGTTGAACTAAATTGAAACCCCAAAACGCTTAAAAATTCTATGCTTTCTGGTCGCATCTATTCTTTTCAAGAAGTGGATACAACTTTGATCTTTTTTTACATGGACACACTATGGACACATTAAAAAAAATGGTCTTCGATTGCCTTTTTCACGTGGTTGTGGAATAAGACAATTCAAAATGCATTTAGGCACTTTGATTGCCTGAGTGGTCGGGTCGGGGTGCAATTTTCCGAAAAGTTCACAGGGGCGCAAAAATAGTGACCCCCTCGTGGTGCAAAATCCTGGATATGCGCATGTCCGTCGGGCATCGTTTCCACTTTTGTACCTCTTTATCTATACCGGTGTGATACTATATAAGTCCATGGATCAGTTTACTTCCATTTCGTCTGATGCCAAATCGTCAAATTGCCAACTCGCCTACTATCATTAAAGTCTACCATAATTATGTTCATCCACTATCGTCTAGTAACCAGTTGGTCCAATAGCCATTCAGTCCATATACCATTTGGTCTAATTGGACAACGTGCTATTGTGCAAAATGAATGAAAATGAATTGGATACTGGACCAAATAGTTGTTCGACGAAATATTGATGGACGGAATGGATATGGACTAAATTAAATCAGACCATGTGGTGAGTGCAAGTTGGCACTTGGCAGTCGACGACTTGGCAATTTACCAATGGACCTACTAGGCCACTAAATTGAACTTGTCCGAGTGTGCCATAACACCTAAACTGCAGGCTTTCTCATATCCGATACCCCCCCCCCCCCATCCCCGCCGCCCCAAGAAAGGGAAGGGGGGCATGGAGGAGAGAGAAGAAATAAAGAAAGAAGTAGATTGTTGAAAGGGAATCAAAATAATATGAATCAAAGGGAATGTAAACGCAATATCATACTCTGTTTGAATCGCTTCTCTTTCATGGAATTTATATTTTGAATAGATCGTTTCATTTCAGTCTTTCTCATTATTTTACTTTCAACCCTGTATTTCATCAGCTTTACTATCAAAAGCCTGCGTAGCGAATTACAAAACGTCCCATCCTTGTTTCACCACCCATGACATTACGTAATTATCATTTTATTATTATCATGTAATGAAATTCATACTGTGTTTACACGCTGCATCTGCTGTCAGTTTGACTACCTTGTAAATATTTATTTACAAGGTAAAGCTTATTTCCAAGGTAATATTTATTTACAAGGTAAAGCCTATTTCCCCACTGGAAAATAGCTTTAGAGCTTTCGTGGGTCATCCTGTGTAAGCCTGTTGTTTTTAATGCTACTGTATATATATTATGGTGACTTGCGAAATAAAATCAATCAATCAATATTTTTTGACGATATCCAGTTGAAATCAGTGGCGTTCAAAATAATGGGGAAGGATTGGGGCTATATGGATTCCCAAATTTGTCACGGCCAATACAAAAAGAAAGCGAGAAGGGGAACTAATATCTGAATATTATGTCAAAATCTATCACCGATAAAAAATGATTTGTGCCCGACACATATATCTGGCCCCTTAATTCATATATTTTACGTTTATTATTTACGCCAATAGTTCAAGCAAGGTTCCTAACATCTTTCTGTATTTTTCGATGTTTACACAATTCCTAGCCTTGGGTTGGGGGTTGTGTGTATTCCTTATGTTGGCATTTTTTAATGTTATTTTTCTATTTATTTCAATATTATCCTCTCCAACTTTATTATGGTATGACTATTCAAGGAATTATAATTACTCGTTTGCTTGCATGCTCCATGACCGCTTTGCCTTCACTCCGGGGGGGGGGGGGGCACTTACATTGACGAGTGGATACCATGCGCGACCCCAAAAACACGTAAAAAGGATGTCTTTTTGTCAAAAACACAAAAATATTAAAAAAAGGGTATCTATGTTGCTAGGAAAGCTACGTGTTTAGGGTAATATTTTCGGGGATGATGAAACAAAATTAAAATGTTTTATAAAGGATGTCCTTTTTGCCCCAACACTACGTGTTTAGAGTCCGACTTGCGCGAGTTGTGGAAGGTGCATGGGGCCGTACTAAACCAAAATAATGATGTGTAAAGGTAAAACCAACGACCGACGGACCCGACATAACAATAAAATATCGCTGTACTTGTTTAGGGGTTCATTTCGGGAATACTTGCCAAGAGTATCGTTTTGTTTCCAATACTTGTTAAGGGTCGGTTTGAGACGCCAATACTTGTTAAGGGGTGCAGTTTGAGAATATGGAAAATACGTGTTTGGGTGCTTTTCGAGACCCCATGGTCGCGCATGGTATCCACTCGTCAATGGAAGTGCCCCCCCCCCCCGGCCTTCACTTCTCTCAGTGCGTATTCAGAACTATTACTGTATTCTCATTGATCCCCCTGGAGTTGTAAAAAACCCATAAAGGCAAAATATTATATTTTCATCGGCAGCACATGTGCATTAATTACATCATCATAAATTAAGTACATCAGGGTCCATGATCAGAAAAAGCGTATACCCATTAAACCTCGCCAGATGGGGCTTGTCCCAAAATAACAATTTTATTTTTGTCTCGTTTCGAAATTTCATTTTTATTTTGGCTGCTATATGCTTCAAGCACATATTTGCTTACTGTATATAGTTTGCCTATGCATTTTACTCATTATATATATATTTTTTTATATATTGTATTTCTCCAGTCACTACATATACGATTGTCACTTGTATTATGATCATGTCTCAAGCATTGTAAATTTGTTTTGTATATTATTCCAATAAATGCAAAAAAATCCTGCAAAAAAAGCCACATCACCACATAGTTGAACCATTCCAACTATTTATACGATCAATACGATCGCCTCGACTGATCTGATACGATTAATTATTCCGCGATTATAATTAAGGCCCTTGGAACCGGGGGTGCAAAGCACCCCCAAGATTTTACAATGGGGTGCGGCGTGCATTATTTTCCATGTAGGCAGCTCCCCCTGGAATTCTGGTATATAGGTGTCGAATTGGATAAATGTAGGAAAATTACCAACATTTTGTATTGGAACCTTTTTTAATGTTTTTCTTTTGCTTTGTCAAATTTTCCTCAGCACCGCCACCAAAAAAAAAATCGTGACAGTGTGAACTTGGCACTTTTTTTTCAATCATAAAAAATGATTATATTATTTTCCCGCATGAGTTTTGAAATATTGACACATACGCCAGCATCTCTTTGGTCCTAATATGAAGCATTAATTTCCACGTCTATAAAACAACAGTTATCATTCGTTTTTCCTATAGTTATAGCAGGGAAATGGGAGTTACAATTCCATTGATAAATAAGTCTAAAATGTTATGCCAATCAAGATGCAAGTCCCGGATGCAAGTAATGTCTTTGTCCTGCTCATGTCGCAGTCATTCACATTTTTTCAACGGTTGAACTGCTCGTGCACACTCTGTATGCGTATAGGCCTTTCCCGGAGGCCTTTCTTCCTCTCATTTGTTGCTATAAAATTTCATCTTTTTATCAATTCTTTCTACTTGTTTACTGTCTATGAAGGGGTAGCAAGTTGATCTCCCATGGGGTGCCCCTATCTATTGCTGCATCATTTGTATCCATTTCTCTTTGACCATCCATTTCTTGGGAAAATACATCAATTGGATGATCCATTTATGTATGCCTATCCATCCATTCTTTCAGTCATCCATCCACCGGTCGTGCTGATGGTTTGATTATAGCATGGACCTAATAGGTCCATGATTGTATAAAGTATAAAGCGCCCTACTATATCATTATAGGCTACCCCCACCCCCTCCCCATACTACATAAAAACTCGGCGACCCATGTACACATTTCAAAGCAGACGTAATGTACATGCACAATTCCCTTGTACATGTTGCACCTTGCTGCTTCTCCAGGTTTGCTTAGTCTTCTTTCACATACGTTGTTGCACTTTGCCCCACGGCGTGCCTTGTAAAGTTCTGTTGTAAGACTCTACATGCTGGTCGGCCCTGGAAATCACAACTCTGAAGCACGTGCACCGCGCAATACTCAACTTCTCATTTTTCCATATCTCGATGCAAGCTTTCTTGTGTGGATGCAAAAATAAGAGTTTTCCCATAAATCTTGTCCCTGACGTCATGTCTGCCCCTCCCTCATTTTTTGACTCATGACGCCTTTACTCTGCTTGTTCGACCTTGAGCCGTTGGTCCCCTGGTTGCTTGCTCACAGGCATTCGTGCTTTCTTAGCAGTCAGGTAAAAACCTCGGCAACAGAAATAACAGAAATTAGCAACTTGATGCGTACGTTAATTGGTCACATTCATGCTATCACGGTCTACACAATGTAGACTACACGTACGTACTTCGCATCAACAGGTTTCTCAGCTCACCTTTTGACCTCGCGAGTTCAATCTAAACAAACGAAGAGTAGTCAAGTGTTGCATTGGGATTGTATCTTCGTTATGTTTTACTATAGCCTTATAGGCCTATATTTAACCCCGCATTGGGGTTGCATCTTCGTTATGTTTTACTATAGGCCTATATTTAACCCCGCATTGGGGTTGCATATTCGTTATGTTTTACTATAGGCCTATATGATTGCATCTTCGTTATGTTTTACTATAGGCCTATATTTAACCCCGTATTAAACAAACCCTGTTTTATATCGTAGAACCTGCTCTGAAAGTAATCGTTTTTCTCTTCGCCCTTTCCCTTCATGCTTGGCTGTAGACAGAATGGTGGTGGCCGTCTGTTTAGAGTTTTAAATATTTTTGGTCTAACTTTTTTTTCCAATTTCTCCTCTGTACTTTGCGAGTGGATCTAAATAATCTGAAACTGACTGAAACATTCAGGAAAGATAAAAAAACACCAAAATATCAAATTAGGGTATGTTGTATCCATATCCCTTTATGATGGCTCTCCTGATTCTCTTTCACCAATCCACTTCTTTCTTTCTTCTCTCTCCTCCCTCCCCCTTTCCTTTGGGGAGGGCCAAGGAGTCAGTATACAGAGTATACATACAGTGAGCTGCGCTATAGCGCCTCGCTGTAGTTCCCGTATATGTATCACGCCAAGCTATACATGAAGGGAAAGGTGCATAAAAGAGCTACAATCCACATGAATAAAGATCAAACTCGGAACTCGGCCCTTGCCCATCTCTGGGATTCTCGTATCTCTTTTAGTCTTGGAGTACTTTCAGATTCATGACATAAGAGTCCGAAAGTAAGCCGTATTGGGCAATCCTTTGCTTTGTCATTCACGTCAGATAATCAACGTGTCTGAATCCTTTTTCACGCGTACGATACATTTATGGATATAGCTCAATATAGTATTCTTATCCTGTGTGTGCTATCGCAAATAGTGGATTATATCTGAAACTAATGCAGAGCGCAAGCATGTCGCTAGCCGCCTAGCATCGGCTCATTGAGCTTGCACGCACCGTTCGATGTTTGCTTTCTACTCAGCTACACACACAGAGTACTGCACTTTGTTGATACGGGGATTTCTTGATACTGCGCATGCGCCATGACGTATTTCATCAATATGCATGAGTTGTAATGAATATGCATGATTCGAACGGTGTTCTAATATCAATTTATTTTTTAACCCGAGAGGGCGTCAACAAGAAAGTTCCAAGGCATATCGATTAACCGATAATTGTTATAATATATGTTTCACCCCTCAATATCATGAGAATATAAAAGTTATGCAAGTTTCTTTTCCGTGATAAAATAGAGCAATAATATAGGTATTTAATGAATGTAATAATTTCAAAATTGATTCATTGCCCTTGTCTGAGATCAACCAATCATACACTATACCTTTAAAATGGGGCAATCCCTTTAAAGGGATGGTCCCCCTTATAAAAATCGCCAATGGTATTTGAATGGTGGCGAATGGTAGTTGAATGGTGATCTGAATGGTAAATGGTACGCGAATGGTATTTAAGTGGTGTTTCAATGGTAAGTTCTTAATGGTAAGTGGTAGTTTATGGTAGTTGAATGGTGATCTGAATGGTAAATGGTACGCGAATGGTATTTAAGTGGTGTTTCAATGGTAAGTTCTTAATGGTAAGTGGTAGTTTATTTAATGGTAAATGGTATACCATATACCCAATGGTGTCTTAGTGGTATGTGTCTAATGGTATGATTGGTATGATGAATGGTATACCATACCCAATGGTGTCTCAGTGGTATACAATGGTGTCTCAGTAGTATGTGCCTCTAATGGTATGATTGGTATGATGAATGGTATACCATATACCCAATGGTGTCTCAGTGGTATTCAATGGTGTTTCAGTAGTATGTGCCTCTAATGGTATGATTTGTATGGTGAATGGTATACCATATACCAATGGTGTCTCAGTGGTATACAATGGTGTCTCAGTAGTATGTACCTCTAATGGTATGATTGGTATGATTAATGGTATACCATACCCAATGGTGTCTCAGTGGTATACAATGGTGTCTCAGACTCTCAGTA
Source organism: Lytechinus pictus (assembly GCF_037042905.1). Taxonomy (NCBI): domain Eukaryota; kingdom Metazoa; phylum Echinodermata; class Echinoidea; order Temnopleuroida; family Toxopneustidae; genus Lytechinus; species Lytechinus pictus. The sequence continues at coordinate 16,557,472 of NC_087261.1, read as the reverse complement.
GTATGTGCCTCTAATGGTATGATTGGTATGATGAATGGTATACCATATACCCAATGGTGTCTCAGTGGTATCCAATAGTCTCAGTGGTATATGTGTAATGGTATGATTTGTATCAATGGTATACCATATGCCCAATATGGTGTCTCAGTAGTATGTACCTATATAGTGGTATAATTAATGGATAGTTGTTGGATAATTGTAACGCAATTGTGGCTTAGTGGTGTGTGCCTAATGAATGCTATTTATGTTAATGGTGAATGGTATGCCCAATTGCATTACCCAATAACATAATTCCGAAGATTTAAAGAAAAAAAAGATCAAAGATTAAAAATTAGAATTATTAAAATCTTGAGTTGTGACTTTTATGCGAGCAGCTTCCCCAAATCAGGCCCATTCGCTCATGATGGCAAACATGGTCTGTTGCATTCTTTTAAATTGTCTTTGTCTTTATTAAGTAAAAGGCCTATATGTGTTTAAATATTATTGAACCAGTGCTTAAAATACAATATTATTAATTTGTTATATTTTACAATTGTACATATTACCTTCTAAATTTATATCTGATGCATTGAGTGCAAAAAAAAAGGAGTCAATGAAATCTTATTTGATAAAAAGGGTTTTTATTGTACCTTAATATCAACGGACAAATTATTTCACAGCCGCTCCCGAAAGGGAAGAATATAATCATCATTTACCGTAAAAATCTTGAAATTAAAACATGCAATATTTAAAAAGCATGAACAAGATGTGTATCGTACTAAATAGAAAATTGTACATTTCACCATCCTTTCTTTTCTCTTTTTGTTTCTTGGTATAATTTGAACGGCACACCACCTCTCCTATCTGTACGGTATACAGTTTGTTTATGTAACCCCCCCCCCCCCCTTCTTGAAAGTTTTGTTCTATTTTTAAATTAATTTTCTTATTTAATTATGGCCACTTTTTATAAAGAGAGCTATGGGGTGTTGCAAGAAAATATTTGCAGTCAATCCCAAAATTCGGTTGCAAATTACAAGTGATAGACTAATTTCATCTAAAGTAAACCAATTTATAGATTTATTGATGGAAGAAACAATAAATCAGTTGCAAGTTTGCAATGAAAAATAAGACTTTCAAGTGATTTTGGAGTTTGAAATTGACTTGCGTTCAATTGCAAGTTTCTTGCAATGCCCCTAGGTCATTATTTTGCTTAAAATGAATTCACTGTTGGTTGTCTTCCTCCCCCAACCCCTATTGAAATTCCCATCGGCAAACCCTGATTTTGGTCTGCAACGACCAAAGCCCCCTCCCGGCCAATTTATATATCGCTACTACTGCTTTTTATCATAAAACGTTCCTCTTTTTTTTTTCTTTACAAATTGTGTTTTAATTATTTTTTCTCACTCATGGATGGTGTTTATAAAGAGGAGAGCTATTCTAGGCCGGTCATTACATGCTTAATTGAAATGATTTGTCTGTTATTGTTATTGCCCCCCCCCCCCCCAGTATCAAAATTCCCTGCCGCCAGGCTAGTACAATATGTAACAGAAAAAAATCTAATGAACGAAATTCTCAATTGCAATCAAAACAAAAGCGAAATTAAACAAAGAGAGAAAAGGAAAAAAGAAATAAGTAAAAAATATATATATCGAAAAACAGAAAAATAAATTTTAAAAAAGAAAAGAAAAAGACTAAGACAAAAAAAAGAAGAAAGACTGAACAGAAAAAAAGATGGAAAAAGAAAAAAAGACAATGGAAAGAAAAAAAAGAAAGACATGGAATTATAGAACAGAAAAAAATTGAGCTAAATGATTTTTTTCATAGATCCTTTCAAAGGATAATTAAGCAGTGGCAAAAATTGACTGCATGGTTAATTGCCAACCCAGAACCAATCAAGAAAAAGACACCCCTGATTTGGTCTTACATGCAATTCACTCCTCCCCCATATCGGGATGTATCTTGGCTAAGAAGCCCCTTCCCCCTGATTTGGTCTTGATTTACCCCCCCCCCCCAATATCGGGATGTGTTGGCTGCGCTCGCTCTATGTATGTAAGTGCATGTTGTTCTCGCACGCGCGCGCGCACGTACGCATGTAACCGCCAATTGCAATATTTGAAAAAAGAACCCGATCAACCACTGTTTTGCTGTTCAGAAGTCCGTCTATAATTCATCATAAACTAAAGGAACACATGTCAGATTCGGACAACGACTTCAAATTCATTCGCAGAATACGCTAAACAGTAAGTTAGATAACAATTTTCTTTGATATTGTTTTCGTAGTTAGTGGCTCGGCCTGATTTTCTAGAATGTTACTGTTAGTGTTACTGTTAGATGCCGTTGTACTGCCACGGGGATTCACTGCCACCGCCACTGCCCCGTTGGCGCGGGCCGGGACGCGCCTGTCTCTGGCGAAATGGATTATGGGGTGCGTTAATATGCTTTGTATTGGATGAGGTGAGCTGAGCCGAGCATTGTCATTGAGTAGTAATTCGCTCGTATGGCCTGATATCTATTGTCAATGTTTTACAAAACCATCTCTGAATACCGGTATGAATTAATGAATGAATGACTTGTTAAACTTAAATTAATGCTGTACAGTGCAGTCCTGTCATGACATTGACTGTCAAAGTGTCAATTAGGCCATTGGTTACTGCACAACATTGACATTGTTTCACTGAAATGGAAACCTTGCCGAAAAATATTGCTCTGGAATGAGGCCTATAATTTGTTGTTGTTGGTAGATAATGTTGGTAAATTAAGATGACATGGACATGGTAGTATTCAGGTGAAACATGGTAAGGTGTCCTAAATTTTAAAACATAAAGTAAAGCCTTAAAGGCTACGCAGGCCCTAAAAAGCTACGCACCACTTATTGCGCATGCAATTTCAATGGTAAAATGTGCACTTTGTGTGCGGAACTGTGACTGGAGAGAGTGACAAACGATTCCTATTCAATTTTTCTAGAGAGACTGCAATAATTATTCAGAGAAAACCTACAACGGTTTGGAATTAAAATATTTTAGAAATTGAGGCAGAGAAATATTCCATGATAAATCAAGAAGTGTTCTGAAAACATGGCGGGATTTTGGTATTAGTGAGTTATATGATATTTTCTTCTTGGTTAGGCCTAAGGTTTTTTAGAATATTTATTACATATGAATACGATATAATTTGTTCAAATATAAAAATTGGCATATTTTTTGACGTTTGTAAACAAAATTCGTAGTTTACATGCATATGTAAATGTATCCCCCCAAAAAAGGGCCTATACTAATCTGAACTCAGCCATGCCAGCTGACTAAAATCACAATTTCTGAATTTTTTCCTTGGGAGTTTTCCGTGGGATTGGGCGCTAATTTCGCACCGACCAACTTCGAGCAAAATTCACCACCAAATGTTGTTCTCAAATGTCATATCAAGTCTGAATTGCATTTGAATGTCCATATGCCCACCGCTTTTCCGAATATCGGGAACAGCTGTATATCGGCTTCGATCTCTACGTCATTGTTTTAATCCTCATGCGTTGCTTTGCCGTAAGTTTGATATGGACTGAAGTTCGTAACCAAATCATGCAAACTGCCGCAGGCAAATCTTTTGGTCGCTAACTTCAGTCCTTATAAATAATGGCAAAGCCAAGCAAAGTGATGTCTGACTGAGAATTTGAACGATAACGTAATGTTTAATGTTGGGGCCCGCAAAGATAACCTGGTTTGAGCCCGGACCGGAAGGTTTAGCAAAAAAAATTCTGGGTCCTGGATCGGCCCGGAACTCGGAGCCACCGCTCAACACCGCTGCTGCAGCCCTAAGAAAAACCTGGCCCCGCTAATCCCGAATGCACTTTCGTACCCTGCGATGTTAGCGAACTAATTTAACCTAAATATTTGTCCGAATCAATTCACTGAGCATCAGGAACATCTTTATTCCGGCTTCCACCATGATTTCATCATTCGAGTTATCAGATTTAGGGTCTCACTCCACCGTATATTTATTTGGATATTTGCTGAAGTTAGCGATTACAACGCGCAAACACGAAGTCAACAGTGTTGCTGCCCTCTGCGTTCGTTTGGCAAAATCTGACTAAGAATTTTAACTAAGACGTCAAGATCAAAGCTAAAATAATGCTGTTTCAACTGCTCAAAGTGGCTGAAATTCATGTAAAGGATAAATTAAGTTAGATTATTCGAGAAAATAGATGAGCTTGGTTCATGAATATTGGTAAATGGTCACATTATCTTGGTGTTTATTTGGTATTTTTCGGAGACATAACAGCTTCTGATCTTCGCTGTTTTGGCTCTCAACCCGTACCGGCTTGGCCTGGGGAAAATCCCCCCAACTCACTGGTCTCTGAATTCCACCCCGGCATGGCTCCCACCATTACGATAACATCGGGAATGGAGCCAAAATACCGCCGTTCCCGATCGTGATGTTTGGAAAAATGGTGGGCATACTGTGTATTGACCTCAAAATGTGTGTAGACAATTTCTGGTGGAAAATTTTGCTCGAAGTTGGCTGGTGTGAAACTGCATTAGTGCAGGAGAATAATCTGAGATCCTTTCATAGGGCTAGGCATATCCACTTTTAAAGTTAATTATATTCTTTTAAATTAAGTTTGTCCTGTGATCACTTTTTATCTGTGTTTATTTATTTACTGATCAAAAACTTGCCCAAAATAATGTCTAGAATTCACCCACTGGCATATGATTGTCCAGGGACGGATCCTGGATTTCTCAAGGGGGGGGGGGGGGCACATTTTCCCAGGAAACTTTAACAAGCACAAAAAAAAGAGATCTTTACTTGTGTATGAGACAATTACCGTGTTTACACTTGATCGGCTTTTGGTTCAGAACCAAAAGCCGATGCAGAATCGGCTTTTGGTTTATCTTGCACTGCATTTACACGCTGTTACAGCTTGCGGTGCAGAATCGGCTCGCGTGTCAAAAACCTCAATTGATACGCTCACCAACAATATACGTCATAATAAAGACAACGCTGGATCCGTGCGCTTACAATTATGTCACAATGGTAAAGTAAATGAAATGCGCACAAATTGCCGATGCAGAATCGGCTTTCTGTTTACACGTAGTAAAAAAGCCGATTCTGCATCGGCTCGCGGTTCTGAACCTACTACTTTGGTGGTGCAAATTGCTGATTCTGAACCGCGAGCCGATGCAAGTTAATCGTGTTTTACACGCTATGAAAAAGCCGATTAAGTGTAAACACGGTATATATTTCCGTTAGAAATATTTGCTGTAACTTTCAAAAGGAGGGACACACTTGTGTAAAGACGCCATATTTACATTAAACACATTGGCCCGAATTCACAAAGGTGGTTTTGAAAACCCACAGTTAAGTCCATGGTGTATGCAGATTTCCTGTATAAATTACGCTTAATTTAGCACGTATCTGGCGCGTGTATAAAAAATGTCCAATTCTAATGCGCACTTTTGTCGCAGTGCGCCAAATTGACGCCTGTTACCATGGTTAGATACGCTATTTTATTCATGAGTCCACTGTTTGAAGAGTGGACTCATTAATTCAAAACAGTGGACTCGTGATTAAAATAGCGTGGATAACCACGGTAACAGGCGTCAATTTGGCGCACTGTGACAAAAGCGCGCATCAGCATTGGACATATTTTGATCTACGCTGTAAATAAGCGTAATTTATACAGGAAATCTCCATAAAACATGGACTCAACCGGGGTTTTCAAAACCACCTTTTTGAATTCGGGCCATTGACTATTGCTCTCAAGGGGGGGGGGGGGGGGGCACAGGTCAATTGTGCCCATCTGGATCCGCTACTGTGATTGTCAATACCAAGAAAAGAAAATCATATTGAATGTTATCAATTAATTGATTAGGCCTACCTTTTGAAAACTGCTGCTCTGGAAATATGACTTCAGATCATTCTTTTTCTATTAGATAATTTTCTCTTGCATATCTACATGATTGCTGATCAAAACACGTTACGCAGCAGAGTAACTGTGTTATATTGATCTATATATTTTCAGCATGCACACACATAAAATCTTTGGTGGGGGAATTTTATTTCTGTGACATCAATTTCAAACATATTTTCAAGTGAATTTGCTGCATATGTTGAAATAAAAATGATCATGATGCTGTATATGAGTGAATCATTGCATTTTGGAGCTTAAAGAAAGTTTACTATATTAGTATTATATTTTTGTTTTTATCTGCACATGCATATTTTCCAACACTCAAATTGATTTTATTTCATTTAAGATTGGACGACGGATACACTGGATGATAATGTAGATGGTCCAGGATTATCTGGGAAGTAAACTACAGGTGTTGAACACAGAAAACCGTTTACAAGAAAACAACTGGAGTTTGTGAAAGGTAATTGTGTAAGAATTCACTTCAGTGGAAAAAATTGCAAAGCTTCCTATAAATAAAACAGATTGTACTCCTGCAGTGGCATAGCTGAAAAAAAAACTTGTGAGGAATGGTAAAACTACTGAAAAAGGCCAAATGTCATCCCCATTTATAGGATTACACGTCCTTTCTAACACCCCCCTGGAAAAAAATCTAAATGCTGGCGGGGGGGGGGGGTGGACACTTTGGCCCCAGGTATGCATGTGGTATGGTATTTGTCATCATTTGGGCAACCTCCCATTAATATAACGGGTTATTTTCTGCTAATCTATGGTTAAACATGAATTTCTTTATCATATTGTACGAAATGTTTTGTTGATATTTGTTAATTGGTTCTATTCAATTGAAGGGTAGTGTATTATGCAAATTTCTCGATATTTTAGAAAAATATATCAATTTCTCAAGAAAGCTTGCACGCACGACAAGCATTGATGTTTTGAACCCGTAGCTGACATACTGTCCTTTGCATTGTTTTCATCCCATATTCCTTATTACAGCTGCAAGAAATTAATCTTGCCGGGTACGCATTCACTTCACCTTGGTCGAGTGCAGCACAGTGGATAAATGTGTTGCTGAAGGAAAACACCATTGCTAGGATTCAAACCCACGACACTCTGTTGAAAGGTGAGAGTCAGAACCACTAGACCACGACGCACCCACAATTAACAAGCTGATGTCATATCCCCACTTGTTCTTTTGTATTTTATAACAAGAAGTCATGTTTATTCACATTTTGACCTCCAAGAACTAAAAAGTGGAGTGAAGATTTATTTAATGTAAACACATGCATTGCTTGAAATCATTTTATGCTACGTGGGACATATCATACACACGTGTACGAAAATATGAAATTATTATGATTATGAAATCAAAGACTTTGTTATCAGATTTTAACGAAATTGTCAACATTATGCTTTTCTGATTAATTCTCTTCCTACCTAAATCTCCCCTTTTCTCATGCTTTCTTTCTATGGTCCCCTTCATTATCCTTATAACTATGTTATATGTAAAATGTAACCGGTCGTCCAACCCATTTGATTGAAGGGCTAGGTACTCTAGACTGAAAGTTATGTGATTTAAATTCAAAGAGTACATCAGACAAAAAAAAAAAACACTGAAAATTTTATCAAAATTGAATGAGGATTAACAAAATTATGACGAATTAAAGTTGTTATTTTTTGGTAAAACTGTTCTCTGCAAGTCCTCATGAATATACAAGATCCCAATTTATATATTTTTTTGTATTATATGAATTCAAATTTTGTCCAAGCTAGGTTGTAAAAAATTACGATTGACTACTGATTTACTGTGTAAGACAAAAATTATATTATTTCTCACACATAGTTGAGTTATTCATCTGATTCAACACAACAAAAATAGACAAAAAATAAATAAGTGGGAATCTTGTATATTTGAACTATGGGAAATAGTTAAAAAATAGATGTGCTACTAAGAATTATTTTCTATATGATTTGCAAAATATTAAAAAAAGATGTCGCTATTTTTCTTGTTTTTTTTTCTATTTTCATGATATATTCTTTATTATTCTATTCTATATATTCTATTTTTGATATAGATATTATTTATTTATTTATGTATCTTTAATGTATTTATGATAAACTTTTGGCATGTTTCTACAGAAAATCATTAAAAACGATTTATCTTTTCCGGACTCGAAAAACCTTATTGCCCTTAAACCAACCTGCTTCTACAAACCGAATAATCTGATTAATTCGCTTTTCGCGTTGCAAATACGGCGGAAATCGGAAAATTCAACCTATAACCTCACGTTGCATTGTACATATGCCCAAAATTGCATCTTCTTAGGAAAATTTTCAAAATTTGTGGTAGATCTCACTCAATGTAGCAGGTATACGTGTTGCACGATCAGCTGGCGAGATCGAAAAGGCCAGAATATGCAAATATATGTACTGCAAAATTGCACTTCCGGGATTAAGCACGTCCGCCACACACGATACGCTATTTTGCCGTGTGATTTACAGAAAAGTTAAACGGATTAACATGGCAATAACCACCTCTCAGAGATGGTTATGAGAAACCATATTTTGCTTGAAGCAGTTTATCAATAAACCACATCGCGTCTGTTTCTACAAAATTCTACAGGAAAGTTTTCCGGGATTCTGGATAATTACGCGGGTAATACCTTTTAACGATTCTATGTAGAAACACGCCGTTTGATATATCTTTTAGGTGAAAAGAAAATAGAGAAATATTAGGAGGTTCTATTTTTATGGGGGTACTATTTTCCCCCCTTTTGGGGATATTTATTTCCTCTAAGTTTGGTACTCTTTACCTTTAATGAATCATTTGGCCATGTGAAGGCTATCACACATTTTGAGTTTAATCTTCGAAATTTGGTGTTCATCAGTTTGTTGTCCAAACTCTGTCTTACATGTAGATTTGTTTATAGGAAGATTAACATAATATATATGTGGAGTGCAATCATTGACCTCTTGTAGAGTCGTGCAGTCACATGTATTCATAATGCTGGTGCTTTTATGCCATACATGTACTTGTCAATACTGGGTTCCACTCTTTTGTACTTGAACTCATTAGTAAAAAAAATATTTTATTAATGTCATTGAAGTAGCTGTGTGAAAGCAATTACACACAACAGATTTAAAATCAAGGTTATTGTATTACAAGTATCAGGTTTGTTTGCAGAACAGTGGTTTTGCCAAGTACTCAATCCACGTAAAAAGCCATCAGAGACAACATGTTTATTCTTGGAAATGTTATTAATTTGTTGTGTTTTTCAATTAAACTCTGTCTTGATACATGTTTATTTTAGATACCAAGATTGACAGAGTATAGATGTCAACGAGGAGCAAAGTCATATATATTCATAACTTATGTGCTTTAATTATAAAGTCTATACTTGTGAATACTGTGTTCCATTTATGCTGTACTTAAACTTCTTATAGTAAAAACATTTGACGTTCTTGAAATAACTGTTTTCATCATTTTTTTCTTGTGCATACTTAATCCATTATCAAACCTACCATTAACCCGAGCTATATATGCTGTTCACCATTGGTCTACCATTCACTGTACTTTATTGGCCTACTATACATTGTACACCTTTGGTCTACTGTCTATCATTCAGTGTAAACCATTGGTCTACCATTCACAGTACACTTGTGGTCTATAATGTATGGCCAATGGTGTAAATTGAATGGTTGACCAATGGTAAAGAGTGTATGGTATGACAATGGTGTACAGTGAACGGTAGGCCAATGGTGTACGGTGATTGGTAGGTCAATGGTGTATGGTGTATGGTAGGCCAATGGTGAACTGTAAATGGTAGGCCAATGGTGTACAATGTATGGTAGGTCAATGGTGTATGGTGAATGGTAGGGCAATGGTGAACGGTGTATGGTGAATGGTAGGTGAATGGTGTACGGTGAATGGTACGCGAATGGTGTACGGTGAATGGTAGGTGTACGGTGTATGGTGAATGGTAGGCGAATGGTTTATGGTGAATGGTACGCGAATGGTGTACGGTGAATGGTACGCGAATGGTGTACGGTGAATGGTAGGTGTACGGTGTATGGTGAATGGTAGGCGAATGATGTATGGTGAATGGTACGTGAATGGTGTACGGTGAATGGTACGCGAATGGTGTACGGTGAATGGTAGGTCAACGGTGTATGGTGAATGGTAGGCGAATGGTGTATGGTGAATGGTGTAAGGTGAATGGTAGACCAATGGTGTCCAGTGAACGGTGGCTGAATGGTAAATGGTAGGACAGTGAATGGTGGCTGAATGGTGGTCAATGGTAAACCTGTCTATAGTGGCCATGGTAGATCAATGGTGAATGGTGTTTGATCAATGGTATATGAATGGTAAATGGTGCTCATGAATATGGTAATAGTAACGTCCCAATTATTTAAATTAGTTTGAATGGTATACCATTGGGGCTTGAATGGTATACCATTGGTGTATGATGGGTGCTGTGCGAATGGTATTCCAATGGTATATCAATGGTGTATGGTGTATGGTATTTCAATGGTATACCATTCAATTTTGCCGGCCGGGCTGAAAATATTTATATGTTAATACATAGAGTAGTATTCACTGAGCAAAATGCCGAAAATTTCTTCAAAATCGGATAACAAATAATAAAGTTTTTAAAGTTTAGCAATATTTTGTGAAAACAGTCGTCATGAATATTCATTAGGTGGGCTGATGATGTCACATCTCCACTTTCTGTTTTCTTATGTTATTACATAAATCATAATTTTTTTTCATTATTTCATACTTGTGTGAATAATATGTCTCCCTTATAATGAAATAAGTTGCAGCAATAAATATCTAATGCACTAAATCAGTTGTCAATCCAATTTTTCTAGTTCTTGGAGGAAATTTTTTGAAGAAACCTAATTTCATATAATAAAATACAAAAGAACAAGTGGAGATGTGACATCATCAGCCCACCTAATGAATATTCATGACGACTGTTTTCACAAAATATTGCTAAACTTTAAATTTCAATAACTTTGTTATTTATTATCCGATTTTGATGAAATTTTCAGCATTTTGCTCAGTGAATTCTACTCTATTTATTAAGCCTTAAATACTTTCAGCCCGGACCACCCCTTTAAGTAGTCATGAAAAAGAAGCATAATTCACAACTTAAAATAATAACTCAGAGTGCGAGGAAATGTACAGGATTATATATCTCGTTAGACAATGCGAGCACCAGGAACAATAAATACATAGGCCCTGAGCAAATTATGTTTCATAAAGTAATGGGAAAAATTGTTTCTTATGTAATATAACATAATATAATTATTATAATAAACATTGTAATATAACATTATAATGAACAATTTCTTCTTTCCCAATACGTTTCTCTTCCTTTCTCCCTCTTTTTCTCCTTTTCCCCGTTTTTTTTTTTTTTTTTTTTTTTTTTTTTTTTTTTTGGGGGGGGGGGGGGGGGCAGCCGATGAGGGGGGGGGGAGGAGACATCCCCCCCCCCTTGTAGTTACGCCACTGTATGAAAATGATGAATATCTTTCTATTCCTCTTCCTAACCACGAGATGAAACCTGTCGATATTCCATTCTAAAAAAAGGGACGATTTAATTATTAAATTTATCTCTTATTCATTAATCTAATAAGAGCGCCAAATTTGTTAATATGTGATCGATCATACCGAAATGAGAGACAAGTCGCAAATCAAAATTCCTTGGAATTCGACACACAAATAAAAAAGTCAAAATTGTGAAGATTTTTTTTTTTTTCATTTTCTGATTCTTCCATGTTTCATAATTACTCTGTGAAAAAGATGAGTGAAATTGATGACGGGAATATGATAAAAAAACAGTTTTTCTGCGAGTGTTTTTTTCGGTCAATTCGAAAATTTCTGATACTTGGCACGTTCGACTTGATCGAATTTCGCTTCATACTAAGCTCCGCCCCTAGCAACGTATGCCATTGTTGATTGGCTATTCATTTAAACTCGTGTACAGCTGGCGGCGGCCGCTCGCTCGATCGATCGATCGGTTCAATGATTCAGCTTCAAAAGAAAGATCAAAAGCATCGATTTCAATACGTATTCTGAAATTCAAAAGGGGGGCTTCTTGACAATAGTTAACAAACGGGATACTACTTCTAAAGGGTTATTTTTTGGTGATAATAGTACCAGGCGGGGGTATTAGCGATATATTGATACCGGATTTAGAGTATTAGCCTGGCTATAATCGCGAAATAAAAGTCATGCAGAGACGCAAAGTATTCAGAACACGGTTTGTTTGCGAGGATTAATTTCATTAAACATAACATGGAACTGTTGAAGATTCTCTCCATCATTTGCAAGTGATCGGGATGTTTTCAAGAGAGAACATTTTCAAAAGAAAGGGTTTACAATCCTTAAAAGTATTGTTTGTTCGTGAATGTGAGTTAATTGATCTGCAGTATCTTTAACAAAAGAAACAAAATTTATGTAGAAAGCTTGGTGGGCTTCATTATTTCCAATTATTTATAATCAAGACATTGTTGCCCTCAATTTTTATCATGTTTGAATGAACGATAGAGAAAGCGAAAGAAATAACTGTACAAACAGAAAGTCTGAGACAGCTAACGTCGACCAATGAAAAATGGCCGAAACGACCATGCAGAAGGTTTAGTGCATTTTTTTGGATAAAGACATTGATTGAAAATATCAGCATTTAAAATACACATATTGAAATAAACATTTAATAAAAGTCATTGTCATGTTGTTCCATTCGACTGTGTCCAGATCTATTCTCTCTTTCCCTCTCTCTTATTCTCTTACCTACTTCTTTCGTCTTTCTTATGTTTCATTTCTTCCTCTCTCCCCCTTTTCGTTCGCTCTTCTTATTCAGGTCATTCGGTCTCCTCTCTCTAACCCCTCTCCCCTATTCTATCTCACCCCCTTTCTCTTCTTTAATTCTTTCGTCCCTCTTAATCTGTTTTTCTTTCTTCCCTTTCGATCTTTTTTTTTCTCTGCCGATTTTTCCTCCTCCTTTCCTTCTTCTCTTTTGCCTTTTTTTTCAATTTTCCCCCTTTTCTTCTTGTTTTCGTTTCTATTTACATAATTCTGTTTTTCGTTCTTCTCACCCTTCGATCTTCTCTCTTTTTGCCGGTTTTCTTTCTTTTTTCCTTCTTTGTTTTCTCCCTCCCTCACCCACCGCCTTATTCCTCTTTTTTTCTTTCGTTCCTCTTTATATAATTATGTTTTCCTTCTTCCTCTCCCCTGCCCATTCCCACCATCTTATTCCTTCCCCCCTCCATTTCTTTTTCTTCTCCCCCGTCGATCTGCTCTCAATATTTTTTAACCTCATTTCTTCCCCCTTTTTTCCTTCTTATTCCTCTCTCTTGCTCACCCCACCGTCTTATTCCTCATCCTTTTTCCTCTTATTTCTTTTGTTGTTCTGTATTATTCGTTCTTCTCCCCATTCGATCTTCTAATTTTTGTTCACAGCCGTTCTTTCTTCTTCCTCTTTCCTGCCCACGCCCACCGTATTTTTCCTCCATTCTTCGTCTTATTTGTAAAAATCCTCTTTATATGTTTGAGAGTGAACACATGCGAAAAAATATCGAACAGCTTTTATTGTTCTTTCTTTAATCATTCAATCTTACAAAGACATCATTGTTGCACAAGGCATTTGCAACAATCTTCTGATTCTTTATCTGTATTACTGCGTTAGAATATATATTTTTTTTTTTAACAAGTGCACACCAAGCTACCAATAATGCCTATAGAATTTCCATTTATTTGAAAGCAGGATAAAATAGCATTGCACATTAAATGCCTTGCTCACAGGCATAGGTGCCGCGGCCGGGGATCGAACCCCGGACTTTTTATGTATAGCCAGGCGCCTTATACCACTCGGCCACGGCACAACCAAAATATTGTTTGTGCTTGATATCGATCCGAAAATCAGCATTCGTGGAGGTGTCGTGGCCGAGTGGTCCAAGGTGCCTGACTATACATAGGAAGCCCGGGGTTTATCCTGCATTCAAATAAGTGGAATGTTGTATGCATTCTTGGTAACTAGGTGTGCACTTGTTAGTTACAAAAAAAATCTTAACTCCCCTAATCTATCCTTTGTTGGAAATAATTGTGGCGGGATTTTACTCAGGGTACCTCCTCGCTCTTTTTGTTGTAGAGTTAAGACGTTTATGCCAGGGTTTTTTTCCGGAATCAGTTTTAGAATCACTATAACTTTTTTTTCATTAATATATCTTTGTTTTTTTTTTCATACTAATTTTAAATCATTCCAATGCTGTAAATAATTATACCCCCCCAAAAAAAATCGATAATAGACGATATTGAGCAAATTATTCACGTTTTTTGTTCTCACTGCCTCAATCTAACATAAGCATTCATAAAACATGATCACACAAGCCTTTCGTATAAAGATAAGGTTCAAATTGAAATATTTTTAAGGCTTACCTTACCATTTTACAACAGATAGTTCTTTTTATTAGAACATGCGGTTAAAGTTTAGGTCATAATGACTCGCTTGATAGATTACATGTGAGAGTAAACGCATCGACATTCAAACAACCGCATAGAGGCAATTTGCGGTATATGAAATTGTTATTATTATTTAAAAAACAAGATGATGATACAATGAAAATCATTGGTATACTCCCTCCTCACTGGTTTTAGGTCCGACCTTTTCTCCCTGCCTTTTATTTCATTAAAAAGGGAGATCATGACAATTATTTCTTTCACGAATATAATTATAAAACCCCAGTATATCTATGGAGCTATTACACTGATCTGTATAGAAGATCAGTGGATTGACATATAGAACCAAAACATTAACTTTGTTTCGTCTTGCAGTCGCGCGTGACCTGCAAGTTCGCTATTGTTCCAAATGCAGCCTCCTCATTGGTCAATCGTTTCGCCTTCTTTGGCAAGCGGTTGCTAGGACATTTCGGTTAGCTCTGCGGTGGCAAAATAGATTTTTTCATGGAGCGGATTCAAAACGGATGTCAAACTTCGAAGGCGTTTTTCTCTTGATTTTTATTTTCAAAAGCCCAATTCTTCTTGCATTATAAGGCTAATATCTCCACTATTATTTACTCTTAAGGGTCGAGTGATATATCAAATTAAAGGTAAAGAAACGGAAAACAATAATCACTACAAAACTTGGATTTGAAAAATTCCGAGTTGTCTCTCATTTCGGTATGACGAGTCACATATGGTCTGAGAACTGGACATTTCAAGCACTTGTGTAATTGGATAGGGACATTCAAGCACTTTTGTAATTGAATAGGATGCATGAGTTAATATATTTTTAACAATTAATGCGAGCGCAAATCGCGAGCCGAACTTTTTGTTAATCTGTCATGAAATGGAGATTTTAAGTAGTTTGTTGTAGAATTAATATTGAGATATACATAACTAACCAATCAAAATGCGAGCTTGCAGCGCTAGCTGATACGTTTTTACAATCAGACCTGAATAGGGATATTTTGAGAACTTTATGGAATACACAAAAATAACAGGTACCTTTCCAAGCCTTCCCCTCACATCTTATCTCAGAAAAATCGAACAAGCATAACACTGATAATTTAATCAAAATCGGATGTAAAATAAGAAAGTTATGACATTTAAAGTTTTTCTTAATCTCGCGAAATAGTTATATTAACATCCTAGTTGGTATGCAACTGAGGGGCTGATGACATCATCCACTCACTATTTCTGTTGTATTTCATTACATGAATATGAAATATTTTAATTTTCTCCTCGCCATATGAAACAAAGTTTTATTCCTCCTGAACATGTGGAATTATTGTTTAACATTTTGTGGTTCTAAAAAGAGGGTCCTTATTGTCAAATATGTAATAATTGAAATATTGCATAATTCAAACAATAAAAAACAAAAGAAATAGTGAGTGAGGGACATCAGCGACTCTCTCATTTGCATATCACTGAGTTGTGCACATAACTGTTTTGTGAAAAATAATCGAAACTTTAGAATGTCATAACTATCTTATTTTACATCCGATTTTGATGACATTTTCCAAGTTATACTTCTTTGATTTTTCTCTTTTTCTTCAAATCAACTTTTTTTATGGTGTGGACTTGACCTTAAAGAGTTGATCAAATATTCTTGATATTTTTGAGAACATGATGATATATTTTCAGCTCTTTTACTCGGTAGGTAGCCTGGAACTCCCACACTACTCTGACACTTAGCTGCAGCAACGTGATGATAGTTATTCTTGAGCAACTAATTTAGTCCCCATAAAATACTATAACAATGAAATGATATTACTTATTTGGACTTATATAAAGCAGTAATAGTCCCAATTCATATTCATGTGATAAAAAGTTCTCAGAGATGCATCATTTATTTTATACGAATTTATTTCTATGAATGACGTCATTTAGGTACGGGTCAGGGGGAACTTCCCGATTTGAGCAGAACCTATTGGTGGTGTGCGTTTGCAGCCCAAATAGAAAGATCTGAGCTTTTTGGCTGGTTTAAAGGGGAATTTACTCTAAAAAAAGTTTGTTGCACAAAAAAAAAATATAGAAGAAAGTATTGGTAAAGGTTTGAGAAAAATCCATCAAAGATTATGAAAGTTGTTACAAATTAAAGTTTTTGATTTGTGACGTCATATACGAGCAGCTGTCCCATATTTATATTAATATAAATTACATAATTTCAATTTTTTAATGGTTCACGATGACTATTTGTTTCCTTTCAGGGGCTGGGGTGAAATAGTTTGTATGCTAATATTAATACTGAAGGTTCAATTAAAAAACATTTTCTTTTTTATTTTATAAAATCATGACACTTCATTTATTTTAATATTGCACGGTGTTATAGGAAGCTGCTCGCATATGCCGTCACAATCTTTCATGAATTTTCCTCCAATTTTCACAATTTTTGGGGAATTATTTTTCCTGCTATTTTTTTACAATAAACTTCTGTCAGGGTGAACTCACCTTCTAATAAATGGTTGTTATGATTGGGAAATCATAGTTATACTAAAGTGAAAGGACTTTAGATAATTTCTGTGAAACTTCTTTGTGTGAGACATCACAAGATGATGAATTGGGTAACCACACATTCCAATGAGATGAAGTACTCTGTACTACTCTCTATCCATGCTAAAATGAAAGTTAATTGTACAAATGAATTCAGTTCCAATAAAGTAGTCAAACTATACACACGTGTCTCTCAAGCCTCCTAAATATTGTGTAACTGGAACTCTACATGGTGTCAGAAGTTAAAAACTGACTGTTTCTAGTGAAAATGGATGGCATGCGACCACCAGAAGCCTTTTCTCTACAGGGCAACATCATAGATAATTGGAAGAGGTGGAAACAGCGTTTTGAGCTGTATTGAACGGCTAGTGGACTTGACAAAAAGGACTCAAAAGTACAAACGGCGACACTGCTTCATATAATTAGTGAAGCGGCGTTGGAGATTTATAACACATTTTCTTTCGAGCAGGACATTTCATCGTCAGGACAACCTGTAGAACCGACATTAAAAGACTTGCTGGAGAAATTCACTGTACATTTTGAGCCACAGTCCAACGTGACTTTTGAGAGACATGTATTCAACGCAAGATTTCAACATGAAAATGAGTCATTTGACCAGCTCGTCACAGACTTGAAGAAAAAGGCTAAATCATGTGAGTTTGAGCATCTTCGAGACAGTCTGATAAAAGACAGAATTGTTGTTGGAATACGTAATAATGGCACCAGAGCACGATTACTCAGAGAAAAAGATTTGTCTTTAGATAAAGCAATAGACATTTGCAAGGCAACTGAAATAACTTCACAACATATTGCAGAGCTGAAGCCCAAACAGAACATTCATGCAATGCAGGCGACATCGATGAATAGGAAGACATGCCCTAAGTGTGGAAATAAGCATCCACCCAGAAAATGCCCTGCATATGGCAAAGAATGCCATACCTGCAAAAAGATGAACCATTTCAGCTCCATGTGTCGAGATAGGGATCGAGATGACAGAGACCGTTCATCAAGGAAGGTTCCATCTAGAGGACGAACTCGCAACAAAAAGGGTCAGCGCCCCAGCAAAGAGGGATCCATGACATCCAACAGGACAGTGAATACAGTGATGCCGACAGTGAAGAGTTCCACGTCGACGCCATCAGAGGAGTCCAGCAGAAAGAGGAGAAATCGACAAAAGAATGGTATGTCAATCTTACATTTCTTTCTGACAAAAACAGGCATAAAGAAAAAGCAACAACCAAAAGTGCTCAATTCAAAATTGATACAGGTGCTCAATGCAACATACTGGCTGCTAAGGCTTATAAAAAGCTAGGGATGCCAAAAATTGGCAAGTCAAAAGCAAGATTAATGTCATACACAGAACACGTTGAAAAATCACATTTGGGAACATGCACCCTAACATGTGTGAGAAAGAACAAATTCCATAACATTGAGTATGAGGTGATTGATAGAGATGCCCAATCCATACTTGGACTTGAGTCATCTGAATTACTAGGCTTTGTAAAGAGGGCAGATTCAATAAAAGATGATAATTTTTGAAACCAATACAAAGACGTGTTTGAAGGCATTGGATGTATGGGGGAACCACAGCATCTAGATGTGGATAAATCAATCAGTCCAACCATCCATCCTCCAAGGAAAGTCCCAGTAGCAATAAAACAAGGAATGAAAAATGAGCTCAATAGAATGGAAGAAATGGGTGTGATAGTAAAGCAAACAGAACCAACACAGTGGGTAAGTTCGATGGTCACAGTAGCAAAAAAGGGGAAAATAAGGTAAGAATATGCCTAGATCCTAGGGACTTAAATAAAGCAATAAAAAGACCACAATACCCGATGAAGACAATTGATGACATTACTGACAATCTAGCCGGCGCACAGATCTTTAGTACATTAGATGCTAATTGCGGTTTCTGGCAGATTCCTCTTGATGATGAGAGTTCAAAACTTCTCACATTTAATACGCCCTACGGCAGATATAGATTTTTTAGGTTACTTTTTGGAATCAACTCTGCTAGTGAGATATTTCAGAGAATTATGACCGATATGTTTAGCGACATAGAAGGTGTAGAGGTTCTGGTAGATGACATTCTAATATATGGCCCCTCAGAAAGTGTCCATGATCAAAGGTTGAAGCAAGTACTAGGTAGGTGCAGAGAAAATGCATCAAACTCAACCCAGTCAAATGCCATATCAGGCAAACACAGGTCACATACATGGGACACATTGTATCAAGAGAAGGCCTAAAACCAGACCCAAAGAAAATAGAGGCAATCACAAAAATGCCTACCCCACAGAGTAAAAAGGGTGTACAACAATTCCTAGGAATGGTAAACTACTTGGGCAAGTTTATCCCTAACTTGGCAGAGAAATCAGCACCAATTAGAGTACTGCTAGAAAAAGATGTTGCATGGCACTGGGATGACAAAAGAGAAGCAAGTTTCAAAGCTTTTAAAGAAGCATTAACAAATGCTCCAGTGTTAAAGTACTATGATGTAAGTGAACCAGTCAAGTTAAGTGTAGATGCATCGCAAGCAGGCACAGGCGCAGTCCTACTACAAAATGGACATCCAGTGGAATATGCGTCAAAAGCATTTACCGATACCCAGACACGATATGCCCAGATTGAGGAGCTAGCCGCCATCGTATTTGGTTGTAAGAAATTTCACCAGTACATATTTGGACGCACAATGGATGTGGAAACGGATCATAAACCTCTTGAAACAATATTCAAGAAACCACTGTATGCTTCCCCACCGCGACTCCAAAAAATGCTCCTCAATCTGCAAAAATATGATCTGCGCGTAACATAATTATGAAAAGGGCGTCAATCTTTTCATATCCGACTGCCTCAGTAGAAAATTCCTAGCCAATCAAAGTGATGATGTTGATGTGGAAGAGATACCCATATGCATCATTGGAAAGTACCATTTAATACTTGTAGACTATTACTCTAGTTTCTTTGAACTTTGCGAACTAAAAAACATGACAACATCAACAGTCATAAAGCACTGCAAAGAGCATTTTGCTAGATATGGGATACCGAGCGAATTCGTATCAGATAATGGGCCATGTTATGCTTCAAGCGAATTTAAAAAATTCAGCCAGGAGTATAAATTCAAACATGTAACTAGCTCCCCCGGATATCCCAAATCCAATGGGAAAGCTGAAAGCGCTGTCAAAATAGCAAAAAATTTGCTGCGCAAATCTAGCGATATACATCTAGCATTGCTGCAATATCGCAACACACCTTTGGAAGGTTTAGATGCTTCTCCTGCTTGACTACTAATGGGACGAAGGACAAGAACACCCCTTCCAACGAACAAGAGGTTACTAAAACCTAAAACGCAACAGAACATCAACAAAAAGCTCAAGAAACAACAAGAGAAACAGAAAATGTTTCATGACAAAACAACACATTATCTCCCCAACCTGGCTATTGGAGATGTCGTTAGGATGCGAAGTACAAGAAATCCTAAAATTTGGCAAAAAGCAATCGTTGTGAGGATTTGTAAAGAGCCACGCTCATACATTGTACATGCTGAAGGCATAGACTACCGTCGAAATCGTAAAGATCTCATCAAAACAAAAGAAAGTCTGAATCCACTACATCAAAATGATGAATACAATAATCAGACTCAAACTCCTCATGACAACCCACCACATACCCCTCAAAACACATCTCAAAGCACAACCCAGCCTAAGCAAGGTTACCCTACCAAATATGGCAGACATATCAAACCACCAGAAAGATATGGGACATAAACTAACCAAAAAAAAAATGAAGAGAGAAGGGAAAGTAAAATGATTAAAAATCATTCAATGAAAGTTTAAGTTCTGCCTGACCCAGCCAAGTTGAACATTGTTTGCTTTGTAGTTATTGTTATTTTATGTATAATGTAGTATTAGACCATTATCATTTTATTTCTTATTTTCGAAATTATTTTGTAGTAAAAATAATGCCTAAATATGTCTGGAAGGAAGTATGAGTATGACATATGATTATTATCTGAATAGTTTAAATGGACACTGAATTCAGCCATGAAGAACCCTACGGACGATATACAGAAGTTGAAGAAATTTTAACAATAATTATTAAGTAGAGTAAATTGGACTCTGATTAACAAACTTCATCTCATGATAAATGTTTGCATGTTAATGTTTTACCAATGCAATGTTTATATAATTCTTTGTATTATTATGTTATAGAATAATCTTCTATTGTATGCTCATTTATTCATCTTGAGTGTACAGTCGTACAATATCAAATTTGTTGAAATGAAATTTTAATAATCACAGCATCAAATTTCTTTGAAGAAGATTTAACAAATCGTTTCTAAAAACCTTATTGATAATTTTGAATTTTTTAGTTGTGAAAATTCATAACTGAAAAGGGGGATGTTATGATTGGGAAATCATAGTTATACTAAAGTGAAAGGACTTTAGATAATTTCTGTGAAACTTCTTTGTGTGAGACATCACAAGATGATGACTCAGGTAACCGCACATTCCAATGAGATGAAGTACTCTGTACTACTCTCTATCCATGCTAAAATGAAAGTTAATTGTACAAATTAATTCAGTTCCAATAAAGTAGTCAAACTATACACACGTGTCTCTCAAGCCTCCTAAATATTGTGTAACTGGAACTCTACAATGGTGACTTGACTTTTTTACCTGAAATAAAGCTTGCTGTTGTGAACTGCTTCAGTTTCATTTTCGTGGTCGCACCTTGGTTCTAACTTTCTCCTGCTCGATGAGAACTCCCCTTTTGCAGCAGACAGTTTGCTGGTTATTCGAGCCTTCAACCGATCAACTTTCTAGTGTTTGTCTTTAAGTATATTTCTTTTCCGCTTTCTGCACAGCCATAATTATGGCGTCAGTCCCTATAGGCCCCCTAAGCATGCTAAGCAATGATGTCTTACGAAGTATCATGAGACTATTAACTCATTCGAAAACTGGAGACAGAATCTTATCTACACATTAATACTCGATCGGAAATTTTGCTCCTTTTTGGGAGAAAGGCCAAAGCTAGCCCTGGCTCTTCGGGGTTTAACAGATCGACCCACCCACTAGTCCTGTTGACGTGCTAGAGTCAGCCAAAGACTAAGGTCAACAAGATTATTTGATTTAATATGCTAGGCCAAATTGCTAATTTCTTAAATCCGGGCCCTCATTCTATTATTTCAGCACCATAACACACGGGGCTGATGAGCCTCCCGAAGATCTCTCTTGGCTCGTCGTGATAGTACAGGACAATTTCCTCACCATGAGGGGATGACGAAGACCTCTACCTCGAGTTCTCCATCGGCTCCAGTTCCTCCATGCAGCCTTGTCAAACAACGCTCTGGTATAGAGTTGCGGTCGCGAACATTAGCTTCATCAAAGCCAGATATTCGGAGGCCCTCGATATAGTCTTTTAGACAAGACTCCTACCTCTGTAGGTTCTCGCGCAATGAGAACATCTATCCCAAGGGAGGGGGGGTGGGCAGTCAAATGTATTGCTGTACACATGCGTGACCAAATTATTTCCAAACACCCCCTAAACGAGTGTGCAAAATAACCAGTAACAAGTTTTTCGCGGGCTTTATTTACACAATTTGGCCCCTAAACAAGCCGTCGCCAGAATATGACCTCGGGGGAAAAAGCTTTGGGAAAAAACATACCCAAAACACGTTTGGCTAGTCTTTGAAAAAAAGCTTTGGAAAAAAATATACCCTAAATACGTTTGACCCCGCGAATGACCATTGACTAGTCTTTCAAAACCACCCTTTTTCTTAAAAGTCGGTGTTTTTGATACTCTTATAACGAGTGCACGCGCGACCCGCGTCCAAAACCGAAAAAAACACCCCTTTAAACGCGTTTTTTTTTGGTCACGCATGTGTACAGCAATATATTTGACCCCCCCCCCCCCTCGGCATCTACCTCACCACACTCTTCGCAGCAAACGTTTCCCTCGTGCTGCGGCTCCGTAAGGTAGGCCTAATTACCTCGGCAGGTCCGCCTGGATCTCGACGCCACCGAGCAAATATTCTTATCTAAGCCCTGAAGAGTACCGGACGGGTAAACTATTTTCTGATTGTCTCTTCCTCTTAAACAGATTGACTGCTATATGGCTAATAAGGCCCGCCTGGTTGCTCATAGTTCTGTGTCTGGTGATTTGTAACAATTAAGTAGCTAGAGCAAGTACATCTGTCTGTTATCAGTCAACTGAAGAATGACACACTTTGTCTTATTCTTCGTCAGCTCTTAGAGTACAGGCCCCCCTACCCGGATGTGTTCTGTGGCCATCAGGTTGTTCGGGTCACGTTTAATAGTGGGGCCACCAGCAGTATGATTCAAGCTTCCACAGTTGAGTCTCTGTCGGGTGTTATTAAGCCTAGTTCCAACTCTGCTCACCAGGCTGATGGTTCTTCCCCCTTGAGGGTGTTGGTAAGCACCTGGGAAAGGAGTTAGTGTTTGCAGGGTTCGTTGACGATAATCTGGACGATGAAACTCTTGCAGGCACTCCATTTATGGAACAACATGATATTTCAGTTTGTTCGGCCAGGCAAAAAGTTTTTATTTTGGTGATGATTTGGTTATTCCAGGAAGTCAGCTGAGTGTCCATTCCATGCTCTCCGTCGTGCTCATAATTATTCTCCACGCTCTTCCACAGTATTATGGCCTGGTGAATTTGTTGAGCTAATTTTTCCTGATGAGACAGCGTCCTGTGGGACCCTTGCCCTGAAACCCAGTGTTACTATTGAAACACGAAAGTATAGGTCTGATTCAGTGTGGCCCCATGCCTCCACAGTTACCGATGTTGCCGGCAGGGTACGTAGGTATTCCCCATTTCAGAAACCCGCCACAGGTTATTCGAAAGCATGAGCATTTTCTGCAAGGTTCTCCCTGTCTTTATTCCCTCCTGACCCTCAGATTGGCGTTACTACGCCTCGGGGATTGCAAACTTGATTCTGTCATTGTCCTCTCCGCTACCATCGGTTATGAAATTCAGGACCATCAATACAATAGGAGGTATTGCCTTTCCAGGTTACAGTGGTGCTGTTGGCCCATTTTAATAATGATAATAATATTCCGCATTTATATAGCACTTAATACATCGGAACGACGTCGCGACGTCTCTAAGCGCTTTACAGACATTCCCCGGTCATCGGATCCTTGCGTGCCCGCATACAATGTATGCACCTTCTCCACTCTCTGAGTTCCAAGACTCAATTGCTAGGCATACTACATATAGGCTTTCACATCCTACCGAGTACCCATTTAACACCTGGGTGGAGAGTGGAAAAGTGTGGATTAACGCCTTGCCAAAGGACGCTAGGCCATGTGGGATTCGAACACACGACCCTCTGATTACAAGGCGAGAGTCAGAACCGCTACACCACGACGCTTCCACATTTTAGGCTGTCGCTAACATCGGTCCTGTCAAGCCCCCTAAGGACAAGGGTCGTCCCCTCTCTATTCCAGGAAATCTTTAGTGTATCTTAAGAGCAGTATGTTTGCCCTTCCTGATGATGTTGGCGTTTCTGATGAATATTTGAAATCGTCTTTCCCAATAATAGTTTCCACATTGTGACTTCACTTTCTGAAGATGGGAAATGTATGGCAAACCAAAGCCTATTCTCATGCCTGATGTTGACTCTGCCCCTATCCAAAATGTCTATGAAGTATCGTGGGTTGTGACGTCATATAGAGATGTTCGTTTCTAGACCCGTTATTCCATGGGCATGCCAGATTTTGAAACTGCTCCTGAAGGTTTGATGTGTCGAGTCTTCGGGAATTTACTTCTTGATGGTTTTCTTGGGAAACTTCATATGACTCTGTGGAGGGACAGACACTCGACGATCTCTTTAAGACCTGGGACCAAGTTCTGCACGCCCTTCAACATTCTGGTTTGCACTTTTAACCTACAAAAAAAGTTGTAAACATTAAGTCGACGATTTGGGGCTGGATCTGGGCCAAGGGTACACTGCATGCTAGTCCTCATCGTGTTGCAACTCTGAAACACATTGCCAATTTCTCACTCTATTGGATGCTGTCGCAGCATGTGAGTCTACAGATCTTCTTCATTGAGATGGTGATCTTCGGTAAGCTTTCAAGTGTGCACAGTTACTATTAATAAACGTCACCTTTCACTATCTCTCTCACACAATGGTATGGCCAGCTCTGGAACATGAGAGATGGTGCTGTCAAAGATGTGGTGTCGGGGGTATTTTGTATATCACTAATCAGGACAGGCTTTAAGGTGGTGGGATATAGTTCAGCCCCAAACGCTCCGCCAGCGTCAGGTTACGTGGCTTCTTTGCGAGCTAGAGACTCTTTCTACCGCTGCAGCCTGCGATCATTGCGGACCGTTTCCAGTGCTCTGTACGGCACCTTGTGGGGCCAACCACTGTTCCCTCCAATTTTTCTAGTAGAAAGGCCCCTGAGTGCTTGTACCCACCATGCCGTGAGTGCTTGTTTGTTCACCTGCCAATCGGAAGCTTTTGTTCACGTTCCGGCCTGCTTGCCCAGACCAGAGGCGCACTTGCCCCCAGTGCACCTCTTGAAAGGCCCACGCCCTTCCGAGAAACTCACCAATGTGAAATATGTCAAGGGTTTACTCCCGTGTATCAACTGTTGCAGTGGATGGGGGGCCTGGTAGTCCTTCGTGAGCAGACTTTCCTTTTCCCTCGTGAGCGCATTATTGCCCCCTGGGTGTACTTGACGGACTTCTTAACTTCTCTGCATAGTCAACTTGAGCACCCTACCCGCCATTAGCTCAAGACTGGTGGGTCGGCATTTCCTTGTTATGGACTTGCACTCAGTCATCACAAACGTCACCGACAAATGCCAGCGGTGTGCCTCCCTATACGGACTGCCCCACACACTGTCATCCCTCAGTACTGGTGACCCTAAGGTCGTTGGTATGACTAATTTCAATGCAGATGTCCTCCGTCGCTCTAGACAGTTGATCCTCGATCTCCGTTGATGTGTTACTACATGTATATACACAGTCACATGCCTTAGAAGATGAACGTCGGGACACACTTCGAGATATGCCTTAGTGTGTTGAGCCTCGTCCCCTTAATGAACCGCCTCATGTCATCCGGATCCACGCAGCACATGGTTTCGCCTTACACAGCGACAGCGACTCATTAGTCTCCGGATTACCCTTCAGCTTCGTCGTATCAAGAACCTTAGCAAGAGCCCTGTTGGTGAGAAAGCTATTTTGAGTTGGAGGATGAGTTATTACGCCTTGAGCCCACGGGTGTGAAGATCACCACCTGACCTTATACTTGCTCACAGCGCGCCTCAACAGCAGACTAGGACTAACATGTACGTTCCCGAGGCCTTTACAGTGTAGAATATCTATGATATATATTTTGCCATTTATCATTCCTCTTATAAGGATTTATACACTCTAATAAACGAAGAGCTAATAAGCGTGTATAGTATCAGCACTTCGGAGTGCTGTTTTTTTTCTCGTTCAAATTTGAACTAGACAAACAACTCCGAAGTGCAGTCACTATACACGCACTTTAAGAGCTAAATTAGCTCTTCGTTTTTTAGAGTGTAATATTCATGTTAAACTATTATATTTGTATGTTTGTACTTTTTTGTGATATGCGTTAAACTGTTGTTGTTTTTACAGCATTGATAATTGTACAATTTGCTTAGATTTTATAATTAAAATCAGGGGAACGTTTCATCAACATTTTTGTCCCTCAAGTTGTCAGATCTGACAATTTTCCTTGATTCTGATTGGCCGAGATCGAGGCACTGTTACTATGGTAACTGTCACATAAATCGTCTGACAGGTCCTTTCATGAAACCCCTGAATCTGAATTGGAATCGGCACAAGTAAGGCAGAGACTACCATGCACTTCAATACACACGCACACATACCACACAATCACCACACACACACACTTCCTAATACTGTACATGCCCACATATTATTTTTCGGTCAGTCATCCCATTTTCTTCAGTTTCTTCATGGAATTAACACACAAATATCCTCTTATAATATACCAACTTTATTGGCAAAACAGCATGACGATGATCAGACAGATGATATATGCTGAAACGAATTTGTACCATGGTTCGTCTTTACGGCGAGTTCATATTTTCCCCCCTTCATCTTCATGTCCTCTTTAAACGAAAAGAGCAAACACTTGCGAGGCATAGGGAGGGAGAGAAACTAGGCTAAGACGATCACGAGCAATTTTAGCAAGTTCCTCCTTTGTTCTCTAACTCTTTCACCCGGCTCTTTCATTTTCCAATAAGCGAATAGAGCACGCACTTAAGGGGGTCATTACATCATATCATTTACAGGCATATATGCATAACTAAGCTCTAATAATATATACCTTACATTGGCGGATTTCGAATATAGCGTGAATGTTGGCCAACGAGTGAAGCCTTAATATATTAATGAAATGATGATGGATCGTTCTTCCTGTTCGCCATTACCGTTATCACCAGTGGAGGTGATATACTCTCACGGCCAAATCTTAAAACTGTACACTGATAACGATTTTATTGATCAAAATAGGCTTTACTGTTATTGCTCCTGCCATATGACAATACGCGGTTTTTGACCGGTCCATAACATCGAAAAGAGATTCTATCTGAGCACTTTTCAATTTAATGATGGAGATTAGCAACCCACTAGCCAATGGAACATTTTTTGACAAAGAAAGTGCCAATGGCCACCGCTACTCACTATTTCAGCTAGCTATTTTGTCGTTCATTTTCTCAGTCATCATCGCTGTAACTGTCATTGGGAATATCTTTGTGATACTCGCCTACATTCAGGACTCACATATCAGATCAACCGTTGCAAACATGTACATCCTGAATCTAGCCGTCACAGATTTCATAGTGGGTGCTTTCAGTCTAACCTTCAATCTATCGAGGTTCATCAGTGGCTTCTGGCCGCACGGTGAGATCATCTGCAAACTTTGGTCAATACTGGACTACACAGTGGTCAATGTATCCTGGCTGACCATGATCCTCATCAGCCGGGATCGCTTTCTCTTGGTGACCATGGGTCTGAAATACCAGACTTATCAGACCAAGAGGCGAGTTGTGTTGACTCTCGCCTCCATCTGGACCATCGTCTTGACCTACTGGTCCTTGATAGCCTTTGCCTGGAGTCCTGTATCCGGGTTGTCCAACGTGGATTACGATACCACTTGCCTAATGGAATACCTTTTCAATCCCGTCGCTCCGATTATTATAAACTTTGTCTATTTCTCTGTGAGTTTCGTCATCCTTTTACTCATGAATATTGCTGTGTACGTGAAAGTACGACAAAGATCGAAAGGAATCGTAGGTCACATCCCGCTAACAGATCAATCAGGAGGACCTTCTTCTCAAATTCACCGTGTCCCAGGGTCATTTCTTGCAGAGAGTAATAATTCTGGAGGTGCCACGACGAGTAGACATATTAAAGGACAACGCACACAAGAAACTTCTGCAGACAGAACCATAGTCACAACTGCTGCCTCTACGGCATCCCATCAGGGAAGCGTTCCAGTTCAAGATAATACTCACGATGTTCATCGGAAGACTCTTAGGAAGCATCACAAGGCCGCCGTAGTCTTGGGGATTCTTTCAGGATGTTTTCTGCTCTGCTGGTTGCCTTACATAGCATCTTCTGTGGTGTTTTCCTTTTGCGGAGGCTCGTGTATACCAGCACTGGCGTGGGAGGTAACCGAAGCCATATCCTGGTGCAATTCGATGATTAACCCGTTCATATATGCTGCCACGAATGTAAACTTTCGTAAGAACTTTAAGCGACTTTTGATGATCAATAAATGTTCCCCCAACGGAGCCAATTGACAATTATAGAGACGGAAATTAATATGATTATTTTCGATTGATAGTTCACAAGTTGTCAAAAAGAGAATGATATACGAAACATTTTTGACTGGTAAACAAATATGATTAATGTCTGGAGAGCGGAATGGCCATAGTGACAGAAATTTTATCCCGAATTTTTCATATTGAAATGTAGATACATGTATATATAAATCGACAAGTAAGAGAGAAAAAGGGGAAGGTTGTCGGATGAACAGCTCGCAAATGATAATGTAAAGAAGGTGATGAATTATTTGACATATCAATATAAAAAATATTTTAACGTGCTTTATCGAAATACTATGGTATACTTATTGCATGTCGGGTATATAAACGGATTATATTTATCAGTTAAATTTACGGATTCTATATCTTTACTTATTACCTTTTTTGGGGGGGGTATTTTTTTTTATTTATTGGTAATGTATGTTTAATTACAAGTATATACGAGTATTTCTAGAATAATTTCACTTACAGGCATTCCAAAGGAGAATGCATGAATGGTTCATTTGTTTCACAATACAGATTTTCATTCGCATGTAGAATACGGCTAGGTACTGTAAAGTTAATTTATTCAAATTTATTTATTTTGATTTTTTATTCAAATTCTAATATACCCTTCCAGTAAAAATCAGTAGGAATGATTTGAGTGGTGTCCCCAATTTCTTAATCACTATTGAATATATAGCAACCTTTTAAAATGTTTGGACTTTATATTTGATAGAGTAATGGTATCTCTGCATTGAGAAGATGGAACAGTATCTGTATGGATGCCATCCTGATTGACTTAATGTTTGCGATTGACACTGCTAATAGACATATTCAATTAACGTAATTAAATTTGCTCAATATGTCATTTACTGTAGCTCGCCCTGCAATGCATTCTTGCCCACTTAATAATTATGATAATTTCATGATACGAGCTAGCTGGAATCCCTCTTTGCACCACTATTCTTTTGCAATTTTATTACGATCATGATAAAATGTATAATTTTCCTAATCTCTGGCAATTACGGCTTTATCAGCTTGTTTGATGGTAATTATATAATTTAGTCTGAAATGAAAATGTACAGCTTTTGTGTTATATGGTTGAAATAGGTATGTGTGTTTTGGGAAAATGACATATGTAACAAAAGTTAAGCTGTTTAATCTCTGCAACGATTATTTTCAGAGTGAAAGGTTTAATGTTTAGCATAGTATTGAAACGGTCAAGAGTGTAGAAGGATATTTTAATCCGCGTATATAATTGCATAGGGGAATTCTGCAATCGTTTGTAATTGATTCCTTGTGGATTTTTTTTAATCTATAAATAATTAGCGCTACTTGCTGAGAAATAACGATGTTTACAACTTTATGATTAGATTAAATTTGTATCTTTAATTAATCTACATGGTGTTGGTATATTAAAAGAAAAATGACAATAACCATTACCGTTGCCAAAAACATCTATTTTATGATGCTACCTGTTTGTTTGTTTTTAAGATCAAAGTATAACATCTGACAGGCGGCATGATAATATGTAATTTCTGTACAAGAAAGAAACGGTACAGTTATCATTTTTTTTTTATGTTTGCCCCGATACATTATCCAACATTTCACTGAAGCGGAACGCAAAGTGGAGTATCTCAGAGTTAGGACACAAGGTGCACTCATCAGATATTTCAAAGGGACACACAAGCCTCATTCAGACCACATGGGATCCTTGGCGGAGTGAAATTCTATAAAAGATGGGTTGAAGTTCCAAAAATAGTTATCTTTTCACGACCAAGACGTATACTGTTTTCGTCCGGGGAATGGTCGGAGGAAAGGTCTGAGTATATATATATATCGCTCATCTGGACAGAGTTACTCCGTCCTTGCTCCGACCAAGATGCTCGTGGAGACCGCGTTAGGAGTATATTGGGAGTTAGTCTGTCCTGACGGGTGCTACATCGACCTTTCTAAAGGAGTATATTGGTCGGAGGATGGTTGGAGTAATTCTGTCCAGATTGGCACTACTCCAACCTTTTCTTCGACTAAAGGCATCCTGCGACCCTTCCGACGATCAAAACCGCCTACGTCTGGCTCGTAATAAGATACATGTGATATGATTTTATCCCGATTTGGATCCCTCGTCTGAATGAGACTGTAATTGGTTGCCGTGATAGCAACCGTGACAATATGGTGTAATCAAACTTAAAGAGAACAGAATTGAAGAAAATTGTGCAGGCCTTTTATTTACATCGTGAACATTACATATTACTGTGCATATACATAATACTAACTTTCTATGACTGAGCTCAATAATGTATGCTCTTTTATTAGTCTAACTATGGATGCACTTTTCTTGTCACTTTCACTGTTATTGTATGGCCCTTGAATTTCAGTGATTTGATCTCTCTTCATGGTATATTGTATGCCGTGCATTAAGCTTGTCTTTTGAATAGTTTGCATGAATTCCTGTCCGATAATCGTTGAGACTTCCGGCGACAGGGTAAATAGAGGGCAAATCGATCTTATTATCATGGATTTCAAGAAGCCATCGATGTAGTCCCTCACGTTCGACTGCTTCGTAAGCTCGACCGTCTTGGTATCCGTAACAACATCCACACTTGGTAGAAGAGTTTCTTTTTTTTAAACCGCCTTCAGCGGGTCCTCTTGGAAGGAATATCATCAGATCCATTACCCGTGAAGTCAGGCGTCCCGCAAGGCACGGTGCTGGGTCCGTTGCTATTTCTCACCTATGTCAACGACTTTAATACCTAGGAACATCTCATCGATAATACGCCTGTACTGTTCGCGGATGACTGCATCCTATATACCGTGAGATGAAACCCCTTCTGACCAACTCTTACTCCTAGCACGAGTCTGAGAACAGCAATGGCAGATAGGCTACACATCTCCAAATGTTTTATCATGACTGTTACTCACAAGACAAGACCACTTCCGTTTTAGTTATTGAAAATAACTTGCCAAATAAAGTCGACCATCATCCATATCTTGGCGTCGAGTTGGCATCGCACCTTTCTTGCACCATGCAAACCAAATAACCTACAAAGCCAACCGCCCGCCAACCGTCAGTTTGGCCTTCTAAGGACAAATCTGTATGGCTGTGAAACACAAACGAAAGCCATTATGATAGCTTACACCCACACTAGTACGTCCTCTCCTGGAATATTGACGTGCTGTCTGTGATCCTTGCCAACAGAACAACAAACAAGCCATGGAAAAAGTCCAAAGACGTGCTGAAAGATTCACATGCAATGGGTACAGCAGGACTGCTAGTGTCACAAGCATGATGAAGCGCCTAGGGTGGCAAAGCCTTGAAGAAAGAAGATCCAAAGCCCCCACACTGATCATCTACAAAGAAACTCAAGGTATAATTCCCTGTAACATCAAACATCTCTTAAGAATCAACACGGCTCAGAGTAAGCCGACAACAAGGCACTAGCTCTTCAAAGAACTTTGTTTACCTTCACATAAGGGCAAATAAATCTTACCAGCAGTCTCGATACCCAAGAACAATCCCCTAATGGAATAAACTCCCGGATAACATAAAGCCCGGCTCACACTATGCGATTCGTTGCGATCCGAATTTCAAAGAAATATTGTGATATTATTTGATATGGACATTCCAACTAATGAAATCTTACGGATCAGAGTTCAGAATAGTGGTAGGACTACTGAAATCGAAATTCAGTCCAGTTCGAGCCTCCCTGAATGAATAAAAACAAATTCAAATCCAAATCGTAATGACGTCATCATCGGCTGCGACTTGAAGCCGAGTGGACCTTACTCCGACCACAGGGCTTGCCGCAAAGTAAAAATACGATTTTAGTATTCCTTACATTATGTCAAACTTTAAAAAAATAATTCTACTTCTTGGAACTTTCATATTCAATGCAAACTGCGATTTCTTGAAAAATCGCGTCGCAACGAATCGCATAGTGTCAACAGGGCTTAAAGGGGAATCCAGCCTTGGCTATAAACTGTTGTGTTGGGAAGGAGAAAAATAAATTAAACAGAATGGTGAAAGTTTGAAAGAAATCGGACAAGCAATAAGAAAGTTATAGCTGCTTTAAAATTGAGATCACTAATACTATGTAGATTTCAAATTGGCAACTGAGTAAGTAAATTATGACAAGGGGCAAGGACAACTTTCCCATAGGCCATGTACTTTATTATCAGGGATTTGTGGTTTTCTACTAAGTACCCATTCCCCTGGGGCAATAATCTAAGTATAACCCCGGTAGTATATTGTTTTATGTCCTCATGAAAGAAAAATATAATTTGAAATAAAACTTTTGGGAAAAATGACATTTTAGCCATAATATGTATTGGAGTACATGGAAGAGTAGTCCTTGCCTTACATCACTATGACTTCCCATATGCGGCCAATTTGAAGTCTCCATGGGTATAGTGATTACCAATATTTATAACTTTTAAAAATTCATAACTGTCTTGTTGTTTGTTCAATATTGTTCAAACTTTCACCTATCAACTTGTCTGATTTTTCTTTTCCTTATAAAAACAAGTTTTGACTTGGGTTGGATTCCCCTTTAAGGGAGGATACACCAACCCCAAATTTAAAGAACCACTGGAAAATAAGATCCATTTAAATTAAGTACACATCCGACTTTATGCATTGTTGCCAAAAATGTCCGGGATAGCCACACCAGCCGTTTGTAGATCAAACTATCCAGATCCAGACAGTGTGAACATGTTCTAGTAAAATTATAGGAAAGTAATATTTCGCCGACTCTAATATGCGTGTCATTATTCCTTTGTCCATACTGAGCGAAATAATGCATGGTCGAGGAAACGAAAGTACAAGTCAAGAATATTGGAAGAAATGAAAGTGTAAAATACGAGAGTACTGCATATGGAATGGCTGAAATACTGGAATGACTGGATGGACGTGATTATTGAGAAAGAAGTACCGTGCATTCATCTTATTTATTGCTCATAAATAAATTGAGTAAAAAAAATATCCCAAACTTGGATCATCTTGAGTAAAATATTAGGCCAATTATGTTCATGGGTTGAAAAATCGCACAACATTGATACAAACTATTTGGCTATATTTTATCTAACACTCTTTTTACATATTTTCTACAAACTTTAATTTACTAGAGTGTAGAACTAATAGGCAAAATAAATAATGTTTTTATGCCCATGTTGATATTGTCGGTAATCAATTAGTTTAAATGTACTGTGTGGCTGTTTCTTATGTAAAGGCTGCACGCGCTTGCATGTGTGTGTTTGTTGTGTATATAAGGACTCCGGCCCCTCCAAGGAAAACTACATAACATAGCTTTCTAGATATTGCACCTTCATTGAAATGTTTTACATGAATATTAATTGGACGGGAAATGTAGTTTCTTTTAAAGTAGAAATATATTGAAAATCATAAAAATAAAGAATTATATATCAAATTAAAGGGGAAAATAAGAAGAACACGACGGTGTACATCATTTATCATGGAGACCGATGAAACTCACTTAATGGATAGAGTTCTCTCTCTGAATGCTTGAAACACGCACAATTACGTCCGCGAAATTGGGGTTTTTTGATGACGTGTATAAGTGTACGAGAGACGTGATTGGCTCTCCCACGTCAAGCTCCACTTGCATGCAAAACATGTTGCGAGGGTACGTTTTCTCCACACTGTCACTGAATACTTCGATCACGAAAGGAAAGAAAACCCAGAAGTTTATCTAGATTTTGGAATTTCAAATGGATGATTTTGAAGATGAAGAGAAAATTGATGAAGTTTCTAGCTCTATACGTTGATGGAGGTTATATCGTAATTTAAAAATAGTACGAGGTGTTACTATATTTTTGTATAGATAAATAATTCCCCGAGTTTCGTAATTTTGTCAAAATAATGAGATAGAAATTATATCTAAAAGAACGATCGAGTGACAATTATCCCAGCCACGTGAAGATTACCGTCGGTGCATATCGTCTGCTACTATTCGTTAGTTGATTTGCCTTCAGATTCGGATATATTCACTTGTTTGTAAGTACAGTTATATCATTATTTTCCTTCTTTAGAGTAAATGAGGGAAGAGACTCTGTCTAGATTGTCAGGCTGGAATTCATTTTCATGGATTTATCTTGGCCCGCGGTACGTGCAGCTAGCACTAGCAGCTGCATGAGTTGGTAGCGAATCGGCATGCAAGTTGAATTGTCCGACTCATCATCGGCGTAATTCCCCTAATTTACCTCCATCCACGTCACTAGAGCTAGAAACTTTATCATCATTCTCTTCATCTTCAAAATCATCCATTTGAAAATCCAAAATCTAGATAAATTTCTGAGTTTTCTTTCATTTCGTGATCGAAGTATTCAGTGACAGTGTGGAGAAAACGTACCCTCGCATGCAATGGAGCTTGACGTGGGAGAGCCAATCACTTCTCTCGTACACCCATACACGTCATCAAATTCGAGTCAATTCAGAGACCGCTGGGAGGCGTATTTCGGAGAGGCATTTTAGCGCTTTTTAATTGGCGATTTCCACCTTATGTATTACTTTCGTTATTTTTGAATGACCAAATGATAATCCCCACATCATGACCTTTCCACTGATATATAATAAGGCCATATTCATAATCAATATATTTCTCCTTTAAGATATGACCACGTATCTTTTGATGGTACATTAACGAGCTGCTGACATGCCAATAAAAAACAAAAATTGCTCGATCAAGATTGACATTTCCAGGATTCTAATCTTTAATGGCTTTGCCAATTCAGATATCCTACGCACACCATTCACCCAGAACTTCTTGATGTAGATGCATATCTTTTTTTTCTTTTACATTATTTAGTATAATACACCCCCGCTGTTAATTGCTTTTGAAGATCGTGCGACCGCCTATGGTGTTTGACTATCGTGTTAACTTGCAAGTTCGGGCCATTAGTGTTCAACTGCAAATAAAAGGCAAAGCTTGACTGGTTGAATTTCAATGCAGAGATACGAAAAATAGGCTGACATGTTGCAATAAGGCTACTTTGAATAGGGGGTAAAAGGGGGGTAATATGATCGACCATGGTAGATCTTTGCTGTGGATCGACAAAGATATGGACATGACACAAATTAACACTACCTCTGAAATCATACACGCACACACAAGCAAACATACGCGCAAATTGTATCGTCACTGGCGGATGCAGGTACCCCCCCCCCCCCTCTTGAGAATCATATACATGTATTGTTTAAGCGGAAAATGTTGTGCATACGCAAATAATTTTTTCCGCTCGTCAAATATTTTGTGATATAAATCACCTTCATTCGAAAGGGAAGACCATTTTATTATTACATTATTTTGGGGGGAGGGTGGGTGATTGTCAATTTTTTGGGTAACAAAAAGGCCCCCTTTTTGGCAAATCCAGGGTCCGCCCCTGACTCGATTGATACCATACAAAATGGCATTTATTTATTTTTTTTACCCAACGCCTTAAGTAATAGGGCCCATGTGTTTCAACTTTAATAAATCGCCGATGTGTAGTCGCCCACTTTGCCCCCTTTGCGGCCCGTCTGCCCCCGATATTGTAGAGTTTGACCAACTCGCTTTCAGTGGTTTACAACGTAACGAAACTTCTTTTGCATTGCGCTTCGCTAACGACTTCATAATGTGAGATTTACATATTGTTGCCATGTTGAGACGTCGACCATGTTGGGCCAAAAACCGTTAACTGCTATCGAATCGGCTATAGTTTATTTAATTTCGTTTTACTAATATTAATTTTTGTAAATTTGTTCGTACACGAATTGACATAGTGTGTAATGAATAATTTGACAATCAAAACAATGAACAAAGTTGTATCTTTCATGATATATCGATTAAGCAAGGTTGCAGGGAATGCAACAATTTGTATGTATTAAGAACAACACTAGTCAAGGATTTGGTATCATTCATTAATGGATCTGATTTTATTCATATAATAGCGCCCTCTGCCGAAATGTTCATATTTTAACATACAGAGTCAATGAGCGGTTTTCAAATTATGTAGGTCACGTGTACCTTACCCCCCCCCCCCCCCCGTGCCTCGAGTGAGGATGTGGATAGGTGTGCATGTGTATTTGGTATATGTGTGTTGATGACTGCGATTTCCAGATCCATTATAAACAAGAGAACATGATCAGTAGTCTTAGGAGGTGTTGCAAGAAAATATTTGCGATCAATTGCAAATAATCTGTTGCAATTTTACAACTGATAGATCAACGTTAGTTATAGCAGATCAGATTAAGCTTCTTGTTTCAAGGAGCAGATTAGCAATCAATCACTAATTTGCAATTAACTGTATGATTGATTTAGAGAAAAAAATAGACTTGCAATTGATCACAAGTTTTTTTTTGCAATTGATCGCAAGTTTCTTGCAACACCCCATTAGTCGGCTAATGAGTGGAAGGACTGGAAATACACACCCACACACACAAAAAAAAATTGTCGCTAGCGAGGGACATAACGTATTTTAGCATCCACTTCGCAGAGACGCTTTCTGCAACGTTGAGAATCTATCTAGTGCCCGTCAAATCACAATGGACAGATTAGAGGTCATTGTCGAACGTTGGTGAACCGTGGGGGGGGGGGCGTTTCATGAAAGGACTTGTCAGACGTTTTATCCGACAAGTCCCATTTTATCCGACAGTTACCATAGGAACAGTGCCTCTCAGCCAATCAAAATCATGGAAAGATGTCAGATCTGACAACTTGTCGGATGAAAATATTGATGAAACGCTCCCCAGGAAAGCACATCGTCTTAAGATTCGGACCGGATGAAAAATTGCAAGTATGTCGTTTGCCCAGAGTCCAGGACGACTCTGGTGTTTTGATTCACCGATTTTCGACAAAGGTTGCTTTGTTATGAAGGGCTTTTGACAATAGATTCTATGCGTTAGAGAAAGCGTCTGCGTATATACTCTTTGCTAAAAGTTCCTAATATGTTCCACGATACGTAGCGAAACCCTGTCAAACCATATCAGCCAAAAAGGCAGGATGTAATGCTTATTGAATATGCATCCTGCAAAGGGCCTATTCGTTATATAATTCTAAGAGGCACCCTGGTTCATAAAATTCAAAGAATAACCAAGGCCCAATAAGTCCATCAAACAAAGGGAAACGCCCATATTTTTCAAAATGTGTTTATAAACTTGCATTGACAATGTTAACGTCCTATTACTCAAATTACAAGATCATGACAGAAATTTTGAAAATAACATTTTTTTTAAAGTTCACTTAAAATGGCATGCCATTGACTTGCGTTAAGATATTCAGATACTCATTATTTCTAAGATTCAGAACTATCGACCACAAATTTGGATTATAGGGAAAGTAGACTAGAGAATGGAGGAGGGAGATACAGTTGAGCTCAAAAGTTAGTGAACCCTCACCACAAAATGCACTCCTTCATGCTCGGTGTTGAATGTAGAGCAACAACACTACAATGTTCGGCGATCCCAGAGAAACGAACTTTATTGAAAGTAATATTTTAATCGCCTGACTTCACAATTAAATATCTAAGACATGACAGAACGATTTAAATATATTCATTTTTTCTGGTGGGGTTCCAGGTGGGGTTCGCTAACTTTTGAGCACCATATAGAGAGAGTGGGGGCGGGGGAGTAGAGAAGGGATGGGTTGGGGTGGATGGGGGTCAAGAAAATAATGCAGTGGAGAGCAAGAATATTACATGGAGGTGGATGCGACAGTAATTGGGTGAGGAGCTAGTGCTCACTAACATCGGGGTGCCGGAACTACTTTCATCAAAAGCTAACATTTCAAACCGAAGGTAGACCTGGTGCATCCTGTCTATATCCTCTTCAAATTAAACATTCTGCCTCTCTTCAAGGAAGGGAATTTCCTGGCTGAAATGACGTGCCCCGGTCGGTGCCAGTTACAGCACAGAGCCAAGAGCACTTGTGGGTTCTGATCCGTGTTTTCGTGACCTTTCGAGTTTAATATGCACGATTTATTCACATAGTGATTAAATATAACAACAATAAATTGCATTCTAACCACGAAGTGCAAAACTTTGAGATGATTGAATGCTATTAATAGGGCGAATATTAATATTTAAGATTTTGCATCTTTGATGGGTTAATTTATTATTTTTGTAAAATCTAAGTTCTTCTATCTTTTTAAAATCGCAGTTGTTTCCTGATAACAACGGGATTTATCCTTTTTGCAACGAAAAGTTCAAGTTGAGAGAAGATGTACACATAAGGACTGTGAAGGCTACACTGATCTTGATGATAACAATAATGATTGTAACTAGTAAAAAGATTGTGAAAATTTTCATGATAATACTGATAACAATAATAATAATAATGATGATATGGATGATGATGATGATTATGATGATGATAATGATAATGATAAAAATAATAATAATAATAATAATAATAGTAACAAAGAGATGAATAGATAGATAGATAGATAGATAGATAGATAGATAGATAGATAGATAGATAGATAGATAGATAGATAGATAGATAGATAGGTAGATAGATAGATACATAGAGAAGATAGACACACAGACAGATAGATAGACGGATAGATAGATAGATAGATATATTGGTAGGTGGAAAGACATATATATAATTATATATATTAGATAGATCCACAGACAGACAAACAGATAGATAGATGGACAGATAGATAATTAAATATATAGATAAATCGAAAGAAGGACAGATGGATATGAAGATAAATAAGCGCTTTGCAAGAAAACTAATATAGGGCTGGGCGTGATCTGTTATGTATATAATTATGATCAAATAAAGAATTTTACAAAATGGCGCCTAGATGATGTTATCATGACCTGATGACCTAAAAAATCTTATTACGGCACGTCTAAGATAGACTTTATAGACGACAATAAATTCAGCATAATCGATATAGCCAATTTGGAGAAAATTGGCTATAAAAAAAATAATTTTCTTAAAAAGACAATTTTGACGAAGCTAATAGGTGATCTGTCAGAGAAAGACCACCTAAAAATGAAATTAATGATAAAATGGTGATGGTGGTGGTGATGATGATGATGATGATGGTGATGATAATGATAAAATGATAACAGTTCTACGAATCAAAATAACAGTATTGATGATGAATGGTCACGATGATAATATTTATGATTCTAATGGTTATGATAATAAATTAATTGGTAATTATGATCATTATGATAATATTTGTATCAATAATTATAATGGATTGTGTTTTAAATCAAGTAATAATTTAAGTGAGCTTTTATTCAGCCAGGAAGCATTTTTTAATAAGCAAATTTTCTTGTTAGTTGTAATATATATATAGCTGTTTACGTATATTATGATTTATTTAAATGTGGAATGGAAATCAATAAAATCTCAATTTAAATTCAAGTCAGAAATAAATGCGAGCGCCTTGCAAGAAACCTAATAAAGGGCTGGGCGTGAATTCTCTTTTAAGTGGAAGTTTATTAGGGCATATAGGTCCATGATTAGAGCTGTCCTGAGAGTGGTGAGGAGCAGCAAACCGGATATATTTTCCTCTCTCTCTCGACAACTTCGTTTGGACAAGGATAATAGGCCTACTCTCAGACGATTACAGTCTTGTAAGTAGACGTTTCTCGAGAAAGCGTTTCATTCCCCTTGGAAGTAAGGTAAGAATGCTTAAAAGATTCACTGCATGTGAATTATTTGGTTTTCCTCATTATTTTTGCAAATGTATTTAGCCATTTAATTCAGTAATTACTTTACTGTATGTTTTGTTACTTTTCCTATTAATGGCTTGTGTATGTTTTTATTGTAAACATGTAGTTTCAACCGTTAGAATGCATGGATTGCTTTTGGTATGCAATAAACTATTAATTCATTTTGATAAATTATTGTAGTAGTCCTTAAAAATCCTATTTTGGTCGAAAGTTTACTTGGGGTAAAACATGCTTGATTGAGCTATTTACCCCAAAACGGTTTTTTATTTTCAAATATATATGCACTATCGCTATTTACCGAGTATTGTTTAATTTTTATGCGGTGTTTAGATGCATTATTATTCGTAGGTGTTAGTGTTTTGTATTGACTTTTTGAAGAGAAATTGTGAAAATATTAGGCTATTGTTAACTTCTACGTATAGGTTTCTAAGTTCTTGGGCATGATAATGTTAGAGACAGTTTTCGAGTGAACATTATTCATTTCAGAGTGATATGATGTATATTGCATTCTTTGAAAAACATTGCACTCTTCATTGAGTTAATTTCACCCTCTCAAAATCCATTCGTTCAAGGAGTCATGTCAGTTAAAATTCTCACTCAAAGATAGATTTAGGAATTATTGAAATATAGCTTTCGTTCAAAATGCCCCCCAAAAACAGAGCCAGCCCAATTTCATTTATTCAAATATATTTATTCAGGATGACAAGTTCAGTTAAAAAACTGTTTTACATCATGGTCCTGACATTAAAAACATAAATACATGTAAATAAATAATATATTTAAGATGAGATGAAAATCAAAGTAATATCTAAAAAATTGTGCTTAAAGCGATACAATGCAATACAAGAAAATTTACAATATGTTATACAAAGAAATAAAGTAAATGTAATTAAAATTAAGTATTTAACAGCGAATTAAAGTACACAATTCAGAGACAAAGTGTATAGATTAAAGGTTACAGAACTATATAAAAATCGATAAAAAATCAGGATAATAAAAAAAGTTCAGAAGTTGAACACTGATATGAGATACAAATTTTAAAAAGTGGTATAATTTACATAAAAGTATGATAATACATAAAAAATTGTGTTTCTTGTATTTAAAGGTCAAGTCCACCTCAGAAAATTGTTGATTTGAATCGATAGAGAAAAATCAAACAAACATAATGCTGCAAATTTCATCGAAATCGAATGTGAAATAAGAAAGTTATGATATTTTAAAGTTTCGCTTATTTTTCACAAAACAGTTAAATGCACAATTCAGTGATATGCAAATGAGAGATTCGATGACGTCCATCACTCACTATTTCTTTCGTTTTTTATTGTTTGAATAGTACAATATTTCAATTTTTACAGATTTGACAAGAAGGACCAACTTAACTTAACCATAAACTGTTAAAATAATGGTAATTCCACATGTTCAGGGAGAAATAAAACTTTGTTTCACTTGACAAGGAGGAGAAAATTAAAATATTTCATATTTCATATAATAAAATGCAAAAGAAATAGCGAGTGGGTGACGTCATCAGTCTGCCAATTTGCATACCTACCAGGATGTGCATATAACTGTTTTGTGAAATTAAGCGAATCTTTTAAATGTCATAACTTTCTTATTTTACACCCGATGTTGATGAAATTTTCAGTGTTATCCTTTTTGGATTTTTCTCATTTTATTCAAATCAACTTTTTGTTTGGGTGGACTTGTCCTTTAAGAAGCAAACTGAATTCTAAATATTAAACAAGTGGAATGCCTCTGGCCGTCTCACCTGCATCACGCGATTCAATATAGCAGCAGTGCTGATTTTGAAAACTACTATAACTCGCACAAGATGTTCAGTGATACTTGGTTACTCGTATTTCCACGTTTTATGAATTAGACCAATACACTTATAGAGATATGATGGCAATTCAACAAATACCCCCAACGTGGCCAAAGTTCTTTGACCTTACATGACCTTTGACCTTGATCATGTGACCTGAAACTCGCACAGGATGTTCAGTGATACTTGATTACTCTTATGTCCAAGTTTTATGAACTAGACCAACACACTTTCAAATTTATGGCTGTAATTCAACAAATACCCCAATTTGGCCAAAGTTCATTGAC
This sequence comes from Lytechinus pictus, assembly GCF_037042905.1. NCBI lineage: Eukaryota > Metazoa > Echinodermata > Echinoidea > Temnopleuroida > Toxopneustidae > Lytechinus > Lytechinus pictus. Next base: position 16,514,961 of record NC_087261.1, on the reverse strand, counting down.
CCTAAATGACCTTTGACCTTGATCATGTGACCTGAAACTTGCACAGGATGTTCAGTAATACTTGATTACTATTATGTCCAAGTTTCATGAATCAGATCCATAAACTTTCAAAGTTATGATGGTAATTCAACAGATACCCCCAATTCGGCCAAAGTTCATTGACCCTAAATGACCTTTGACCTTGGTCATGTGACGTGAAACTCATGCAGGATGTTCAGTGATACTTGATTAACCTTATGTATAAGTTTCATGAACTAGGTCCATATATTTTCTAATTTATGATGACATTTCAAAAACTTAACCTTAGGTTAAGATTTTGATGTTGATTCCCCCAACATGGTCTAAGTTCATTGACCCTAAATGACCTTTGACCTTGGTCATGTGACATGAAACTCAGGCAGGATGTTCAGTAATACTTGATTAACCTTATGGCCAAGTTTCATGAACTAGGTCCATATACTTTCTAAGTTATGCTGTCATTTCAAAAACTTAACCTCAGGTTAAGATTTGGTGTTGACGCCGCCGCCGCCGTCGCCGCCGCCGTCGGAAAAGCGGCGCCTATAGTCTCACTCTGCTATGCAGGTGAGACAAAAATGATACATTTTAAATTGTAACGAGTTACGACAAAGATATAGGTACTATAAAAAAGAAAACAATGTTTGGATCGAAGTGTATTTAAACAAAATGGTATGTAAAATGAACATGAGACTGCATATCGGGGTTTAGGGTTAAAATTTCTATCATTAAAAAATTAAAACTCTCAGGTAATGTAGTACATATAAATTGCACATCAGGGTTTTAGAATTAATTTCTTGTATTTAAATTCAAAATTATCGAGCGATGATTTCAAGCTTCTGTCTAACGATAAACCCATTGCTTTGATACAAATGAATGTTACTTCTAGGCTTATTTAATTTCCTGTCAATCATTTAAATAAATCATATTAACATTAAACATTTATGAAATCGCATGAGAAGGATATTACTCTATTCTTTCATGAACTTAATCGTTGTAGGCAGTTTCTGATATTTGAAAATGGCCCTCTAAGATTGTTTTCGAAATTTAGCGAGAGAGTAAGTACTCTTTTCATTCACTCTTTATTTACTACAAGCAAATGTATCTTTGCTTTTGTCATGACCTTAACAACATATCTTATCGGCAGCTCCCATGTCCTTGATCACACACCATTATCTCCATAGCAGAAGTTCAATCAACATCCCACACACTTGAAATGTTGAGCAAAACATACTATCCACTGTGTTGGGTAATGTATGTTGGTAAAAAGTATATAAATTAATATACTCGACAATTATACAATTGAGCAAATTTATTACCCAATTATTAGTTTTTATTACCCAATTTGGACAGATTTTAACCAAAAGTTTAGTGGACACTATGTTGCCCAGTGATGGTTAAACATTGGGTCATTTGCCCAGCCTTTTTACGAGTGCAATCAACTCATTGCAATATATGAATTCCTAATCTTTTATGAATAAAAAAACCTAATCATGTAATTTCAGCATACATATTTTGGAGATCATTCAGAATTACACAACGTTTCGAATGGGACAACAGCCATACACACACACTCGCATCCCGCACGCACTGCACCCCACACACTCAACCATACACCTTTTTCAGTCTAACTATGTTGATATCGCCCTATTATTCGTGATAAAATAAAGAAAAAATAAATCAAATAATCAGGCAAGTACTGGCCCCATGTATTTTTTGCAATGAATTTCAAATATGAAAGAACCTCTGTGATAGGTTCCTGTCCAGTGTTTTGAACAAAGTGCCTATGCAACGTTTATCTTAATTGGTCAATGGCATTAAGCGGTGGATCAGTTGATATCAAACCTTTATACTACGAGGCCCTGGTATCGGAAACTGTATGAAATATGACATGATTCAAACCGTTAATCTCGTTTAAAACACGTTATCTCAGCAAACGCCTACTAAACAAAGGTTAATTATAAACCCCGGGATAGATGTCTAATTGGAATATGAGCACAGGAAGTCTTTGTTTCCCCGACCTCAGTTGGTCAGTATCGTCGTTGTTTTTAAAATACAACCATGATTAGTTGACGTAGAAATTGTTTTATTACCGAGTCATTATCGTCTTCACATAACAAATAAGCCTCCCCCTACTACCAAAAAAAAAAATAGTTTATTGGAAAAATACAGGCCAGCGTGGCACTGAAAATCGCATCAAATCAGATTAAAAAAAAACTTAATTTACAGCATGAAAATTTCAACTTTTCCACAAAATAGTTATACGCACATCCTGGTCATTATGTAAAGAGGTAATTCTATTATGTTATGTTATATATTAACAGTGAGTGTGAGAAGTCATTGAGTTCCCTCATTTGTATAATGATTGGTTTGTGAAATATTATGCACACTAAGAAATAAAGGTTCAAAATTTAACCCCGAAAGGTTGTTGCAAAATCAGCACCCTATGGGTACAAAAATTGAACCCCTGGTTGGGGTTCATTTTTGCACCCTGCGGGTTCAAAACTGCACCCCTATAGGGGTTCATTTTAAAATTTAGGGGTGCAGTTTTGCACCCACAGGGTGCAAAAATGAACCCCAACCAGGGGTTCAATTTTTGAACCCATGGGTGCTGATTTTGAATAAACCTCTCGTGGTTCAATTTTGAACCTTTATTTCTTAGTGTGTGCAAACTAAAACATTGTATACAGTTACTATTAAATCCACTTTATGTTAAGTTTCTTAATGTTATTCCTGTCTATTCGTATCTCTTTTAAACAAAGTGATAACTGAATACTGCTCATACTTTACGTAACATTTAGACTTTAATAGTTTAATTGTTTTTACGTTCTCAATCAATTGTACAAAAGGAATGGATTTCTAGGAACATCATTGTGTAGTTTCTGTATTCACTTATTTCAAATATTTTATAGTATCGTATCATAAAACTACTATCCGGCAAGCTGGTCCTGAAGATAAGATCTTTGATTATTTATTTACAAGCAGGAACGATTAGATTTCATCCATATGCGATGATAAACAAATCTCAAATTTCAACATAACGGATATGTTTCAAATGAATTATTTTTCCTTATAGTAATAACGGATTTTTAAACTCAACATACTTCCTCTAGAATTTGGGCTAACCATCTCAATTTACCTAATAAACTTCCTGTTGATATGTTTTATCTCATTGTGATTAGTAATACAGTATCTATTTAGATCTAAGAAGCTCATTATTGCCCTTATTAAAAAGCCAAGTCCGACCCCAGAGAAAGTTGATGCAAATCAATCAAAATGAAACAAGTATAACGCAGAGGTTGAATTTTTTTATCAAAATCAAATGTAAAATAAAAAGAATTCATGACATTTTAAAGGTTAGATTTTTCACAAGAATGTTATATTCATAATTTAGTGGTATGCAAATTAGAGAGCCGGGATGTCAATCACTATTTCTGTTTTTTTTTTCTTGTTTGAATTATGTTTCGATCTTTAGAGATTTGATACTAATAAGGACGCTCTTGATTGGACCACGAAACGTTAAACATATTAGTTTCACATGGCAATTGGAAGAAAATTAAAATGTTTCATATTTCAAAGCATTTTAATGAATAAAATTACATAATTGGTAGTCAGCTTACAGTTACTAGGAAGCTAATGTTAGCATACAGACTGCTGTAAACCTTTAGTTTCTCACGTGCATGAACTTGATGATGAAACGCGTATGCCCTGGTCAAGCAAACGCTCAAACTGCTATCAAGGAGCATACAAAACCCAAGCAAATGCTTAAACGAACAAGCAGCATGTTCAATTTATGCATATACGCTTTTAAGAAATTGCTTAAACGTCAGGCAAATCCCAGCAGGCAGTAAGTAATGGTTTAAGATTATACTAGCAAAAGCATTTGCTCCGAAGCAATTGCTCGTTTTTATGCATACGGAATCAAACAAAAACCTAGCAAAAGCAATTGCTACTTTTTTTAACATCTGACCCTTGAACATTGTCGATGAAAGACGATTTTATGATTGAACTAATACATTAGATGCATTGTTTAATGTCCCATATGTCACCTACAGGTGTCGATGATGATTCGTAAAAATTGAATCCATGAAAGGTTGAATTGAAAATCATCTCTTAGTGCATCAAACGATTGCAAAATGAAGTTACCGGAGGTACCAGCCCAATTCTATTCCGTGTTACCTTTCCCAGGAGAAAAATCTAATCATTTTCTAGTCACAGATATATATTTTGAACTTGAATTTATTAACAAACTTAATTCATTTGGCATGAACAATTTATACAATGATAACATAAACAAAAATATTCATAACAGTATTTCGTATAAATCAGTAATCATACATCAATACATTTTCCATAAATTTTCAATTGATATACATCTTTATACAAAGAGAAATAACATATTGAAATTTAACTTAACGAAAGTGGAAGTTTGAATTTGAATTTGAATTTTTAACAAACCTCATTCATATAGCATGAATATTTTGTTTTAAAATATATACCTTGTACCTTGTAGTTTCATTCCCTGAAGTCCTCCACCAGGAAGGGTAACTCAGGGCTGACGAGAGTGGGAGTATTGTTACTCTGTTTTGTTTTGTTGCAGGTTTTGCATGTTTAGTTTTACTTTAAGTATGTCAGTGCTGTTGGAGGATACCGTATCGGCTGTGAGACTATTCCAGTTGGAGATTGCTTCAGCTAGGGAAGAAGGAATTAGCCAGTTGGGTAGTTGTGATGAACTTTGAAGTCATACAGTTGTTATTTTTCTTGTGGCATATTTATTTAAGTCAAGTTGAGTTTCTCCATGGATGATCTTATATAACTTGATGATTCGGTGATTTCGCCTCCTTTCTTCGAGAGACATCCAGCCAAGTGTTGTCATTGTGTTTGTAACGCTGGATCCCCGTGTGTAGTATTCATATACAATGATAACATAAATTAAAAAAAAATCATAACTGCATGTCGTATATAGTTTGAAAGCATGTGCATGCATGGTTTTTTTCCTGGCGATTTTTTTTTATTATTAGGAAAAAAGACCTTTGTATGGATAACCTATGTCTTTACCGAGAAAATGTAATCACGTGTTTTCTAGTGTCTGAATAGAACACGAGCCTTAGTACCCGTTACTGTGTATAAGATTGACAATTGAGCTTGAACTTTATCTGAAATTACTTATTTTCGTGCACGTCCTCGTCCAGTTTCTCTCCAAAAGCTTCACATATCCGCCTTTTTTCCTTTCAAATCATTGTTTCATTGTAGATCAATGATTTGCTTTTAATCTTGTCTTAAGATAAAACCAGGTACCAGCTTAATCATTCCAATCTACTATTAAAAGGCATCAGTTTTCTGTAAACAGAACTCTTCAATTTTGATCAACGCGCTTAAAGACCGTATTTTTCCCATTTTTCTGTTTTTTCTTCTCTGAACGTGTGGAATTTAATATTGTGTTACCATTCTAAGCTATTATCACCCAAAGAAAAGCTTTCTCCCGGTCAAATCTGCAAAGAATAGAAATGTTATAGAACTCATTCAATAAAAATGTAAAGGCAGAGTGAGTGTGTGATATTATTCGCTCTCTCATTTGAATGAAATAATTGTGAATAATGTATTTTCTTTCTTTAGTAAGCGAGACTTTTAAAGTATCCTAACTTTTTTTTATTTCACATCCGGTTATGACAAAATGTTTAGCGCTATGCTGTATGGCTTCCCCTTTAAGTTTAAAGTCCCGACCGTATTAATCAATACTTAATTAATATTAAGTAATTTCCTCTAAAAAAGAAAAAAGAAAACAAAATGAAAAAAGGCAGTTGGTAATAATCTAAATGATAGGGGCAGAAATAATTATTAAAAAAACATCCCCCCTCCTTATCATGTTTTTTTTTCTATTTTATGGCTTTCTTTTCACTTCATTTTTTACAAAGCATGAACGAATGTTGTAACTAAATCAGTTTTGCCTCTAATTTCACTTTTAAATCAATACCATTATTTTGACAGGCCTAGAGGAATCCGGTGTCATCAAACATGGCGCCGAGTTCAGTTCAAATCATCGCAGCGGTGGCTCTGATTGGTTGCCTCTTTCACGGAGCATGCGCAGTAGACCGTGTTTACTACATTGCAGCGGTGGAGGAGAATTGGGATTACGCCCCCAGCGGTATGAACAATATTACAGGAGCTTTCTTCTCCAATCTAAATGCTGACCGCCTAGCAAGAAGGTAGAAGGTCCAATTTTTATAAGTCTTTGGTATGACTCGGCCAGGAATCGAACACACAACCTCCCGTTCATGGGGCGGGCGCTTTACCACTGAACCACCATGCCCGAAGAAAACTTTCATGTATTAACACAAGAAAAAGGAAAGTAGGGACGTGACATCATCAGCCTACCTAATGAATATTCATGATTACGTGCATATAACTATTTTCACTAAATATTGCTGTGCTTTAAAATACTTCGTTATTTGTTATCCGATTTTGATGAAATTTTCAGCATTTTGCTCCCTGAATTTTATTCTATTTCTTAGATTTAGATAAAAATGTTTTCATTCCAGAGTTCTCCTTTAACATTTGTTATCTTGTTTTCAGATATGAGAAACGAATTACTCAGGTTTATTATGCACATTTAACATTGATATCAAAAAGACATGCTAAACAGACCTAATGAAAAAGGATGATGTAAAATTTCGTTTAATCTTCATGATTATTATAAATGTGTATATAATTTGCCCATGTAATAGATTACTGATTATTTAATCACAATTAATTTAATGAATATGTCAATTGCATCCAATGAATCATAACAAAACCTTTTTTTACCACGTGTTATACATTTCAAATTAGTATGGAGGAATATCGTTGTAAATTTGCTTTTACAACGATTTTCCTCCACACTTATAGTTCAAATCTAGACCTCTATTATTATTTTTATCATTTTTTTAAGTTGCAGACAACGTTATGCAAGCTTAAAGGTATTGTTTAACTTTGTGAGCAGCCGATTTAAAAAATTCTCAAACCAAGATGAAACATGTGTACAAGTGCATGTATTAGAACTAATAAACCCTGTAAACAACCATTAATGAGAATGAAAAGCTAAAACTACAAGGCAAACCCCGATTTTGTAAAAAGGCGTCTTATAGACACCTAAATAGTACACATAAGTGTATGGGATGAAATTAAGATGGTGTTTTCGGTCACTTTATATTTCAATTTTTGAAGCACTAAATAATTATTTTCGAACGCAATTTTTTCTGGGCTTCATTTTTGTAACATATCACAGACACAGGTGACAAGTGTGACCTTCTAGCTCAGATTGTTTTAAATCAAACCAATGTTAACCAATCACTTTAAGGGGTTCTCCAGATTAAGGATTATTTGAGTTGAAGAGATACAGTTAAATCAGACAAGCAGAACACTGCATCAAAATCGGACGAGTAATAGCAAAGGGTACACTCTAAAAAATGAAGTGCTACTTTAACACTTAACATGCTTAATGTCCTTGTGTAGTGACTGCACTTTGAGTGCTGATTTAGTCATTCAAATTGGAACTAGAAAATCAGCACTCAAAGTGCAGTCACTATACAAGGACATTAAGTGCTTAATTAGCACTTTATTTTTAGCTTGTATGACACTTTACTGATGTGGCATGCATTCATCGACTCGTTCATTGAATATAAGGCCTAATGAGAACATGCTAGACATGTTCCACCAATATATTGCATAATTTTGAATTGTCATTTCGTTGTTGTTCTTCGTCAAACTCTGATGAAATGTTCAGTGTTTTGTTGCTCCGAGTTTTTTAATGAATGGTATCTAATCAAATCATTTGATTTTTCATTCTGAAGACTGAACTGATTCTTAAAACCAAATTTGACATTGTCTTTCCTTTTGCTTTACGGAAAGATATGTACAAAGACTATGATGCACACGGCTCTACGTAAAACGATTTACTGCGAGCTGTGAAACTGATACTGACTATGAAAGTGAAACTATATCTCTTTCATGCAGTTAAGTTTCCCTTTAAAAGTGAATCCCGGTCAATAAGTAGAGGATGATGTTGTCAGATGACTCAGCCTTACCTAGAACCGGGGAGCATTTCATGAAGAGTTTCGTCGGTGATTTCCACTGGCTTATTTCCTCTTAGCCAATCAGATGCAAGGATTTCAGTAGCTTGTAACATTTGTCAGTGGATATTATTGACAATTTTCTTCATGAAATACCCCATGTAGATCTTTGATTTTCCGATTCTTAAACAGGTGTACATGAATCATTAGTGATGAGAGATTAGTGCGAGGATTAATCTTTAGATCGTGCTCTGTCACTCGTGATGGATTTAATGTAGCAAATGGAGTCAAAGGTTTGGGTCAACAAAATGAGTTTGTGTATATAGCACGAGGCATGATATTCTATTGAGTGTAGTTTTACAACATTTTAAATGGGACTTTATTAAATTTAGATTATTCAAACATATGTATTTGATGAAGCATATGGATTTAATGGTTTGGATAAAGCATATGACTTTGTTTACAATAGTAGTTTGAACTTCTTTCTGGTATAGATTTGCCCAGGTCGTTATGATAGCTCATAAATCGTAAACTTAATCCATTGAACATGCCTTGTTTCTCCATAATTATGAACACAATCATAGGATTGAAACAGAATTATATAATCATTACATGAACAGCTGAATATAACAAAAACTTGGAATCAGATGTAACACTGGGAGCATCTTTAAGGTGCAATGCTGTACCTTTTTGGAAAGGTGCAACTTTGCACCTCTCTGAAAGGTGCAAATTAGAGAAAGATTTCCATATGTACCCCCACCAAAAATAACATAAGATTGTCAAGGCCGGTTTTGTTCACTTTAGATTTTTCTATGGGTTTTTTAAATGATGCTTACCTTGCTTGGGACTCGAACTCACCTCGTTGTAACTGCAGTCAAGTATGAGGCTCCGAATGTACCAATATTATATAGAACAATTATTTGTTATATAATCATTATTTATTAAATAATAACTATTATTTATATATAATTTACATTTTATTTGTAAATAACAACTATTATATAAAATATCATTTCTAATTATTTATATATAATTCCAAGTAATACTTAATTATTTGTAAATAATAATAGTTCGACATTCCATTATTTATAAATAATGATTATTTGTTTTTCCATTATTTATAAATAATGATTATTTGTTTTTCATTATTTACAAATAATGATTATTTGTTTTTCATTATTTATAAATAATGATTATTTGTTTTTCATTATTTATAAATAACGATTATTTGTTTTTCATTATTTATAAATAATGATTATTTGTTTTTCATTATTCATAAATAATTATTATTTGTTTTTTATTATTTATAAATAATGATTATTTGTTTTTTATTATTTATAAATAATGATTTTCGTTTTTCATTATTTATAAATAATGATTTTCGTTTTTCATTATTTATAAATAATGACTTTACATACCTCATTATTTATAAATAATTGCAATTCGTTTTTCCATTATATAATTTTATTATTTTATAAATAAGTTTTCTATTATTTATAAATAATGATTATTTATTAACAATGCCAGTGCACATTTCTTTATTTATTAATAATTTGTTGAGTTTTCCATTTTTTATATATAATGATTATTTGTTAAATAATGAAAACGTCTACTTCATTATTTATGAAGTAGTATTATGGCCCCAAAATGCTCGCAACGACAATACGGGGGCATGATGACCCCTAAATTTAAAAAACTTATTTTTCTATTGAAAATCATCACAAAATTCACCAAAAGTGTGCACGAAAGCCTTCGTATTTCACTTTTAAAACTCCAAAAAGTGCCCAAATGACAAGCTTGGTCGATTCGCTGTGTCGCTTTCAACTTGAGAACGTTTACGCGTCTGCTCCCCCCCCCCAAAAAAAAAAAAAAAAAAAAAAATCTTGAAAGCGAGACAGCGACGCATCCAAGCTCAAATGACAAGCTTGTTCGCTTCGCTTTTTCAAGATTTTTTCTGAGAAAGTTTATGCGCGTCCTGCTCCCCCCACCCCCCCCCCCCCCCCGGAAAAAATTCTGCGTAAGGCCATGATGATAATGAGATAAAAATAATGAAAATGAAGTATACATAAATCTATGTGCCAGGCTCTTTAGAGCATGGCCGTATACAGAATTTCTTTCGGAAGAGGGGGGGGGGGGAGAGCAGACGCGTAAACGTTCTCAAGTTGAAAGCGACACAGGGAAGCGACCAACCTTGTCATTTGGGCACTTTTTGGAGTTTTAAAAGTGAAATACGAAGGCTTTCGTGCACACTTTTGGTGAATTTTGTGATAATTTTCAATAGAAAAATAAGTTTTTAAAAATTTAGGGGTCATCATGCCCCCGTGTTGTCGTTGCGAGCATTTTGGGGCCAGGGTGAAATCGCCCCAAACGCCTCAAACAGACACTCCAAAATATATTTGAAGTGCATTATTAGAACTAAAAGTTATCTCTACACTAGGAAAAATTAACTTAACAAAAAAAGCAACAAGAAATATTTATAAAAAGTAGAAGGGCCTGATGCACGTACACTGATATTTCACTCTCTCAGCTCATATGCACTTGATCCACTTCCATCGAAGGTTCGGGCTAAATTCCGCCCGCCACTTCCGGGGACCAACCAACGTAGTATTTCGATGAAGAGCACTCCGTCGATTCACCGGTTGTCCCTACGATGGAAAAGGTGAAATACACGCGCGCCTATGGGGACTGTGAACTGTAGGAAAAATCGTATAAAATTATACTTTTTGATATTTCTACGAAGACGAAGTTATATAGAAAATGTAGAATATTACAATCAGACCATATCCCTAGAAAACTGCTTCAAGAAATGTCATTATGAAGAGGAAATGGACAAAAATTTGTGAAGAAAAATCACGAAAAAGGAAATCGCATCATGAATATTCATATCATGGGCAGTCCCACATTTGCATGTTATAGCGAGTTTTCCATTATTTATAAATAATGGTTATTTGTATATAAATACTGATTATTTGTATATAATGGCAAACTGTAAAAATTGTTTATAAATGATTATTTATAAATAATGGGATATTGAAACAAAATTGTTATTTATAAATAATGAAACACGATGAATTTTCATTATTTATAAATAAAGAGGTAGATAATTCATTATTTTACAAATAATCTTTATTTATAAATAATGGAAAACTCGAACATTAAATAATGAATATTTATAAATAATGAGAATAATGGTGCACTCGAAAAAAAATATTTATAAATAATGAAGTAGACGTTGTCATTATTTAACAAATAATCATTATATATAAATAATGGAGAACTCAACAAATTATTTATAAACAAAGAAATGTGCACTGGCATTGTTAATAAATAATTATTATTTATAAATAATAGAAAACTTATTCATAAATAATGGAAAAACGAATTGCAATTATTTATAAATAATGAAGTATGTAAAGTCATTATTTATAAATAATGAAAAACGAAAATCATTATTTATAAATAATAAAAAACAAATAATCATTATTTATAAATAATGAAAAACAAATAATCATTATTTATAAATAATGAAAAACAAATAATCGTTATTTATAAATAATGAAAAACAAATAATCATTATTTATAAATAATGAAAAACAAATAATCATTATTTGTAAATAATGAAAAACAAATAATCATTATTTATAAATAATAAAAAACAAATAATCATTATTTATAAATAATGGAATGTCGAACTATTATTATTTACAAATAATGAAGTATTACTTGGAATTATATATAAATAATTAGAAATGCTATTTTATATAATAGTAGTTATTTACAAATAAAATGTAAATTATATATAAATAACAGTTATTATTTAATGAATAATGATTATATAACAAATAATTGTTCTATATAATAGTGGCACAATCGGCGCCTCATAGTATGGACCTCTTTCCGCTATGCTAGCGAGAAGCACTGTTCAAAACGAGTAGGGGTATTCGACTAGTCTATCCTTACAGACCCTTAACTGACTAAATAAACCGATGTCTTATGGACAATTGCACGCACTCGATCCTGCTCGAAAATATGACGGAATAAAGCCATATTTTGGTATGTATTTCCACTCTCCCTTCATATATGTTATATATTAGGGCTAGATATATTATTTGAACCTTCTCCGTATTTTTATTTTCAATTTTAGTGGGGGTACATTATAATGGAATTCTTCCCCAAATTAGCACCTATAAGGTGCAGAATGTCACCCCATATCAAAATACCACCATGCCTGACCGTCCGCTTATAGTCTGTTTGGCCAAATTTTAAAGTGTACGGAATTCTTCTGCGATGCAAATCATCAGAGTCAGTGATTTCTTACTCTACCTTTAATTCCCGCAATAATTGATTGGCACAAACAGGAAAGAAATGGTTGATCGTGTCTATTGGGTACTGGAAGCCTTAAGACACACACCTATAATTGAAACGTTTGGTTCCCCGTATATAGGCCCCTAATGATTTACCAAAAGCTTACTGAATCAAAATAATTAAAAATTACTATCATTGCCAAACGACTTGATTCCCAAAATAAAACTATAAAAAAACATGCTTAAACCACATTTCTTATACTCTTCCCAAAATATGCGAAATGTGCAATTTTTTTTAAATTCACAGACCCCTCAAAACGTACGATTTCTACGTAGTTTATTCCCAGACCCTATCAACTCTAAACGACATTATTTAGGAGCAATGTCGCAAGTAGAATATAGTTTTATTGTCATTACACGTATACAAGACGCATTTACACACACACAAACAAGAATAAGTGTTTTTTTTTTTCATTGCCGGCAGGTTGATCTTTGCGAGTATTTTGATAAGGATGAAGTATATATGACAGGAATCTAGACTATACGCGAGGTTCAAACTTGCACCCCAACCACCCGCTGCGGGACTGCGCAGACGCGGTGGCGAGTGAAAGGTGCAACTGGTCGCATTTCATAAGTTGGGTATGCAAAAAGGGTGGCGTATGAACAATTTTCCACACGGTGCCATGGATAAATTGTTGCTACATCACAGCATCTTGACCAAATTTATTGAGTAATATCTCATTTTGAAGCTAGAACTATAGGCTAAATATATTATTATGAATTAGATCAATACAATATCAGGAACAAAAACTATAGCACATTAAGTTTGAAGTAACAGGGGTGGCGGAGCCGGTGGATGCGGAGCCGGTGGATGCGGTAAATGATAAAATATTAATTAAACCTAATTAAAAAATTACTATAATATGACTGTTATCCTCATATTTCTGGGCGTTTTAAAGCAGGGAACAACTAAATGTCATAAAAAAATGACAATTTTGAAAATATGCAGCAATGGAATACATGTGTATGTCAGCTCTGATCTGCAACCTAATCAATTAGTAAACCGGAGAGATTTGGTTAATTATCTAATTTGTAATCTTGATTTTTAGTACAAATGTTGTGTATCATTGCAACAAACATTTCTACCCATGATGTTGTCATTTTGCCAAGCATATAAATACAGTGACAGGTATTTTGGGGGCAAAAATGTGAAATTAAATACTGTTAATTAATTAGTATAATTAATATGCATACAATAATATATAATTATTCGATTTTTGGTACAGATTTAATTATTGATGTTTCAAGATTATAACTGCAATTTACTAGGGTGATCCAATGTTGCATTAACTTTTGACACCATTTTATGTGCAGCAGGTCCAATTTGAGAAAAACACATTTCAAAATTCACATTTACATTGACGTCTATGTAATAATTAGCTGTTAATTAGTCATTTTAAGGATAAATAAAGGTATTCGAGACTTAAAACTTTTCCATTATTTAGAGAATGGTAATAGCTATAACATATCAAAAAATAAAATTTATGACCATTTTTACCCTGTTCGCGAAATTGGACCACATTATGACATGCGACCAACTATGCTCGAATATTCGCTCTGCACCTTTTCCCGCAAAGTTGCAGCTTTCTTGCACGCCTATTTCTTGGTGTGCACGTGTATCTTTGGGGATATTGTGTTGCAGACTATCTTAAACGCGCCTCTGAATGTTTTTTAACAGAAATATGGCGCAATATAAATGTTGAGGATCATCATCATCATAATCATTATACAAGTTCGTTTCACTATATACTATATACACCTGGATATACGCTCATCAACACTCCACGTAATATTGGAAGTGGGGGAGGCATAACAGTTATCTTCAAATCTGAGCTCAAATTACAAACCCGCACTTTGATGAATGAGTTTAGGACATTTGAGTGTGTCCATGTTGTGAACAAGTCATCGTCATCTTCTTCACTATTGAATCTGGTTGCTGTTTACCGACCGCCACCATCACCCACAAATGGACTCTCCTTGGTGGATTTCATGAGTGAATTTGATACCTTTTTGACTGATATGTATGTAATCCCAGGCAAACTAATTTTGCTTGGAGATTTCAACTTCCACATAGACAATCCTACTAAGACAGATGTGAATGGTTTTCTCCAGGCTATATCAGCGGCCGGCTTACATCAGCATGTTACTGGTCCAACCCATTCGCGGGGACACACACTGGATCTTGTTTTCACCAGAGAATCTGAGTCAATAATCAAGAGATGCAGCGTGCGAGATATGCTGATGTCTGACCATTCTGTAGTGAGGTTAGAGCTGACAATCCCTGTAAGTCAGCAAGAGATGATCACAAGAACCTCTCGTAATTATAAAGCAATTGATAGGGACAGATTCAGAGATTCCCTTCAAACGATGCTGATCATAGGTTTGATTGGTACAATGATATGCTGCGTGGTCTTATTGATTCCTTGGCTCCATCGACAGAAAGGACCTGTGCGGTACGTAGAAGAATGCCTTGGTACACTGAGGAGATCCATCTTACTCGACGGAAAAGGCGCAGAGCTGAAAGGAAGTGGCAGAAAAGCAAGTCTGCAATAGATCATGATAGCTATCTAAGTGCAAAGCGTGAAACATCAAATCTGATTTGCAGGACAAAGATGTCCTACTTTCAACATGCACTTTCTTCTTCTGATACCAAGGAAGTCTACAGGACATTGGACTATTTACTGAACAGAAAGAATATGTGTCTTCCCTTCCATGACTGTGCGGAGACCTTGTGTAACCAGTTTTCTACATTATTTACCAACAAGATTGAAAAGATTCATGAAAGTCTTGGGGATATCACTTCATGTTCCGGGACCTCGATTTAATCTAGACCGTTTTCATCATCTCCTATGGTCTGTTTTGATCTGACAACAGAAGATGAGATATTGAAAACCATCAAGGGCTCTGCAAGTAAGTCATGCAGCCTGGATCCCATTCCTACATGGTTCTTGAAGGAAAACATCCAAGATCTTCTTCCCATCATAACCAAGATAGTCAACTCCTCGCTCTCATCAGGAAACTTTCCAGCGGCAGCGAGAACTGCAGTTATACGACCACTTCTTAAAAAGCCATCACTCGACAGGAACTGTCTTTCCAATTTATATAGACCTGTGTCCAATTTGAGTTTTGTTGGAAAGATCATTGAAAAAGTTGTATGTCGAAGACTTATGGATCACATGGCTGATAATGACCTGTTTGAGCAACATCAATCGGCATACAGACCACACCACAGTACGGAAACAGCTCTAGTGAAGGTGAAAAATGATATAATGTTTGCCTTAGATAAAGGTCATGTAGCACTTTTGTTGTCACTTGATCTATCAGCAGCATTCGATACCATCGACAGGCAAATTTTGATATCTCGTATGTCAAACAGGTTAGGAGTCAACGGTACTGCACTCAAGTGGTTCAAATCCTACCTTGCAGACTGGACTACCAAAGTAGAAATAGGTGGGAAGTCATCTCAGTGTAGTGCGAGTTCTATAGGCTTGCCGCAGGGGTCTGTATTTGGGCCGATCGGCTACTGTATCTACACCTTACCTAGTCTAGTTCTAGACGATTTTAAACGAATCTATTTGCACCACGATATAATACGTTCTATTCCGTGCGTACGCCCAGCCGAGTGTGCGCGCAAAACCGAGAACCTGTACTCCGAGGAAAAATCGTCTAGACCAGTTGCTCTGCGGTGACGTCACTCCCTCAGATTTTTGAGGGAAAGTCGTTAAAAGTGGACACGCCTCCCGTTCAGCCGCTAGTCTTTGTTAACAGCAGGGAAGATTACTCGGTTGAGAAATATGGTGTGATCTACCGATAAAATGAATATCAGTTACCTAAGAAAGGACTTTTTGTTATAAATAATTGATAAAAGAAATCAAATTAAACACACAAAAACATCAGAAATGAATCGTATCGTGTATGTTTCCCCTGATACCTACAATAGGGTTTATAAGCGTAGACTATCGTATATGGATTACAGAATCAATCGGATCGCACAAAGCAGCACAACATAAGCCATAGATTTGTGTACTGTATCGTGCTGTTGTATCAGGGAGACTCCCTGGTTGTATTGTGTGTTGTATACTGCGCGCGGTTTCCAAATTCAGTTTCTTGCTTGTTTACCAAATCAGCTATAGTGTGCATACAGGTTTTGATCACTTATCTTCGTTTTTTTATATGGTGTGATGGCGACGGAAAATGAACGTCATTCTATCAGAGATTCCATCCTGCATAGGCCTATGTCCAAACAGTTGGGAACAACGACTTTGAAGATCCAACAGAACAAAGTTCTCTCGAATTAAAAAGTTTCCTCCGAGGCCACGATGTCTTCTTGAGTGTTCCTACTGGGAGGGTAGCAACTTTTTATCCTTCAAAATTGACCATCCCCCTTGATTTGGGTTAATTATTTAAGCTCTTCATGATGCCAGTTTAATTGAAGTCACATGGCCCCAAGTTTCTTTAAAAAAACAAGAAATTCTATATTTCCACATGTAAAATGACAATGACAATTTTACTCATTTCCTCATAAACTTGTTCCACAGAGTTGCTTCCTTTGTTCACATGGCAGTAATATGGTAAAGAAAAAATTGATTTTAATAAATAGAGAAAAATCAAACATGAATAATGCTGAAAATTTCATCAAAATCGGACGTAAAATAGGAAAGTTATGACATTTTAAAGTTTTGCTTATTTTTCACAAAACAGTTCTATACTCAACTCAGTGATTTGCAAATGAGAGAGTCGATGATGTCACTCACTCACTATTTCTTGTGTTTTTTATTGTTTGAATAATACAATATTTCAATTTTTACGAATTCGACAATTAGTACCCCTTTGCTCGAACCACAAAATGTGAGAATAATGGAATTACATGTGTTCAGGGAGGAATGAAACTTTGTTTCACAGACAACTTTGTTTCACAGACAATGACGAGAAAATCAAAATATTTCATATTTCATAAAATAAAATACAAAAGAAATAGTGAGTGAATTATGTCATCGGTCCCCTCATTTGCATACTTACTAAGATATGGATATAACTGTTTTGAAAAATTAAGCGAAACTTAAAAATGTTATAACTTTCTTATTTTACATCCGATTTTGATGAAATTTTCAGAGTTATGTTTGTTTGATTTTTCTTTATCTATTCAAGTCAGCTTTTTGTTGAGGTGGACTTGTCCTTTAACTGGCAAGTTTGATCTGAAATGTACATTTTTTTCATAGTATGGCTGACCAAACAATAATTGGCATTTGCAGTAGAACAAGAATACAGTAATTGTCTCCATTTTGCATATATTGAAGTGGACTGAGTAAACTCTCTCTGGAACAAATAAAATCATAAAGAACCATGACCTGAATGCGGTAAAACAAAACTCGAAACAAGTCGGTCATATTTGTACGTACAGTATATCACTTTAATCACTTTAATCTCGGTCAGTTTATGTATAACTATAACAACAACAACCTCCCAAATGTATTTAATTCAATGTTTCCAAAAATCAATCCATTCACAACTATCCAACAAGGCGATTGGGTGAATTTCATTTACCACTTTTAAGAACGTTGCGGGCTCAGAACACATTTATATATGATGGACCGAAGTTATGGATCTCACTTCATAATCTTTGAACTCTTTAAAGACTAAATTCAAATTATCTCTATTAAAACCTTATAATATACTCCCAAATTAAGTTTAATTCATCATCTCTGTCAAGTCATCATTATTACTTTAAACTACAATTAAAACATAAAATAATTATTATCCTTTTTTTATTAAAAAAAAAAAAATCTGACACAAGTCCTTCTCATATGTGCTCATTATTGTGTATATCCTCTCCTCTATTTTCTCATCTCCTGTCCGCTTATCCGCCTTCCTACCGGTTTACGGCATCAATCATATTTTTTGTGCATTATATTCTTTCCAGGTTATTTTATATATTTTTTCTCCTTTTATACACATCATTGAATCCAGTTTGCTTGAGGCATGTGTTCTATCTACGTACAGCAGCACCCATCCATCTTCTCAGGGCATTCTCCCCCTTTTTCTTCTCTTTTTCTGGGGGGGGGGGGGTGGGGAAGGGTAGATATTGAGGACGAGTTGTTTTGTCCTTTATCAAACTATATATTTTTGATAACTTTGTATTTATTTTGTGAGTGTTTCCCTCTCATTTATTCATTTTTTTCTCATTTGATTATCTGTATTTATACTTTGTTATTTTGTTATTTGTTGTGTTATCTATTTCTTGAGGGGCCCACATTGTACAAGCATTGCTTTTTAGTGGGTCCCTCCATTTCCATCTTAATTTAATTTCTATTGAAAAATAGTATACATATTTAAAACCTACAATGTGTTGCCCAAATTGTCTAAGTGTTTTTTTTCACAACAGATGTATCATTAATTTTGTTTACAACGGATACAAAAATTTATGTTTATATATGGTACACAATTTGTTTTTGTTTGATGGAAGTGAAATAAATAAATTTGAATTGAATTGAAACAGTGGCGTACCTAGAATTTTCCACAGGGGGGGGGGGGCAAAACAAAACAAAAAAAAAGTATTCAATCACCGTGAAATAAAGAACTTCGTACCTGAAAAAAAATTGACAAGCAAATAAAAAGGGTCTTCAAGCTCAAGCTCCTCGGGGGGGGGGGGGGCAATAAAGGTCTTCAAGCTCGTCAGGGGGGGGCAAAAAAGGCCTTTCAATCTCGTCAGGGGGCCAGGATACGTCCTTTGCATGGGTTGTGGCTCGTCAGGGGGGCAGACTGCCCCCCCCCCTTAGATACGCCATAGTGACTTTAAGATATTTACTTCTTAATACTACAGCTTCTAAATAAAAAAAATCACAAACCAGTGGCGGATCCAGGGGGATGGCGCAGGGGGCGCGCTCCCCCCCCCCCCCCCCAAAAAAAAAAAAAGAAGAAAAGTAAAGTAAAAGAAAGAAAAGGCGCTGCTTGAAAAAATAAGAATAAAGGAAAGAAAAGAAAAGGCGCCGCTTAAAAAAAATATACACTGATATAATATTAGCGACAGTAAAGGAAATACTATCCCCCAGCAAAGCACAATAATGTCATATCATCTTCCTTATCTTTTCTTTTAACTACCCTTTTCCCAACAACTTCGCCGGTAAAAAATTATCAGCTGTGCGCTGCCAGCATATAACTGGCACCAATCAAGAATAATCAGCGCTACCTAAATCTAAATCGGCGCCGGACAAGAATAATCACCGCCATTTGGTTATAAATCGGCGCCAAGAAAAATCGACGCTACCTGTGTTCTTAACCGGCGCCAATCAATGATAATCAGCGCCACCTAAATCTAAATCAGGGCCGGACAAGAATAATCAGCTCCACGTAAATCTAAATCGGCGCCGGGCAAGAATAATCGGCGCCATCTGGTTATAAATCGGCGCTGGTAAAGAAAAATCGGCGCTGCCTGAGTTCTTAACCGGCGCCGATCAAGGATAATCAGCGCCATTCTAAATCGGGGCTGGTCAAGAATAATCAGCGCCATCTGATTATAAATCGGCGCTGCCTGAGTCTTAACCGGCGCCGATCAAGAATAATCAGCTCCACCTAAATCTAAATCGGCGCCGGACAAGAATAATCGGCGCCTCCTGGTTCTAAATCGGCGCCAGTCGATCATTTGCCGCTGCCTGAATCTTACGTGACGTCTGGACGTCGGTAAAAATAATCAGCACTACTTGTTCTAAATCGGCGCCGGTCAAGACAAATCGGCGCTGCCTTTGTCTTAACCGGCGTCACCTAAATTTAAATCGGCGCCGGTCAAGAATAATCAGCGTCCCCTGGTTCCAATAATTAGGCGCCGGTAGAATAATGAAGAAGGGCCTATTGCCAACCAAATCTAGATCGGCGCCGGTCAAGAATGGTCAGCGGCACCTGGTTATACATTTTATTGTTGAATGGTCATAACAAAGCTTATCACATGCCCTTACAGAGTGGACTGGAGCGGGGGAGTTTCACACAGATGTCATAAAATCTAAACTTTTGTTATTGAAAAATATCCCAGAATCATACAAAAGCGTAGAGCAAATCCTTTAATTTTGATCTTATTTTCCAATGCTTTAATAAAAAAGGTCAGTCACTTTTCTTCTTTACACATTCCACGTTGTGCCACCTGTATGGCCTTTAGTGTAAGACAGCTACTAAAGTGTTTTATGAAGATGATTCGATATTTTAGTCCAAAACTTTGCTAAAACCCGTTGCTATTACAGGGAGTGTATAATTACGCAACCAGACGTATATTCGTTAGACCTTAAACCACTAAATATCATTTTCAATGTATTAATACAGTTTGTCAATATCTTTGTTTTAACGTTTAAATGTTTACGCCACAAAATTTGATTTATTTTCATCTTCCATTAAGTTAAATATTATTTATCTGATCACTCAGGAAGAAGTTAAAAACAAAGATAACGATACCTGTAAAACAGGAGAACTATTTCCAAAGCTCTGTCTTGAAGGATCTCTTTCTGAATTCAGGTCATAACCATCATATCCAGTTTCATCAAATTAATTAGATAAAATTACTCATCATTACAAATTGCATTAGATTTAGTGAAAAGCATCACAATATATACTAAATTCTGTACATGATGTATACATCATGTACATGAAAATTGAATGATAATATATAAACCTGGATTGGTGATGTATTCCGAATGATTCATGATGTAGTATCATTGTATATACAGAGGCGTCGATCATATATCGTTTTGCCCACCCCCTCCTCCCCCAATAATTCCGCATGTACAAAAATAAAATAAGATGGTAATGTTACACAGAAATCAGCAAGCAAGATTGAGCTACACAACTCGTTCTTTGTTTAAAATCGTGCTCAAATTGTCCGCTTTTCAGATTGCAATATAAACATTTTCAGCTCGCGCTTCGCGCTCGCACCATTTCTGTAGCAAAACCCCATACTTTTCATAATTACATAGGTGAATAGAATGTCCCGTTCTCAGTTCTAAACCTCAAAAGAAGTCCCGCTTCGATTTGCAATAATCTTTTGTTGGATATAATCTTGTTCTTTTTTAAAAACGTCCATTAAACTCATTTTTTTCAGATCGAAATATTAAAATTTTAAGCTCGCGCTTCGCGCTCGCATCTATTGTCTTTTTTAGATACCCATCTTAATCATCGGTACCAAAATGCATATAAGATATCAAGCTATCTGGTCAGAATATAAAGAAATTTCAGCTCGCCCTCGGCACTCGCATTATCTGTGTAGTGAAATATGTATTCTCCTCATGAGTTACTATACAAACAGTCTTTAAAAGGCACATTTTTCCTGTTTTCAGGTCAGTATACTAAAAAATTTCAGCTCGCGCTGAAATATATATATATATATATATATACAAATGAGTGTGTGTGAGTTTGTTTTGTGTGATCGAGCGCCTTTGGAAAGTTGATTCATGATTTTGCCCCCCCCCCCCCAATCTGAAAAAAGGATCGACGCCCCTTTGTATATATAGTAAAAAAAAACTTGTATCTCAATTAATATACACAAGTATTTGCCTCATCGCAATAAAAGGGTTAGTACACGAGATTTTGAAATCGCACATAACATGCATAATTTGTTTGTTTCTTTCTTTAATAAGTTTTTCAATCTCTCTCTATATATGTCTTAGAAAGATTATATGTTTATATTCATGTATATTTTCTGTTATAATGATATATGTTTAAGTGGACTTCAGGGAATGTTCGTACGCAGCAAGGGGGAAGGGGGGGGCAAATTCCCGATCAGTTGTTGTGAAAACACATTTTTTCCCTTAACATTTCATGAAAACTATGAAAAATGTGCAAATGTGAGATGTGCACCAAATACTTTTATTACACTTGTAAAAAAAATAATCGCCCCATTGAGCAGCTCGGTCCGTTTACTCTATCGTTTTACTCTATCTACTTTTAAAAATCATTAATGATTTTTATTCTGTTTTCCTTATCCCTTTCACAGCTCTGTACTAATCTGTACAAAGTACATGTACTTCTCAACCCTTTTTGTCATACTCTCTGACAGTGAAATATGTGAAGAAGACATTGAAAATGATATATTTACAAGTGCCCACAGTAAAATGTACCGTGATGTGATCCATTCACAAGAATGAGAGTTTACATTTATGAGTCTTAATTTTCAATACCCATACTAATGGGGTGTTGCAAGAAACTTGCGATTGAACGCAAATCGAACGCAACTCCCAAAATTGAGCGTAAGTCCTCCGATTAAACGCAAATCTGCAATTGAACGCAAGTTACGTTCAATCCTGTTGCAAGAAGAAGTTGCGTTTGATCAATTGAACGTAGATCAAGCGCAAGCTTTGCAATTGATTGCAAATCGAACGTAACTTATGTGAGATTTTGGAGGATGCGCAAAATTTGCGTTTGATTTACGTTCAATTGATTGTCCATAGGCTTGTGTACTAAAAATTCTGCAAAAATTTTCTTTTTGTATTTTGTTTTGAAAAATTGTGTAAATTATGCCATTTTCAATTTTCCATGGGTTTTTTTCAAGAAAAACTTGAAATAATGTTATTTTCAATCTTATAGGCCTCTTCTGCAATTATGCCATTATTTTCACACAATTTCACTACATTCTCTCCTAATATCATTTTAAAGTGTGTCAATCACCAAAAATATTCTGCTCTTGTTATCAGAGGTCATGGAATATTCAAATTGTGATTTCTGAAATAATTTGTATGAAAAAATATCAATTCTCCATAGGCACAAAAAAGCCACTCTTCATTAAAACACTTCATGCACTGGCAAATGTTTATCAATATTTCTGAGGGTTTGCAGTAAATACAACTCAGAATTTGTTTTGCAAGAGCACCAAATTGCTTCAATGCTTTCATTCATAAATATCATAATGAATAACATGCCCAATTAAGTTATTTTAGTTTGATTTTCAAATAAAACATACATTTCAGGAGATTGCTACACTTCAAAATCTGAAGCTCTCTTGTTTCTCTCTCTTTAATCATGAGATTGCATGGTAGATATATATCACACTTGCATACAGGGATGAGGTCGAGGCTGATTCTTCCGAGTCATGAGGCAGCTTGAGAGAACTTCCCATAGATTCTGTACAGTGACTCGGACCAAGGCCAGCAAAATGTTGTCTCGAGGTCAGCATTGACTACATCCCTGCTTGGAAATGAAAAGATCCATTGATCTATGCACAAAAAGAACACTGCTCAAGACATTCATTATTGATGGACCTTTTATTTTTAATTTTCATTGTTTCTTACTCCTGAGGAATTACTTCTGAGATTCATTTATATCAAATAAAAATTCATATCATCTTCATCAAGTGTTTTACCACTGAATGTCAGCCCACAGTCCTTAATGTTGGCAAGAAGAATCCATAGAAGTCCAGTCAGGAAAGCCACAAGCTTCTCTGCTTGAAGGAACAAATTTGGTTTCCAGAAGCAGTCTAATTTGAGATGACTTTGGAGAGCTCCATGGAGTGAAGTTTTTAAACCAGCAACACCCTCATTCTGAAGTCCACTCTAATAAGATGTTACTACAGACAGGAGCAGCTCTGAATTCAGTTCTGATAATCAACCTGTTCATAAAAAAATAATAATATAGGAAATAATGCAAGCCCATAACCATACATAGCTTGGGTTAGTTCAAATTTTGTCCTTTCAGTGCAAGAACGCCCTTAGCAAAACATTTTTGTGCACCCCATCAGTGCAGAAATGCCCCTATGCCTGCTGGTAAGGGCGTTGTTTGCAACGACAAGATGATATGATAGAGGGATAGTGGCTTACTCCTGAGACCATAATAATTGGCAATTTGCCATGATGTAATCTTAAAGTGTGAAAACTGATTGTTTTCCCCAAATAAATGAATCATGGAAATTAAAATATGCAATAAATTAAATCAATGAAAGCAAAATTCACAATTTCATACAGTACACATTGGATGAGCACAACAACCACCCCCTCCCCCTCCCCCCCCCCCCCCCCCCCCCCATCAATGGGGGTGTCTTCATTGCTGAGAAGTCCAAGTCAAGATAGAGATTTGTATTTGCCTTTTTCATTTTGCATTATCCTTGGGTTAATGTGTTCAGATTTCACCCCCATCCGCATTACGATCATGGTGAATTATTAATAATACAGTTTACATGTAACCTACCATTTGAGAGTTGACAAAATGAATCAATCAGCTGGTTGCAAGAACACACATTGTAGCAGACACAGTTATGGTGGTTCGGAGGTTTCTTGTTTATTCCAGACTTCTTTGGCATCATAACTGTAGTAAGCAATTAAAAGCAAAAAGCAAAGAGATAAAACATGTTCATGAAATTAATATACAAGTTAAGCTCAGTTGCCAGGGTGTTAATCATTATAGTAGTCCCAGGGTGTTTTGATTAAAGTCGCTTCTGGCCTGGGGAGGGGCACTATGGTTCCTCATCCATGGGCGGTGCAATTAAAAAATTTATGAAATCATACCTTTCGCTTTAATTTACTAAAAAAAGCTCGTAATAGAATGCTAAACTTTGGTGTAGATATTCCTTTCTAGAGCATTCCTAACAACTTTACTTTTAAAAATCTGGTATAAAAATGAATTCCTTTCATGTTTTTTTTTTAATATTTTTTCTTAACTTCTTAAATGTATTTCTTTTAATTGTTATTTTCAACACATAGTTCATCAGTGACATTGAATAACTATTGTCAATAAAAAAATTACCCAATTATGAATATTGACTTTTTACATGTAATCATGTTTTTGTCTGACATGTACTTAAACAAACACAATGTTGCAAAATTTCCTGACCCTGTACCTGGGAATTGCAAATTTGGTCTCAAAAGTTGCGTGAGACTTGAAAGTAAAACGTCAGTCAATGGTGCGGTAATACAATTTTGAGTGGCAGATTTATTCTGAAAAATGTCAAGGGGGACCATATGCCCCCCCCCCCCCCGAGTATTGTACTTGATGTAAAAGGATGTAAAAAAAATTATGATTATGCATTCAATATTAATAATGATGCACCTAATGGTGCACCAAATGAGACACCCTTTTACTGTAAGCACCTGGAAAAGCATTGTAATCATCCATTAAATAATTTAAAGAGAAAAAAAAAAATCTGTCATCTATATAGCATCTCATGTGCTTGCATAAAAATCAAGTTAAGACTAGAGTCAGTTACATAGTAGCCCGGGGGGTGGGGGTTACTCACGAAATAATGCATATGGGGATGTGCCGCTGGAATGGGTCGCCTTTTTGGAAGAAATCCCTAAACATGGGGTATGGATTTATGCTGGAAAATCCCTAAACATGGCCCAATTTTTAGATACTGGCCTTAAACATGGGTCCACATTCTACTCCAATGTCTTAGGTGCAAATACAAAATTATCTTACATTTTGGGCATTAACCTTTTTCTTTTTTTTTTACTTGTCAAGTTTTCCAGGCGAAAATGTGCCCCCCCCCCTTTTGGAAATCCTGGATCCGCCCCTGTAATGAATCCCCAATAATGGGCCCCTTTTTAGCCAAAATGACCTGTAAATATGGGTACGGGTTTCAAACCTTCAGCCGCACACCTTTGTCCAAACCAAATCTAAGTACCTCCCCCCCCCCCCCGGCATAGTAGACCTACATATTGAATCTAAAAAATAGATGTATTATTTTAGGGGAAATTTAGGCTTACATGTATATCTTTTTATATTTATATGTGATGGATATTAAAAATGTGACTCATACGGCACATCATTACATATCAACGACACAAATAGACTGCCCTTGCAAAGAATCTCTTGTGCAATCTGCCCGTAAGAAATTTTTCTTTTTTTTTTCTTGTCTGGCGAGATATGTGGAGTCTGGAGAACCCCCCCAAAAAAAAATAAAAAATAATAATAAATAAATAAATAAAATGAAATGAAATAAATTAAAAAAATAAGAATAAATAAATAATAATTTTTGTTTTAATCCTCCAAAGACAAAAGTCGAAACAGCAAAATTTTCACTTTATCCCAGGCCAGGCCAAGGAAAGTCCTAAAAAGGGAGGTTAACGTTAGACAGACTCTTAAGAGACAAATGGAGAGGATTTTTTTTCTTGTGGAAAAAAAAATAGAAGGTAAACTAATGGAATTTTTAAAGTCTTTATAATTTCTATTTACTGGATGGCTATTCGCCGTTGAAACCGATATAACTTAAAAATCATTTCCAATAGGAACAAAAATTATCTTTAAAGGTCATTTTCGATGTTTCATACATAATTAGAGCCTACACTACAGTACATTTACTTGCTTCAGGGTGATTTTTAACAGCACTGCACCGACAATGACATGCCGTGTTGTTGATACAACCGTGCATTACCGACACAAAAAGTCAAGTGTGGGACTGGGATTAAAAGTGTGCAGTAGAAAATTTGTTGAAGGTGAAATTTCGACCGGCGATGAAGATACATTTTCACTCTTTTCAAAATAATTTTTTCCCTGGCATAGGTCTATAATATATAAATTCTCTGAAAACATACATAATGGAGAAAGAATTGTCTGAAAAATGAATATTTTCTACTTACTCTCTTCCAGGTTCAAGATTATTGCAAGCCAATATTTTGCTTTTTCGGCTAGTCTTGTGCTGCAGACCCTGTTTACAGCTGCAAATCAGCTGCAACTTGCGTTCAATCGCAAGCCGTTTTCTTGCAACGCAAATTGGCGATTGATTGCTAGTTGCAGTCGATCGGAATCGGCTGCAAAGTTGCAGTCGATTTGCAATCAATTGCAACGTAACTTTCTTGCAACACCCCATAAGACAAATTACCTCTATGTAATTACATGTGTAGATGAAGAAGAATATAAAATATATCATTCAAACTTGTATATTAATTATTCCATCTGAATAAAGTGGAAAAACTAGTCTGTATTGTTTTGAAGTTTGAAATTTGGTACATTAGCACCTTCTTTCATATATCATGATGGTATACATCATACCCACAGATTTAACCAAGATATGCACATTGAGTGAAATAACTATAGGCCTATGCATGTTACAGTAATTTCCCAACAATGAAATGTCTATTTGTAGCCTTAAAAATAATGAACTATCTCAAACTTTCGTATGATACGTGTACATGTATTCATATCACATAGATCTACTGAGTATTACATCAATCCCATGTGTACAATGCATGCACACAGCTGATAACACGTGCAAAACGTAAACAACGTTGCACTGTTGTTCGGCGCGGCGAGATTGACAAGTAACTCATGCATATTTATGAAGCACTCGTCCGTTGACCTTTGACCTCTGACGTCACCGCAGAGCAACTGGTCTAGACGATTTTTCCTCGGAGTACAGGTTCTCGGTTTTGCGCGCACACTCGGCTGGGCGTACGCACGGAATAGAACGTATTATATCGTGGTGCAAATAGATTCGTTTAAAATCGTCTAGAACTAGACTACACCTTACCTGTAGGAGACATCGCTCGTCATCATAATGTCTTCTACTATACTTATGCTGATGACATACAGCTTTACGTAACATTTGATCCTAAGGTTTGCAGTGTAGATGAAGCGAAGAAGACTCTTTGTGCTTGTGTCACAGACATCTGTAGTTGGATGACTCATAACAGACTTAAACTCAATGAAGGAAAGACTGAATTCCTTGTCATAGGTTCAAGTCATAACCTTCGTTCCCTTAGTGATGTTAGCCTTGGTATTGGTTCTACTACTATTGTATCATCCAAATCTGTTAGAAACCTTGGTGCTTACTTTGATTGTAATATGACTATGTTAGAACAAGTTAATAAATTATGTAAATCTGTCAGATTCCATCTAAGAAACATATCGCAGATAAGAAAGTACATAACTGAAGAAACCTGCCACAGTGCTGTTCGTTGTCATATTTTGTCCAGATTAGATTACTGTAACAGCCTATTAACATCTGTTCCCCAAGTGTATTTGAAGCGCCTACAAAGTTTACAAAACTGGGCAGCCCGTATTATCTTTAATGTGGACCGACGTCATGATCCTGGCCCTTTACTTAAATCTCTTCATTGGCTCCCTGTAAAGAAGAGAATTGTCTTTAAATTACTTCTTTTTGTCTTCAAAGCCTTTAATAACCAAATGCCAAAATATATCAAAGATAGCCTTGCTTCCCATAGACCAACTCGCCCTAATCTCCGTTCATCTAAAGACCCATAATTTGCTTGCCATACCCAAAACTCGTACAAAAACAGGTGATCGCACATTTAGTGTTACTGCTTCTAAAGAATGGAACAACATCCCCACTTTCATTAAATCATCAAATTCTTCAGATCAATTTAAGAAACTTCTAAAAACATACCTCTTTTCCGATTAATTTCTTTTGCTTGTATTTGTATTGTAATTATTTTGTACTTTTGTTTTAAATCGTTTGTAAACGCTGTGATATAGTTAACTATGGAGAGCGTACTAAATGCTAGTTATTATTATTATTATTATTATTATTATACTATATCTTCCATAAACTCATTTAGATCAGCGTAATAATGCGCGCATCATCCACGAGTACAATATCGAAGAAAAAAAATAAAGATTGACCTACTTCTTAGCTGCACCTGAATATATCCAAATTACTTCAGTTTTTGTGTTTTGATTGATTTCTTTGGGATCTTAATCTGTACTATTAATTACATGTTTACTTGCAATGTTGTTTCGACTGATTGTTGTTGTTCCCCCCCCCCCCCCCCCCTCTCTCTCTCTTCATGCTTTAGAACAGAAACTGAGAAGATGGTCAGTAGGGAGACGTGCATTGGGCGTGTCTACAAGAAAGCCTTGTTTCGAGAATACACCGATGAGACCTTTACTGAGCGTTCGGCTCGACCCGAGTGGCTGGGCATGCTGGGACCGATTATCAAAGCAGAAGTCGGCGATATGGTCATAGTTCACTTCCGCAATATGGCTTCTCGACCATACTCCATCAACCCTGGGGGTCTAGGCTATACTAAATCTGCAGAAGGTAAGCCTGTTTATTTGAAACAAAATGGAATATGTTTGAAAGTTTACACACTTTAAATGTTCTGTACTGGCTCGTTCATATGTGTAGCCATGATTATATTCATTCACTTATACAACATATCAAAGAAGCTTACTATGAGTAACTTCTGTTCAGTTTAACTGTTAGATAAATTTACCTGGAAGTAATACTTATGAGTTGCTTCATTTTCATTTCAGTCGTCAGCAAATCGAAGATGAAGTGATTGAAGATTTATAAAAGATAAGTAATATAAACAAGAAAAGAAATGGATCCAAGATTGAGCCTTGTGGTACTCCACGTGAAATTTAATCTGTTTAGAAGTACAATTGGCATTTGCTATGGAAACATACTGCTACATATTGTGATTGTTGAGGTTCCTGATCCACTCAAAAGCTTTCCCTACGATTCCATTATGTATATTTGTATGGAAAGCCTTGGAGAAATCCAGGAACGCCCAAATAGTATGCTCATCCATGCGTCAATTCCATTATAGCAATTTTACTAATCATTGTAGTACTCTTTTTTTTTCACGAAAACCAAACTGCAAAGGCTATCTTTGTATTGAGACATCTGATATGAATAGATATGTCATTGAATTGAATCATTTCCATAGGTGCTCTGTATGACGATGCCACGTCGGGCAACCAGAAATCGGATGATACAGTTCAACCCAACACGACCTTCATCTATCGATGGACGACCGGTAAAGCAGGTCCGAAGCAAGGACAGGCAGAGAACTGTATCGGATGGCAGTATACCTCCCATCGCTTCGCAACCCAAGATCAGAATGCAGGTCTCGTTGGAATGACCATCATCTGCAGAAAAGGTGCGCATTTCTTAAATGGAACTATATTTCAAGACCATTCCATTCTTGAGTGAAAATGGAATAAAGTGGAATTGATTTTTTTAACACATAATTCAATTCTCGGGTGAAAGTGTATTAAAATTTCCTTTCCTGTGTTTCCATTCTATTTATTACTTTGGCAGGATTCTTGGCTAGTACAAACAATGATATCGTTCTCCTTTACGGCCACGTCGATGAAAACCAGAGCTGGTACATTGAAGAGAATATCGGGAAATTTGCTCCAGAAGTTACACCAACAATGAGAGGTATGATAATATTGGAGTTTTATATCTTTTCCACAGACACCATTATAAAATATTTGTTCGTGAAGTAAGTTTTCTCGAACGAAAATATGTAACTGATGAATTCGATTCTCACAGTTGTTTACCTATATTTTCAAATTATTCGTTCCGTAGCCTCCGAGGAATTCATTGGGAGTAATATCATGAACACAGTCAACGGATATTCGTACGGTAATCTACCCGGTCTCCAGGTTTGCCAAGGAGAACAGATTAGATGGTTTGTCTTCAACTTTGGAGGGGAGACTAATATTCATAGCGTTTTCTTCAACGGAAATCCATTGGTGAGGATGATCTTGAGATTACGAGTGCATGGTAGGAATAATATTAATATATTGATTATATAATGATAGCAAAGAAAATAATCATCATGATGATGAGGAGGAGGAGGAGGAGGATAACAAGAAGAAGGAGA
This sequence comes from Lytechinus pictus, assembly GCF_037042905.1. Classification (NCBI taxonomy): domain Eukaryota; kingdom Metazoa; phylum Echinodermata; class Echinoidea; order Temnopleuroida; family Toxopneustidae; genus Lytechinus; species Lytechinus pictus. The sequence goes on along the minus strand of NC_087261.1, from coordinate 16,483,998 downwards.
TGAAAGTACGACGGAAAAAAATACAAGAAGAGTGGGGGAGATTAGGAAAAGCAAAGAAGAAGAAGGAGAAGAAGAAGAAGGGGGAGGAGAAGAAGGAGAGGAAGAAGAAGGAGAAGAAGAATAAGGAGGAGGAGAAGAAGAAGGAGAATCAGCAAGAGGAGAGAAACTCACATTATGTCATTTTTAATGTTCTCAATACATCAGGAACTTGATGGAAAGAGAGCAGATACCATACCTCTCATCCCTGGCCCCGTGAGTGTGGTCACCATGGAAACAATAAACCCTGGAACTTGGCTCGTGTCATCCCTTTCGACAACTGATGCGTTAAGTAGGTACACACTAAATAAACTAGAAAAAGGCAAACAGTAAAGGGGTGTATATATTTTTTTTTTACCCGTCTCACTAAAAGAGTATTCCTGCTCAATTTCAAGAAGATTTGAAGACATAATTTATATCATAAAGTTTTTTAAAAAAAATTCTCATAAATAGAATGGAACTCGGTCGTAAAGTATAGAATTTATGTTATGGGCTATCTCTGTACAAAGGTTTTCTGCATTTCATAGGTATACAATGCAATTAGTGAGTTAATTATTCCCCTTTTTTAATATTAACATTGACGTTATCAACCCTGTTTGCAATCAAGTTTTAACAAATCATAAAAAATACTTGCTTAAAAATTGCACTTGTATGCAGATGTTGTGTTGAGGCGTCTTGACCAACCTTACCATGTGATTATCGTTTTTAGGTGGCGGCAGCGCTCTGTACACAGTGCGATCAGACTGCGGAACCGCTGGGCCATCCAACGGTGGTACTACGAATGGGAATTTGGTTGAGCACTTTATCGCTATCCAAGAAGTCAGTTGGGACTACGCGCCAGTAGTAAGGTATACTCGTATACATTAGAATCCAGTGGCGGCACCACCCGCCCCCCCCCCCCCACCCTCCGTAAGACATTTCGAAAATTAAAGGATTTGCGGTGCGCACTTTTGTTTCCTTTCTTGTCCGCCCATGCAACCACACCACCACCCATTTGATAAATGATGGCGCCACAGTCAGAAACTAAAAATGTCATCTCTTGCAGGGGCTACGCGAGATCGGAGTACGCGGACTTTTGTTCTGTACCACTCCCCCCCCCCCCCCCCCGAACAAAAACGTAAAAATTACAGACTATGGGATGTATGTGGGTGTGTATGTGTGTATTAGTAGCAGTACACAAATTTTTTTTTTCTTGCTTTTTTAGCCTTTATTCAGATACTATTACATTTTTCATACATACAAGGGTAATAAATCAAATACATGTATGCAAATTAAAGTGAAGTACACTTATACAGCAATATAACAAATGAAATAATATACATCTTGATATAATTTTTTCGAACAAATTCGAACACACATACACGCACCCACACACACATCCTCACACACCCTGTCAAAACCGTTCACGGCCCCTGTATTGCAAATGAATTTCTTCGGATAATTTGTGTGAATTGAAGGTGTTCACGCCAGACACATCTTCAAGATCATGACCCGCCAAAATGTTCGACGAGCCAATTTGGTGCACAAAGTAATTATTATGTTTGCAGTTGGCGTATGACGCTTTGTAGCAAAATGCTTTGAATTGTCGTCTGGAAAGTTTCTTCCTTACTTAGCCTTAGGCCCAACCCCAAAGAACGGAGATAAGTTGAAAAACCACTGAAAGAGCAAAATTCATCAAGGCTTTTCAGCAGTCTCCAAGCTCAATGAAATTTGTGATTTCTGCGGAATGGCTCCAAACTCCAAAGAACCCCTAAATGAACTCTGAAAGACCGATTAAAGCTAAATGACAGTAGTTGCAGTAAAATACTGATTTCGTGAGAAAGTCTGTAAAACCAATGTTAAAAATTACTATATCATCGTGCATCTAGATCTGGTACAGTTACATAAACTGAACTTTGTGAAATCATAATATCTAAGCTTAAAAAATGATCACACTGAAGATCGCCAACACAGATAGGCACACGTGGGACAGTGTATTATTATTGCTGGAATAAAGACCCCACGGAAGTGACTAGAATCCGCGCTTATTTTGCTTATTTCTCAGCAATTACACAATTTCTTTCCAGAATCCTTTGGCACATATTTTTTATTCATACAAACAGACACTTTGGTGATCATTATATTAAATTCTGTAAAAAATACTTCCCGTCTTGTTTTGATCTCTGACTAGTCCCACAGTCGACTTTAAATGTTTCATTGTTCTTTTTAGAGATTATTTATGCAACAAATGATCCATCGGCAATACTTACATGGACTTTCACTGGTCATTCTACGAACTTTTACTTGTATCTTATGAGTCTTTCAGTGATCGCCGCATAACATTTGAGAGACTGTCAAACTATCATGGAAAGACTTAAAACAAGACCTTTGAAAGTTCATTGAGAGACCACTGAAAGACCACCAAAAGCCTCTTTCCTAAAACGTGCTGTAAGACTGTTTTGAACTGTTTCAAAAGTTTTGGAGCCCATGAAATCCACAAAGATCATTAAAAGATCATTAGGGAATCGTGTAAGACCTCAAGAGACCGTTAAAAGACAAGTCCACCCCAACAAAAAGTTGTTTTGAATAAAAAGAGAAAAATCCAACAAGCACAACGGTGCAAATTTCATCAAAATCGGATGTAAAATAAGAAAGTTATAACATTTTTAAAATTTAGCTTAATTTTAGAAAAATGTTATATGCACATCCTGGTCTGTATGCAAATGAGGGAACTGATGATGTCATCCACTCACTATTTCTTTTGTATTTTATTATATGAAATATGAATTATTCTAATTTTCCCCTTTTTGTCATGTGAAAGAAAGTTTTGTTTCTCTCTGAACATGTGGAAATACCATTGTTTTAACATTTTATGGTTCAATCAAGTTGGTCCCTATTGTCAAATTTGTTAAAATTGAAATATTGTGTAAGTCAAACAATAAAAAACAAAAGAAATAGTGAGTGAGGGACATCATCGACTCTCTCATTCGCATATAGCTGACTTGTGCATATAACTATTTTGTGAAAAATTAGCGAAACTTTAAAACGCCATAACTTTCTTATTTTACATCCGATTTTGAAGAAATTTTTCAGTGTTATGCTAGTTATATTTTCCTCAATTGATTCAAATCAACATTTTTCTGGGATGGACTTGAGCTTTAAGAGTTCTTGAAAGACTACTGAAAGATCGAGTAAGTTCCATTGTCTTCCATGCGTTTTACAATATAGTCTTGCTCTCTGTAGAATGGGGATTTCTCATATTTCAAACACGCAGCCCTTATCTTCAGTTTCTGAAGGAACGATTCGCTCGGGCTCTTCCCGAAGTATAACCATATTTTAATCCTATACCTTTTTATATTCGGCAGTAAATCGCCAACTGGTTCCGGACCTTCCTACATAAAGGCCGCGTACGTTGGATACACGGATGCCACTTTTAGCCAGTTCATAAGGCGTACTCAAGAGGAAGCGTACCTCGGCCTGATAGGGCCTGTAATTAGAGCGGAAGTTGGGGATAACATCCGGGTCACTCTCACAAATGGCGCCAGCAGGCCATACAACATACATCCGAATAATGTCATGTATACAAAAGCGAACGAGGGTTATCCTTATGTGGACGGTATTCCTGGTAAGTAGGCCTTCCTGTATTTAATCAGGTTTCTTCTTTTTCTTATTCTTCCCCTATAGTTTTGAGTCTCCTTTGCAATACTAAGGGCTTCAAAATCGCCCATTTAAACATTCAGAATCTAAGACATAAACTAGAACTTTTGAAAATGTTATCTGGGAAAAGAGCGAACAAATTTCGATAACAGAAAGATGGTTGCATAAAGATATTAAGATACGGAAATAGTCATTCCTGGGTATTCTCTCACTCGTATGGACCGACTTGGACTCAAGAGTCATGGTGGTACAGCTTTATCCATTTCTGATTATATCTCATTTTAGAATATTCGCGATGTCACGACAAAACTTTTGAATCGTGCTGGGTTGAAATAGAAATTAAAGCCAGCAAGCCTGTTATCTTAGGAGTTTTCTATCTACCAAACAAAAATTCTGAATTTCTTGACGAACCTAATGAAACCTTATACCAGATAGAGAGTGATGACATGGGTTATGTTATTGTTGGTGACTTCAATTTAGCTATATTTGATCCAAAAGAAAAGTTAAACGATTTTTGTTATGAACATCAATTATCACAACTTGTAGAAAAACCCACTAGGGTAACAGAAAATTATAGTTCATGCATTGGCCTTATATTCTCGTCCAGAAAGGGTTAATAAAGTAGAAGTTATACCGATTGGTCTAAGTGATCACTCGATTGTAATATTGAACAGAAAAGTTCATAGCAAAATAAATCAACCAATCAAAAATCGAAGAGTAAGAAACTTTTAACACGTTGAAGAAAGTAACTTCAGGGTGTCATTGGCATCTATGCAATGGGATATTGTTGGATGCATTGATAATGTAAACGAAGCTTGGTAGACTTGGGAGAATATGTTCTCTGTAGCTTGCAATAGGCATTCACCGGACAGAATATTTTGATGTAGTAATAAACGTAATGCACCATGCATGGGTTACCATAAATGAATAGCTTTCTCATCAGTAATACCATAAAGTTGAACAATTGTGCGGCCAGTCGGACATTTGAATTCATGGGATATGGGTGGAACTTAAAGGGATGGTCCGGGCTGAAAGTATTTATAGCTTAACAAATAAAGTAGAATTCACTGAGCAAAATGCCGAAAATTTCATCAAAATCGGATAACAAATAACAAAGTGATTGCATTTTAAAGTTTAGCAATATTTTGTGAAAACAGTCGTCATGAATATTCATTAGGTGGGCTGATGATGTCACATCTCCACTTGTTCTTTTGTATTTTATTATATGAAATTAGGTTTATTCAAATTTTTTCCTCCAAGAACTAGAAAAATTGGATTGACAATTGATTTAGTGCATTAGATATTTATTGCTGCAACTTATTTCATTATAAGAGAGACATATTATTCACACAAGTATGAAATAATGAAAAAAATATGATTTTATGTAATAACATAAGAAAACGAAAAGTGGAGATGTGACATCATCAGCCCATCTAATGAATATTCATGACGACTGTTTTCACAAAATATTGCTGAACTTTAAACTTCAATAACTTTATTATTTGTTATCCGATTTTGATGAAATTTTCGGCATTTTGCTCCGTGAATTCTACTCTATGTATTAAGATATAAATATTTTCAGCACGGACCATCCCTTTAATGTAAATCAAAGACACAGTCGGTAGTTAAATGATTTTAAATCAGGATTTAATTATCAACATTGAAAGAAATTATGATTTTCCGTATATCGTATAAAACAATCAAAATAAACCCCTCAAAAAAAGTTCTGCAACTCACTTTTGAGGGATGATATATTTTTTGTTACTGAAGTATAAAAGATCAAACTGGTATCATTGGAAAGCTTAATTATTCTTCTTTACAATGATGTGCCATCTGCTGTGATTATGTCATCTTGAAACATGCAGTTATCCTGAACGTAGAGAAAAGTCAGAAGTGAAATGTTGCAAAATGCATTGTTTTTTAAACAAGAGTCTCCATTTGTTACCATGCAGGTGACAGTGAATGCACTCAGCCCATCCTCGAAACAATTGGAAATTCGCTATTGGAAACAACAAATTTTGCAACATTTCATTTTTTAAATTGCTGCATATTTATCACGTCTGTGCATTTCATGATAACATTAGCATTACAAATGACACATGATTGTAAAGAGGAATAATTATGCTTTCCAATGATACCACTTTTACACATGGTGATGACACACTAAGAAATTTATTAGCACTCAAACTTGAGTTGCAGAACTTTTTTTGAGGGTTTATATGAAGGAAAATAGTCATTTTAAAGCCTGGTTTAACAAAAATGTGTGATAGTATGATATATTTTTTTTAATTTTGGATTAGGACGAACTTTATATGATTTGTTTACTTTTTTTCAAAATCGTTTATTGGGTTTGTTTTTTCGGGTTTCGTTTATTTTTGAACTTATTGATTTATTGCTTAGATTTTAATGTATATTTTTGTGTTTGTTAGTCTTTTTCAGTTCTTTTTTTTCTTATTTATATAGAACAGGCGCGTAGCCAGGGGGGCGGTGGGGGAGGTCGCCCCCCCCCCAAAAAAAAAAAAACGTCCCCAAAAAGAAAAAAAAAGGGGAAAAAGAGAGGAGAAAATGAAAAGGGAAGGGAGGAAAGGGAAGAAAGGTAGCTTTGTGTTGTTTTTTTTCTTTTTCTTTTTTTTTTCTCAAAAGAGAAACTCCTTCACTCTTGCTCTAAATTTATGATTATGAATTTTGCTTCCGCGCTGCGCGCGGTTAAATGAAAATATTGAAGATCTCCATTGTTTCCCCCACCCTTTCTCTAACCCTGTTTTTCTACCTCAGCTATATGTGTTTATTGCCAGTTAAAGTTCAAATGTATACATTAGGGCATGGAATTAGAGTAAGGTTAGGCCGAAGTATATGAAGTTATTTTTTTTTAATTGATCGCGCAACTTCTGGTCGGGTCGGCGCCGGGCGGGTAAAATCTTTATATCAATTTCTGCCGTCACCTCCATAAAGTCAACTTCTCCCGCTTTTCAGCTCATTACTAAACAACCTTAATTTTGGGGGCAAACAGGTTCCTAATCCAAAAAGAGGAAGGTATAAAATTCGTATCGTATAAGGGTATTAAATAAAAAAGTACAATATTTTTTATCAAATTCTATTCAACTTCATGTCATTTCCCTGTACATTCATCTCCTGTCCTGTTTTTCGCCCTCAGTTTGAAATTTTGAATGACTCTTAAGTTTCTTTATAATTCAAAATAAAGCGCTTCAGGATAAGTCAAAGAAATTAGGCATCCTTTTTATATAATTTCAATAAATCACAGAAGTTTCAACTTTTTGCGCACTATTTTCCTTTTAATGAAGTTCAATAATCTTAGAAAATTAATTGAATTAGAGCCGATGGGGTATTGGAGATATCTGCATTATTTTGATGAAATCCGCCCTTTGAAATTTCAGAGTTTCGTTGCTCTGCGCGGGGAGGAATATCTTCCTCCTGGCATATACACTTCTTCTCCTCTGTTTTGCGAGTTAAAGATATGCACTGTCGCTAAATTGTTTGTAATCAAATCTGATCTTTCCAAGGGAAGTATTCAATATATGTTTGAGAATATCCTTTTCTAGGGACCCTTTTCATTGCAAAAAAATGATAAAACGCCTTAGCTTCCGCACTTCGCGCGGGGTTATTATCATTTTAATTTCCTCCATTGTATTCCTTTTTTGTGCGTTCACAATCTTTTTTGAAAACAAGGTTCATGAAAACCAGGTTCAAAATCACAATATAGTCAACTGAATTGGAGCTGATATAGATACTAGAGATAAGAGAGACGACTCCTTTTCATTTTAATTTATGAAACACCAAAAGCTTCGCGCTTTGCGCGGGAGGGGGAAACTCCCCCTCCCTGCACCCACCCCCAGCACGCTTCGCGTGCATTTACCGCCCCCTCCAAAATGAAATCCTTGCTACGCGGTTGATATAGAAATGTATATAAGTAAATATTTAATTTGTGCTATTAATTATGTAAATATTACTGATTCAATTATATCAATTATAACAAATTGTTTTTAAAAATATTATGACAGGGCCGTTGTGGGAAAGCAGTTTTGAAACCGACAATGCCACCCTGTATAAATAAAACTACAAGTTTTTCTTCACATTTCCCTTCATCTTCTTCCTTTTTTTCTTCATTCTTCTCTTTCCCTTCTCCTATGGCAAGTACGGTACATGAATATGAAAATAACAATGATAACATAAATCACAATTGAACAAATACATATTTGCCAAAAAACAAACGAATAATTGCAAATCTTCCATGTTTTTATGCCTCACCGTTCAAATTACTTTTACATTCACCTTGTTTTTTTTCTCTGAATTTTTAAATATTAATATATATCTTCGAGGACAATCTGACATGTTGATCTAAAAAGAATATCAAGAAAATTATGGTTGAAAAATAACCCTCCTTTGTTTTTCTTATTATGCCAGCATATCAAGCGTCCGGTGATTCTGTCGCCCCACAGGCAACATACACCTATAACTGGACCGTTCCATCTTCCTACGGGCCTACTGCAAGTGATCCAGACTGTATCACTGGAATCTACTATTCTACTGTTGGGGGTGATCGTGATTTACACTCTGGGCTGGTGGGGCCACTCATCGTCTGCAAACCCGGGAAATTAAGCTCCAATGGAACACAGGTGATTGATCTTTCTCAGGGGCAGCAATATTGGAGGGAGGGAGGGGGGTGAGTCACTGCCATGGACAGTGGACACCATGTTCGTGTATGGGTCGTATAAATGGACCATATACAAGACAGTAATACGTCATTATAGAGTCAGAGGTACCGTAAAAAACATAATTTGTCACGCTTTGTCCACCATAAATAATGCCCCAGTCATTCTTCTTTCATGATTGAATGATTGATCAGTATATCGCAAAGCCTGAAAACAATCCTTTTCCGTGTTTGTGCAAACTAACATGGTGTCCGCCCCACCCCAGCCCAGTGGCGTAATGAGCTAGTGGACCAGACATGCAGTCCGGGAAGAATTTCTCAAACGCTAGCTGCAACCGAGCGAGAAAAATCATTGGACTATTTTAATACAAAAAATTACCGAGTGATAAATTTTTACATAATTACCATTCCGAAATTAATATCAAATTTCACCCTTTCTCTTCTCTATTTCTCAATTTTTCCTAGGCGTGAAAATGTTAGGGTTCAAAGCCCCCCCCCCCCTCTATACGCCAGTGCCAGCCCAATGTTCCAAGATATTATGACTCGCATTAAAAAACAATAAAATGTTGACTTCGATGAAATTGAATTGATTATTGATTAGTGTAATAGGAATAATATGTACTTATATTTCATTCTGCATTCCCTTTGTCAGTAATATATTTATTTCAGTATAATTGTATTTCCATGTTTCATCTTAGCATAATGTGTACACAATCATACTATGCTCATTTTCATATTGTGAATTTTCCTACTATCAGGGCACTGATGAAAAAAAAAACAGATTTTCGCTGATATTTTGTACCTGAATGAAATATTCTAATAAACAGTAAGAGTAATAACGAATAATAAACAGAACCCTTTTCAAGACAGAACGCTAATAGGCATTATCTTAAATTATAGATATGAGATTACATCAGTCAAATACTTTAGAATATAGCGAATGAAATCGGAAAGTAAGATTTTTTCATTTTCTTCTCGCATTGCATCGCAGGAGGGAATTGACCAAGAGGTTATAACTGTGATTCTCTCCATGAATGAAGAAAGGAGCTGGTATTGGTTCACTAATCAAAATGTCCGCTACAATTCCGACTTTCCTGTCGATGAATTACGAAGTAAGTAGATAATTGTTACCATAATCACCCCTTCCGACTAATATATTCCTGTGTATGCAAACAGAGTATAGGTATTTCCGGTGTTTTTGCATTGTTTTAAGTGCTTGTGAAAAACAAAGCCTTTTATTAATTATAGACTTTATAGCTTTATCCTAATCATTCTTATCATCAACATCATCATCAATCATCATTGTTTCCATTAATATCACATAGTGGTCATTAAAAATGGTAGTGGTAAATTACGTTGTAGAAGTAGCCGCTTTAGTAGTAGTAGTAGTAGTAGTAGTAGTAGTAGTAGAAGTAACAGTAGTAGTAGTAGTAATAGTGGTAGTAGTATTATTATTAGTAGTAGTAGTAGTAGTAGTAGTAGTAGTAGTAGTAGTAGTAGTAGTAGTAGTAGTAGTAGTATTGTAGTAGTAATAGTAGATGTAGTGACCGTAGTAGTAGGCCTGATAGTTCCATAATAGAAGTAGCAGTAGTAATAGTGGTAGTAGTATTAGTATTAGTAGTAGTAGTAGTAGTAGTAGTAGTAGTAGTAGTAGTAGTAGTAGTAGTAGTAGTAGTAGTAGAAGTAACAGTAGTAGTAGTAATAGTGGTAGTAGTAGTAGTAGTAGTAGTAGTAGTAGTAGTAGTAGTAGTAGTAGTAGTAGTAGAAGTAGTAGAAGTAGTGTAGTTATAGCGCAGTAGTCCTGATATTACAGTCTTATTATCTCAAGGCCTAATATTCTCCAGTATTTTTTTATTTGAATATTGATACATCTTTTGAAATAGAGAATATATGAGCCATCTTTTTGTACACTTTACGAAAATCATTTGTTTGAAGACACTGTCGCCAAAGATCTCCTTTCCCCCTCTTTCGTCTCCGCCCAGCTATCAACGGTTACGTAAGTGATAACTTGCCGCTCCTTGGCCTATGCTCCGGTGACCGTGTACGGTGGCATGCCCCTTGCATCGGGAACGAAGAAACATATATGGGTCTCCATATTCCATACCAGACGTTCGAGTATCACGGCAGGCGAGCCAACACAATCCCTGTACTTCCGGGCCAAACGGAAGAAGTTGATTTCACAGTTGGAAGCCCGGGTGAGCATCGCTCCTTTAATTACCGTTGTGCGCCCTTCAAAAGGGAACTTGCCTTACAGGGCGGGAAAGTTCCAGTGGACGCCCAATACTGAATTTCGAAGTTACAAAGTTACAAAGTATCATATAACTTATCTGCAAATTGGTTCCCCTCCCAGGCATGCGGCAACGATATTTTTCTAAACCTGCTGCATTTTCAAGACGTGTTTTTTAGACAAATTATAGCCTACAGATCAAGGCAACAACTGCCATCTGTCTTGCCTGCGTGAAACGTTTATACATAACCTGTGTGTGCATGCTTGACTCATTTCTATTGTAGTCTGTTCTCGGGAGTCTTCCCGTCCTATAACGTAAAGTCCCGAATCCTGTTAATGAAGAACCCAATCTTGTCTTACTTTTCTTGAAACAAGAAAAGTAATATTTTGCAGCGCAACTTTGTACTCTTTACATGATTGATCGTAATATCACAATTGGGACTATTTGATTTTCTTCAATAGACCATTTCAACGACTTATTGTGATAACTAAAATATCTGGAAATTTGTAATACAGACTGAAACGTGAATTTTCTCCCTGTATTTATGTGAGATAGGTTAAGCATAGAGTTGGGAGTAGAATGGGTTACGTGACAGAGAGCTATTTAACGTACAACAAAGTGCATGTATTAGCCGCCTACTCCTTCCTAACACACACGAACCATCGGCACCATGACGCCAATGAGAATTATCAAAAACATCAGCACTAACTTCACGAATCAATCGAATCGATGCCCCTATCCCAATCAAAGCAGTCTAGTTTAGCCGCTTGGGAGTGGGAAGCAACTTTCATCAAAGCCTAACGTTGAGGGAGACTCACAAATACACAAAAATCACATTACCCCCCCCCCCTCGATCCTCTGTCCAATCTGGGTACCGTAACACAAAGGTTAGCGATTAATCGTACGATTGATTGTACATCGTAATCAATGGAATCAATCGTAGAAAAATGTGTCTACGATCATTGCTAAGCTTTGTGTTACGGGCCCCAGGACTGCAGTAACAGCCTCTTGGG